>NW_011888805.1:9388255-9390124 GCF_000151845.1 Pteropus vampyrus
CTTCAGACTAGAGTTACCCTATCAATTTTTCCCCAGGTCTCCAGCCTGCGTGAATATCAGGGACTACATCTAACTCATCTCTATATTTTCAGAGCTTAGCTCAGTGCCAGATACATAGTATGTAGGCTTTTTGGACTGAAAAAGAATAGTTTGCATTCATACACTATCTTGTAAAAAAGATGCTTACACAAACTGTGCCGTTAATTCATTCCTCTATCTAGCTTTTCACCCAACAAACATTTTGGAGGGAGCCTATTCCATATTATCGTGCTTGATGCAGATGATGATGCAGAGAGAAAAGACAGAATGCCTCCTCTCTAGAAGCTATTTAATGGTGGCTGAGAGTGAATGAGGCTGACGCAAAAACAGGGTAAAATTGGCCACTGAGAACCAGTGTACCCAGGTGAGAGACCATGAGAATCTGACGTAAGGCAGGGGCAATTGGGAAAGAAAATAAGGGGTAGATTCAAGGGGTTCAGGAGGTGGAAACAGTAGGAGGTGAGCATCTCCCATGAATCCCTGGTTTTTGGCTGAGGTGTCTGGGAATACAGGGGAGGAGAGAACTTCTCATCATCTTATCTGACCCTAACATTCCTCAGCATCATAAAATGCAACCCCCTCATTTTAGGGATGCAGACAGATCAGGGGCTGAAAGAGCAGATCTATTGCTCCAAACCTCATAAATCAGGAGCTAGCAGAGTGAGTACTAGAACCCCAAACCCATGCTGTTTTGACTACAACGTCCCCTCTCCAGCCCCCACTATGCTTCCTGCCAAACTCCATGGGCATGAGGAGTGAAGAGGGGACCCCGAAGATTCCCTGTCATTTCTTTGTGGTGCAGTTTTACTCTCTTGAGCTTTCAGATGGGGAACGAGCCTGCCATACTTCCTGAATGTACAGCTGCACTTCATAAGTGACCCAGGAGTCACTTCCTTTCCCACTAATGACAAAGAGCTTCTCAAATTTACTATTCTGTCAGTTGCCTGTCCTAGATGGGGAAGAGACACTTATTTGGAATGAGGGAGGGCAAATGTTAATTGGTAAAAATGAAAGTACATTTTCTTCAAAAGCCTGAGGTAATCCTAATTTTTCCCCAGAAGGGCCTCAGTCTGGCATGGGACTCAGTGTTCTTTTTCCAGTAAATGACAGCCCTCGACCTGTTGCATTTTACAACCCGCCTGCCCATCCCATCTCCTTCCTGTCCTCTCTGCTGGCCCCAGTTGCTAATGCAAGAGTCATGAATCAGGAAGCGTTTGAGCAACCTGAGCCCTCTTCCTAGCCTGGCAGGCGTTCAGCAGCTGGTAAGGGAACAGTTGCTTTCTCTCTCTCTCTGTCTCTGAGACAGATCTAGAAGCCAGATCCCAAACTTACCTTTAACCTCCCTCATCATTTTCCAAGTCCCTCTTTGCCTTCCTCTCAGCTTTCTTTTACCCTGACTCTTTTAACATGGCACCTGATTTTAGGTGACCCTAAGACTGCTAATCTCTCTTCATGCACATAGCTGTAGCTTTGCCTTGGTCTCAGTTTCTGAATTCTTATCTAAATCTTCCAAGGACAGTTGTTTTTCTCCAACCTTTCCCCACTCCCTGCCCTATGGGATGGCTTGCATTTTAATCAATTAGCATAGTGGTTACCAGGTAACTCAAGTGGGATTTACAACTCTGTAAGACACTGAGCAAATGTTCAACAAACGTTAGTTCTTTTTATTCCACTCCGAGCCTTGCCCACCCTAGAATGCTTGGAAGTTTGCTTCACTCATCATTTGCGACATCTTCGAAATGTGGATCCAGGCAGCCCCTGCCATGACAGAGGGAGTCATGTGTGAGGGGCTGAACCTGAGCTCAGCTGGGTCCTGGCCCAACACCTGAC
>NW_011888805.1:9392031-9403009 GCF_000151845.1 Pteropus vampyrus
AAACATAAGACACAGTTAGGTTTGTGTTGTGGTTGCACCCTGTTTTCAGGCTGTATCTCTGGCTTGCTTCTTCCAGAGCCAGCTTCCACCAGGTAGGGCTGTCAACTCAACTCTCAGAGATATCATCATTTAGCCTATCTCTTCTACCAGCCTCCTCTTTAACTTTGGTGTGGCAGAACTAGATCCTTCCCAGAACGCTACTGCCTCTTCTTTTCTTACAGTTAAAGAAAACTGAAGTGAAGGTTTAGATGAGAAAATGAGTCAGCATGTTCAGAACAGAACTATTAAGCTCACTTCTGATGCAGACTAGAGTTAGCTCCTTTTTAGATATCTTCAAATTACTGTGTCTAGAACTGTATCTTGTAATTAATTTATATTTACTATGTATTTATCACTTGAATGCATACATAAATGAATATCCACCAAATATCTCTATAGAGAATAGTGTGTGTAACATGTGGTGGAAATAGAATCATACCACCGATCAGAATAAGAGAACTTGGTTTAAATCCTAACTAACATATGTAGTTGGGTTAGATAATGAAGAACCTGATAGTCATCCTTACAAATAATTAAATAATTCAAGGGGAGAGTGTGATGACTTTTTTTTAACAATTCAATATCAACAACTTCTTGATTAGGTCTATGGCCATGCCACCCTGAACAAGCCCGACCCTGTCGGATCTCAGAAGCTAAGTAGGGTCGGATCTGGTTAGTACTTGGATGGGAGACCACTTAGGAAGACCAGGTGCGGTAAGCATAAAAAATAAAAAATAAGGGATTGTAAGCAGATGAGGTCTTTGCAATCTGTGAAGTCAACCAAGAAAAAAAAAAAAACTTCTTGATTAAAGGTGTTTTAAGTAGTATTCAGTTAAGGACAGAGGAATTACTCATCCCCCAAGTACATCTGGATAACCTCACAATACCTCAGACTGACTAAATCCCAAACTATCATATTTGCCCAAAGAAGCTCTTGCTCCCACATCTTCATTTTTCTGTTAACCGTGGCTCTATTCCCTAATCACCAGGCTTTCAATGCAGCTGTCAGAGACAGCCTTTGCTTAAATTCATTCGGTTACCAAGACCTACAGTTTTGGGGGTTTTTTTACATCCTCTTTTGCTATTCCTGTAGCCCACTGCTCTGAGTCAGGTCCTTGTCTTTTCAGCCTCTAATGTTTCGTTAGTGGTCCAATCTGTCTTCTTACCTAAATTTTTCTTTCTATTGGCTGTTATGGGATGAATTGTGTCTGCCTAAATTCCTATGTTGAAGCCCTAACCTTGTGACTGTATTTGGAGACAGGGTGTTTAGGGAGGTAACTAAGGTTACATGAGGTCCTTAGGGTGGGCCCCTAACCCAATAAGAAGGGGAAGAAACACAAGAGACCCCTCCCTCTCCTCTCTCTCTCTCCTCCCACCCTCTCTCTTAGTGCACAGAGAAGAGGTTGTGTGAGATCACCACGAGAAAACAGCTATCTACAAAGCCAGGAAGAGAGTACTCACCAGAAATGGAATGTTCCAGTACCTTGATCTTGGACTTTTAGCCTCCATAACTGTGAAATAATAAATTTCTGTTGTGTAAGCCACCCACTCTATGGTATTTTGTTATGGCAGCCCGAGCCGACTAACACAACAGGTCATTCTACCTCGCGTTAACCAGAGTTATACCTATAAAACAGCAACCTGATCTCATGCTTTAAAAACCTTCAGGATGCCCCACCAGCTGTTTGTCCAAACTCTTCTGCTTGGAACCTGAGGCCATCTTCCATGTCACTCCCATTACGACCTGCCCAGCTGTAGACCTGTGCATTATTTTAGGCAAACATTCTACTCCAGTGATCTTCTCACTGTCCTCAAAAGGCACTTGGCATTTTCTGAAGCCACAACAAAGCACAATTTCTTTGAAGAACTGCCAAGAGTATGCCATGGCTGGAAGATGAGTTGCATGGTAAGGATGGCAGGATGTGAGGGAGAGGAGCCACGCTGCAGCCATGTTGCTTTTTTTCCCCATTTAACAGTGTCCTCATTGAGTTTGGGAGAGGCGATGGGCCCAAGTCCAGAGTAAATAATAACATCTAAGCTAGGAGTCAGCAAACTTGTTTTGTAAATGGTTAGGTGAACATAAATATTTTAGGCTTTATGGCCCTGTGGTCTCTGTCACAACTCTGCTGTTCTAGCATGAAAGCAGACACAGGCAACATATAAACAAATGAGCATGGCTGTGTTCCAATAAAATTTTATTTACAAAAACAGTCAATGAACTAGATTTGGCCTGTGAGTTATAATTTGCCAATTCCCAAATGTGTCAATCCCAGAGCACTGACTGTTTTTCTGAACCAAATCTGGAACTACTTTCAGGTTTCTTGTTATATGAAGGAGGGAAAATTCTACTTTTTAGAGGACTCGCTATTCAAACTGTGGGCCATAGACTAACAGTATCATCCTCTGGGAGCGAGTTAGAAATGCAGAATCTCAGGCCCCACCACAGACCTCCTAAATATAACGTGTATTTTAATAAGAAGCCCTGGTGACTGGAAAGATATATTAGAGCTTGAGACACACTGGTTGAAGCCACTGTTCATTGAACATTCTATTACTTGCGGCTTCAAACATCCTTAACTTATACTGACAGGAAGGAACCAAGTCATGAACCATTCTACATGCTTTGCTTGTGTCCCGAAGGATATTAAAGTGTTTTAAGCAGAGAGTGAAATGGTAAGTTTTTTAGCCGATGTCTTATCTCTCTTATGAAACAATTAGCTCCAAAAAATCAGAATGTATTCCAAAGAAATATGCCTGTTATTCATCTTGCTCTACAGGGTCGTACAGGTAGCCCCCCTACAACTTCCACTGCATCAGATGGAATTTAAGTGCAGGTTCTTCTGTCAGACCTGCTCTCCTGCCTGTAACCTGCTGCCCTAGGGCCAGGAAAATTCTCAATTTCTGGCATATTCTTGGGGGCTTTCAAGTGGCTGCTGGGCTGTAACTTCAGCATTTGAATTTGAAATGTGAGGCTGGAAAGCTTTATTTTTAGTCACATTCAATGCTGACACCACCCAGCTCGATTCATTTATTTTCTGAATATATACTCACCTCTCCTATAAGCTACTTTGGTGGAAGCAGTCATACTTTAGGATTTTTGCATTCTTTCCACAAACCTCGCAAAGTTCCTCCAATAAGTCTTGCAAGTGTTTTGCCTGTGGTAGATTCCTGATAAATATTAGATTAATTTTAAAAATATGAGCCATCATATATTGCTTTTTCGAGCTCCTGAAATAATATGCGACTATCACCATCAGCTAAGTTAAAAATAAGAGAGTCAAAAGTATTGAAACATTATCAAGTCCTTTGCAAAACAGGTCTTTTCATATCCTTTGTGTTAGGAGCCTAACGCAACCCAGGAACGCTCTTGTAAAGAATTAGGTGCAAACTTTGGCTCTCAGGGCTGCCCCATTTATCAAGTCACCACATCCTCCTGCAGTTCATTTCTGAAGAGCTAAAACTCAAACAAACACCAGCTCCAGCACAGCTCAAGAAGACCTGTTTTAAATAGTATCCCATGTAATCCATATAAGAATCTAGAAAGGGGCAAATTATTACCCTAATATTAATGAGGAAACAGGCACTAAGGACTGATGTACCCAGCTTAAGATCACATGACTAGAACTTTGGTGGTGGTAGGAGGTGAGTTAGAACTCAAACCCCAGAGAGTCTGGCTCCTGAGTCTGTGCTCTGAGCCATTAAGCAGTGTCTCCATAAACAGAGTCCAGACACGTCGAAAACCAACCTCTCATTGCTCTACTTTCTTTTCAGCCACAGGCACCTTCAGCTAGGATTTTCGCATGACAAATAGTTTATACTAAGCCCAGACACACTGAAAACAAAGTGTTAGAAGCCACTCATTCTATGGTCTATTCCAGCAAGTGACAATTTCTGTATTTAAAGGCCTTTCCCAGTAGGAGATAATGATTTCATCTATTATTATTAATACTAAGAAAACACCTTTAAAATCAAATTAAGAGAGATTACTTTTAATTTTTCTTGGCAGTTACCTAGACTAGAAAGTTTTTCTCTATCCTTTCAGAGTCTACAGGAAAGACTGTCAAAGGAGCGCCTGTCATTATGACCCCATTATCTACCTAGACTCCAGAGACGTTATTGCAAAGCCTATGACCACATCCAAACAGCTAAAGTAAAGCATGAGACAACACTGCAGTGACACCGGAAGCATAGGTGCCCAGGTAGAGTCGCTGAAACCTGAAGGCCGTCATTTATCTTCGGGTCATGCTGCTCATCTGTCCCAATTTATATAAGAATTTAACTTATTTTTCGCCAGTTTTTAATTCTGGCTCTGTCATTTTCTGAATCAAGAAGACCTCTGAAAAGACATGGATCATCTCCAAAAAGGCTTTTTCTTCTCAAAGAGAGTATAGCTATGACTTTGTGATAGCAAACTGACACCACAGGACCAGCTTGTGTATGCCTTAAGATTTTATGATTGTTCCTAGAGACTTTTTACCCCCCTCCAAAAACCAGGAGGCATTAGCTATTTTAAATGGCAGTGAATTAACCTATGTAAGTTTGTACAGAAAAACTCACAGCCCTACTTCAAGTTTTTGCCAGCAGAAATTTCAGTTTTTAGTAAAGAGATACTCTCTTCATGAGTCTGTCTGTTACTACTGATTTTTGGTGTGTGAGTTCTTTTTGTGAGGGAGAGCAGTTCCTTTAAATGTCATATGCATATATTACTTGGTTGTGCAATGCGTTTTACCCCTGACATCCTTTTTGGCTTCCTCTCCATTCTTTCTCTTGTCGCAGTTTCTTTCTTCTAGAAAACCCCTCTTCTATCACCCAGTCGTTCAAGGCAGAGAGCAGAATTATCCTCCTCTCAATGCAATAAATAACTCAGTCTTGCAAATCATATCTTCAAAATAAATCTCAAATCTACTTCTCTTTTTATTCCTACTCTCCCAGAGTCCAAACCATTATAATTTCTCTCTTACGTGAAGACGTATATCTGAAGACAGATACCTGGTGACATTACTTGGACCACTGCAGTGGCCTTTTAATTAAACTCCTCCTTCCTTCCACCCCTGTCCAGTCATCCATTCTTCATACAAAAATCAAAGTGGTAACTCCATTGTTTAAGTCCTCCGAAGGCTTCCAGTTGACCTTGTACGACAATCCAAACCCACGCCAAGTCTGGCTTCCCTCCGTGTTCTCTCTCTGTTCTCCGGCCATACCGAGTTGCCCACGGTTTCTCCAAGATGCCAAGTTCTTTCTCATTTCTAAGCCTTCTCCTCTACTTTCAATTCTGCCAAGAAATCCTCCCACTCACCCACCCATCACTTGGCTTTTTTTATACATCCTTCAAGTCTTGGTTCAAATATTACTTCCTCAAGAGGCTCTTTTAAACGTAACCACTAAATTAAGTTCTTATGTTCCTCATCCCTGTTTTCACAGAATTCATTCTCATAGAATATGTGTGTGTGTGTGTGTGTGTGTGTTTAGCTCTTGCCTCTCATGATAGATTGTAACCTTCTTGAGGTCAAAGACCATAACTTTTTGGTTGATCATTTAGCATTGGGCCACGTCCATGGTAAGCCTTCAGCTATTATTTGTTTAATAAGTAAATTCATATAATCTGTAATATAGTCACATCTCATGAAATACAAAATCGATGTATTTTTGGAAAACAAAAGAAAAAAACTCATAGGTTCTCAAAAAGAAATGACATAATTTAGCACTGATGTCTCATGGGCCATGTTACCACAGGACTTATTTCTGTGAAATGAATCAATAAAAATGAAAATATTAATGTCTTTGAGGGGTTTTCTTGCTAAATTACTCTGGAAAACAGATACCAATATACATACCAATGTCCACCATAAACAGCAAACACGAAAGTTTTCATGATTTATTTGTTCCAACAAGCTCATATGTGTGCTCACTCCAGTGGCGTAATCCAGCTTCTTCCAGTCTACCGGCTGAGCAGCAGCAAGTCTGAGATGTTGCCTCTCCCAGACCTGGGGTAGGAGGTTTTTCTAGCCTAGAAAAACTGCCCCACATGACAGAGTGGCTCCCACACCTGCAGTCTTTGTATTCAGGACATTGGCCATCTCTTACCCTGGTTACAAGTGTCCAAAACAAAATAGTTTGACACTCTTCCAAAGTTAACGTTGACTTTACATACACGTTAGTGGTTAAAAAGTAGAATATTAAAATCCTAGATATAAAATTAACCCTTTAGTACCATCCCAAATAACACTTTCCATAGCCTTTCTCACTGCTATTTTTCAACAGAGAAGACATTTTATAAGTACTTTCACATATATAATCTGATCTGATCTTCGAGGCAGATATTATTACTCTGATTTTACTCCTCGTAGTGGTTGATAAACTAGTTTCTCTCAGCTTCAAACCAACTCGTGTATACTCTATTTTCTGATTTGGGGCTGGGACTCTGAAAACCCTGTTTCCCTGTGTCATCTCCTTGTTGGGTTCTGCTCAAAGGGACCCTGAAGAGAGATGGGGAGGCAGGAGGAGGGAGAAGGGACTTGATCCTCGCTGTTGGGTTCCCGTGCCTGGCAGCACCAGCTGGCTCTTCACTTAGGCAGCAGCTGTTCATTCTCGCTCCCAGCTTTTTTCCACTACCCACCTTCACCCCGCAACCAGCTTCATTGCATCTGCTCAGGTATCTGGGCAGTGCCCCCTGCAGGGATTTGAAGTGTCACTTTATAAATCTATAAAGCTGTCTTATTCACTTGAAGATAGGGTCATACTGCCACAGTTTTTCAATATGTATTAAGCAGGTATCTAATCTAATTATTGCTAGAAATGGGGATAAAATGCTTTCATTGTATGGTCACCACTATGCAAATGAGCATATGCAAAGATGGGATCTGCATTGTCCATCTGCTTTGTAACGTGACAATGGAACTGTCTGCCCAAACATTGGAGCTTCAGACCTCAGCCTACCTCTTCTGCTGGTGCTTAAAATCTCCCATTACTCTCTTACGACTAAGATTTCAACCCCACAGCACATGGGGGCATTGGAATAGCATAGTAGCATTCACTTACACATCACACAGTGATCCAAGATGAACTGACAGTAACATAGAGTTAAGATGAAGATGTAAAAAACAACTGTGGATTTGGGAAAATATGGCCGTCTGTGAGCCTCATTTTTATGTATTAAATGCTTGTGTAGTACTTACCATTTAGCACTATTTTAAGCACTTTATACTTTGCTCAATTAATTCTCCTAACAAGGACATGAGGAAGGTACCACTGGTATCCTCATTTTCAGAGATGAGAGAACTAAGGCACGGTGAGGGTGAGTTACTTGTCCAAGGTCACACACCTATGAATGGTGGAGCTGGGATTTGAACTCTGAAAATCTGGCTCCTGAGCCCATGCCTGTAACTGCTAAGCTGTTTTGAGAGTCATTCGTCATTTTGATGAGACGATGGCTCTGAAGTTCAGTTTATGGCCCACGGTTGCACGGCTAACAGATGGCAGGAGCTACGTAACTGGATTTCCTCCCAATCAATGATAGCAGAAGACAAAACAACATAGCAGAAGAGGCAACATGGATTCCCTGTCATGTCGTTACATGCTCCAACTGTGTAACTAAAGCTGTCAGTTTGCATACACTGACACGGACAAAGCTCACACAGATGTGCTGTGCTGGAGCTCAGAACCTCCCAGACATCTTTTTACATCATTAAATTCTTCTCATGATCTCACCCTTTGAGACACAAACAATCTCAAATACCTATGAGAACTTTCTCAAAGCATGCCTGGCTAGATAACAGGTTTCTCCACCTCTAATTAAGGCTCACTTAATTTTCATATGGTTCTTCCCTTTACAACATTCTTAGTCTGGGAGGGGTGCCCATCACAGAGGCCACAGGGGTCATCCATGCTCAGGTCAGTGTCAAACTGTGCTCCGCTCCATGAGGTCAAACTCCAGCTGGATTCGTGGCTCATCCCGCCCTGGTGAAGCAGGAAGGCAAATGTTTCGCAATTTCTTTCATTTTGTCTTCTCAAGGGCTCGATGACCTGAACATGTCCTTCTGATTTCCCTGAGTTTACATTTTGTAGTTCCACTATCTAAACTTGATAACTTTTTCACCTCCAAAACAGTAAATTAAATTCCGATCAATGCCGTTTGCTTGATATATAGGACAAGACTTCAAATCTTCTGTTTTCTAGGCCTTTCCATTTTGTTGCATTGACTTTGATGCACTTTACAAGGGGTTGGGGTCTTGCTCCTCAAAAAGTGGTCCACGGAGAGCAGCATCACTTGGGAGTTTGACGGGAATGTAAAATCTCAGGCCCCATTCCAGCCTGAGATTGTATCGCCTGATTTGCATGCTCTTTAAAAACTGAGAAGTGCTGGGTTAAGAAAGATTGAAATGCCCTTATGTTTACAAATAATTTTAGCTGCTGACCTGGGATATCTGCTCGCATTTGTCTACGCAAGCTTCACGCATCTACAATGATCTCATCTCAAATTGCTCTGGTGTTCCCTGGGAGACAAGCATTGCCAGCAGGCGCAGTAAGAAAATCTGTTTGAAAGACATTTTCTCTCTCTCACCTGGAAAATGAAAAGCTTGCCCTTCCTTGACTGCTGCATAATGCTGAAGCGTCTATATGAATGAGTAAATGATGTCGCAAGATTGTTATACTAAGTTTTGAGTTAAAGTAAAATTGTCGAAATGGTATTAACCTTACCTTCAAAGGTGTTGCCTGTGATCCTTTAAATTTTCCCTACACTCTATACCTTTCAGTCCTGTTCATCACCCTCTCTACCTGGAATACCCTCCCATCTACTCACCTGGTGGCCCTGAAGGGTAGCTGTACGTTTTTCTCTGTGAGATTTCTGAAACCTCATCGCAGTCAAAATTAGCCCATCCCTCGGCTCTGCTCCCGCTGCTCTCGGTGTGCCCCTCTCCCTGGATGCTCCTGTCCCCGTGCCTTCCTGTCTCTGTATGTTCTTGCGAGGAGGAGGGGGTCGGGCGGGGCGAGAGACGGAAAGCATGAACTTGGAAATACAACCTAGCTTGAACTGATCCTTCACTGGAACAAGCTCCTATGTGTTGTTTGAGTAAGTTATTCAACTTTTCAGTCCCTGCTTCAGGAAAATGAATTTTCCTGAAGAACCATGTGAAAATGAAATGAGCCAATTTTTTCCTCCCACAGTTAATTGTATCTCCATCTCTGGTTCCCGAGGCCTAAATCCTTGAATTCCTTCTTGATTGCTCCCTTTCTCACTTCCCACATCCAATCCAGCAGCAAATCCCATTGGGTCTCCTTTCAAAATATGTCCAGGATCTCATCACATCTCACTACTTTGGTCTGAGCCACCGTCATCTTTTGCTTGGATCGCAGCAACTGTCTCCTGGCTGACCTCCCGCTCTGCCCCCATTCCTTGTGAGTGTGCGGCAGCCACACTGATCATGCTAACATGCAAATTCACCCACTTTCCTGTCCAAAACCTTCCTATGGATACCGTGTTAGAGTAAAAGCCAGAGATCTGACAAGGTTCTGCAGAGCGGGTATGGACGGGCACCACCTGACCTCTCACTTTGTCCCCCACGGGCTTGCTCACCCCAATCTGGCCACACTGGCTTCCTTGCCGTTCTCAGGGCGTCCCAGAAAAGCTCACGGCTGGGGCTCTCAGGGTATGTGGTTCCCTATGTCTGGGATTATTTTTCTCAGCATATCTGCATGTCTTGCTCCCTCCTGTTCTCCAAGTCTTTGCTCACATTCTACCCTCTCAGTCAGACCTTTCCTGACCACTCTGTTTAAAACACTCCCCATCTCCCTTCTATGCTCTATTTTTTCATGCGGTAGCACTTTTCATCTTTGTCACATGGGAAATTCTTTTACGGCTATGCCAGACTTGAAGTCCACAACCAGGCAACTCTCCCAGAAAGGCTCACAAGTTGAATTAAGATGATTGAATCACATGGTTTATTAAATCAATTAAAACGCACGCTAGGAGAATAATGGGGTAAGTTAATGTGCTTAATAGAGTGAGCAGATGGGTAAAAGAACCTCAGGATCTGGGTCCACAGCTACAATAGTGTTCAGGTGTCTGTTTCTTTCTCTCCCACACCAGCCTTTTCTGATAGTTACCAGGACTAGAGCCGAACTTGATCATGGGGTCTCAGCAGACAGAGAAGGTGTCTGGAGTCAGCTCATGACCTTGGCTGTTGCTTGTCAACTAGCCAGCTGAGCAGCTAGAATTTTATTTTGTTTTGGGGTAAGGGTCACTTGGAGTTAGAATGAATTTCCCAACTTGGTGGCCAAATTAAGAACCCACTGAGTGTCTCACATGTATTTTAACATCATGAATATCAGGTATCCTGGGCCCCGCCATTTCTTCTGATTTATGCACATATGCTCTACTTTCTCTTTCTAACATGTTATTAATTTACTTATCTATGCTTATTATGCATTTCATCCATCCCACTTGTTTAATTCTATAGCGGAATTAAATATTCTCATAAAATACTGCAAATGCACATTACGGCCTTCTAACATGTCACATGCTTTACTTATTTATTGAGTTTGTCTGTCTCTCCCAACTAGAAGAGAAGTGCCACAAACACAAGAATTTTCATGTTTTCTTCACCAATGTTTCTCAGCACCTAGACGTGTGCTTGGCACAAAGCAAATACTTAAAAAATACTTAAAAATGAACGGAGTTCTGAAAACCATGAAGTTTAGATCCAATAATGTATGGATTGCATTGGAACGGGAGGAAAAAGACGAAAGTGAAAGCCAAATTCTGCAGCCCTTGTCCTGCTGGATGCCCATTCCTCTCCAGACCCCAGAGGTGTGGGAGTGAGTGACTAGAATGCTCATTCTGAAACTGTGGAGGTCACCTGTCCTTCTGGAAATGGTCACTTTTCCTTTCTATGCTTTTCTTTTGCCCACTTTACTCACAGCCAAATGAGTTTTAATCATA
>NW_011888805.1:9403059-9405059 GCF_000151845.1 Pteropus vampyrus
GGGAAATTCTTTTACGGCTATGCCAGACTTGAAGTCCACAACCAGGCAACTCTCCCAGAAAGGCTCACAAGTTGAATTAAGATGATTGAATCACATGGTTTATTAAATCAATTAAAACGCACGCTAGGAGAATAATGGGGTAAGTTAATGTGCTTAATAGAGTGAGCAGATGGGTAAAAGAACCTCAGGATCTGGGTCCACAGCTACAATAGTGTTCAGGTGTCTGTTTCTTTCTCTCCCACACCAGCCTTTTCTGATAGTTACCAGGACTAGAGCTGAACTTGATCATGGGGTCTCAGCAGACAGAGAAGGTGTCTGGAGTCAGTTCATGACCTTGGCTGTTGCTTGTCAACTAGCCAGCTGAGCAGCTAGAATTTTATTTTGTTTTGGGGTAAGGGTCACTTGGAGTTAGAATGAATTTCCCAACTTGGTGGCCAAATTAAGAACCCACTGAGTGTCTCACATGTATTTTAACATCATGAATATCAGGTATCCTGGGCCCCGCCATTTCTTCTGATTTATGCACATATGCTCTACTTTCTCTTTCTAACATGTTATTAATTTACTTATCTATGCTTATTATGCATTTCATCCATCCCACTTGTTTAATTCTATAGCGGAATTAAATATTCTCATAAAATACTGCAAATGCACATTACGGCCTTCTAACATGTCACATGCTTTACTTATTTATTGAGTTTGTCTGTCTCTCCCAACTAGAAGAGAAGTGCCACAAACACAAGAATTTTCATGTTTTCTTCACCAATGTTTCTCAGCACCTAGACGTGTGCTTGGCACAAAGCAAATACTTAAAAAATACTTAAAAATGAACGGAGTTCTGAAAACCATGAAGTTTAGATCCAATAGTGTATGGATTGCATTGGAACGGGAGGAAAAAGACGAAAGTGAAAGCCATATTCTGCAGCCCTTGTCCTGCTGGATGCCCATTCCTCTCCAGACCCCAGAGGTGTGGGAGTGAGTGACTAGAATGCTCATTCTGAAACTGTGGAGGTCACCTGTCCTTCTGGAAATGGTCACTTTTCCTTTCTATGCTTTTCTTTTGCCCACTTTACTCACAGCCAAATGAGTTTTAATCATACAGTCTTGAAATATTTGTTCAATGAATAAATATCCTGTCACAATTGTACTGACACTTCAAAGCCATTTGTGAGGACTGATGCTTAAATTAGACTTTTACCCTGATGAGGCTGTATTTATTCAACCTGAAGTATAACTAGAGTAAAGTCTGCAACCTCAAGAACCATGGGCATATCCAGGCCTTAGGCTTCGTTTTAGGATGTTCCATCTGCTGCAATAAAATATTAGTGTCAATGTAAGAAACATCTAAACCTGTAGAGAATTTTTCTAAGAGTTTATTTGAGCCAAACTGACAACATATGCCAGGGAGTAAAATCTTAAGTGCTTGGGAGAATAAGTTTTGCAGTTTCTTTAGGTATTTGAAATTAAGGAGGGGAAGGAGGAAGATTACATGAAGGCGGGAGAAAGCAAGGTGGCGATTAGATTACAACATAGTTAAGGCCCTGTGCTCTCTCAGCAGGGGATCTGATTACAGGGTAGTCAAGATTATGTGCTCTCTTGACGGGTCTGTAATGGCGGTCATATATTTGAAGTCTGAAAAGGGGCGTTTCAAAAATGTATTAAACTAGATGCACAGAAACAATGGACGAGTCTTGCTTAAGGCAAAGATAAGCCTTTTACTAAAGAAGTTATACGCCTGGGGCGTGACTACCCACTATCACCTGTCCAGATAAGAATTTATGATCAGACCACCCTGTGAGGTAACTTTCCATAGAACACCCTTTTCATCCACACCAGAGACTGGTGGCTTAAACAACAAAAGTTTATTTCTCACAGTTCTGGAGGATGGAAGTCCAAAATGAAGGTGCTGGCTAATATGGCTCCTGGCGAGGGCCCCCCTCGTGGCTTGTAGAGGGCCACCTTCTTGCTGCATACTCATATGGCCTTTCTCTCTACATCGG
>NW_011888805.1:9406564-9449871 GCF_000151845.1 Pteropus vampyrus
AGCAGAATTTTCAGTGGACATTCACCGGGAAAAATAGGGTTGAATCTGCTATTTGGTGGAGAAAGATGGATCATGTGCTGCCATCTATTGGTTACTCTGTGAAACAGCAGCATTTAAGCGTTGGCAATTTTTAATGCCATTTGTTTTTATAAAAATCTTGTTTGGGTATGGGAGAACTAAAGTTAGTTTCACATATTCTCCAATATTTTATTCCCCAGGCAACTTTGGATTCAAGTTAAAGCATCTGTGGATGGGGATGACCCCTATTTCACCCTCACGAAGCTCGTCTGTTAAATAGACAAAAGGGAAGGGGGAATTCCCAGCCAGACTCACTGCTGTCCAAGCGGACACACTTCCCTTTCAGAATGATTTGAGGGAAGGAGGGACTGTCTGCTTCTGTCAGAGGGATTTCAAAGAACACACTGTTCCTACCCTTCAGCTCTCCCGCGATTGCTTCACGGGTCCTCTGAGATGATCATGTTACGTTCAAAGGGCGGCTTTAAAACTAAACAAATAGTCCGGCCCTGGTCTAAAGCTTGCTGATTCTAAATGCTACACCATTGTGACTAGCCTCTGGGTTTAAATATTAGTGAGGGAAACCGGACATCAAGGTCCTGATGGTTCTATTCCTAAAGGGACCCTGTTCATTAAAAAAATGAAGGTATGCCTAAGTAGAGTTAATAAAATTATATATCTAAAATGTTTACACTGAAAAAAAACTACCATTTTATGAGCAAATGCAAATTTGTGTCAATCACTGTACAATTGTAGGATTGATTGAAAATATTGTCATAAAGCACAATAGCAATGGAATGAACAGCCGTGACACACAAATAGAAAGCAAAGTGCTTGAGCATGCATATATATGCCGGCAGTCATACGTCTCTGACCCTAGAGCATACATTCTTATGGGGGATACAGAATGACTAACTAATAGTCAAATATGGGAAATAGTGATAAGTGCTATAGAAAAAGGATTCGCGGGATGGAGATGGGGAATGTGTGTGGAAGGATGTGCTGTGCTTTTGAGCTAGGTGGTCAGGGTATGTCTTACAGAGAAGCTGGTGTCTGAGCAGGAGCTTCCAGTTCATGGAGGAGTCAGCCATGTGGGTGTGAGAAGAAGAATTCTAAACAGGGGGAATAGCTTGTGGAAAGGCCTCGAGGCAGGAGAGTTCCTGGAAAAATGAGGGAGGTCAGTGTGGCTGGAGTGAGGTGGGGGAGTTGGGGACGAGGAGGAAATGCAGTTGGAGAGGAATGCTTGGCAGGTGGCTTGTAGGCTTTTACTCTTTGACTTTGGCTTTCACTCTTCAGTGCAATTGGGAATCATTGAAGGTTTGGGGGCAAAGGAGGACTGTGATCTGATACAACTTTTAAAAGAATTACACGAGCTGCTCCTTTGAGCACAGGCTGTAGGGAGCAAGGGCAGAAGCCAGGAGGCCAGTTAGGGGACTGCGGGAGTATCCCAGGGGAGAGAAACTGGAGGCTCGTGGTGCTGGGCTCATGGTGGAGGTGATGAGAAATGGCCAGATTCTGGTTGTAATCTGAAGATAGAACCAGCTCTATCGTGAAATGAGAAAAACAGGAGTCAAGAATGACCCAAGGCTTTTGGCCTCGGCACTGGAAAGTCAAGTTGGTATCAACTATAACAAAGGGGAGGACGAAGCATGAAATAAATTCCTGGGGGGGAATATGACAGCTTTTCTCAATCCTCTCAGGGGATCTCTGAGTCTGGATGTGTAACCTTATTAGGACATATAATCAAGAGTTTAAATTTACAGCCTTTTGGACTGCACAACCTCTGCAATGAAAGGCCCTTGGCACCCCACTTACACAGAAAAGTTCCCTGGTTCCCTCAATGGCTAATAGATGCCCCTATGTGACTCCTTTATAGTTTGTACCTCTTCCGAGCATGCATTTTAATTATAATTTTATGATACTTGTGTGATTATTTGCTTAATTACCATTTCTCCCTACAAGGCTTGAAGTGCAGGGACCACGTATGTCTGTTTCTTCTTCCCACCTGCTGGACAGATCTGGCACAGGATAGGTTTCTAATAAACACTAGTTAAAAAAGGAATGAATCAGTGAGATTTTTAGGGGCCTGACAAGACCCTCAAGAACCCATAATTTTTAATCTCTTGGACTGCGTAAGTACCCTGGGGTTCTTTAACTACTCAGGATGTTTTAGGTTAGGGATTTGTACGTGCTAAACCCAGGCAGCAGCAAATGGCCCTGTCCTAACAGACACAGCTACTTGTGGCTGGGAAAGCACAGGGCCTAGGTATGTACCTCTTAAGGGAGCAAATCCGCCTTGCCTACCTTGCCTCTGTGCCTGATGACTCTACCACGCACACTTGCTCTCATTCTTTCGCCTTCAGAGTGGTCTTGACGGTCTTCACATCAGCACATCCGCTTGGAGGCATCAAAGAGGAAGGGCAGTAGCTGTGCAACCCACCCCAACCCTATGCTTCTGCTCCCAGGGCAACATGAAACCCAGCCGGGGTTCTGGATCACTTATGCCTCCCAGTGTTGATTTGGGAGCCTACGAACAAATGAGAGGTCTACAGTAAGGAATGTACCTCCTCACTCTCCTCTGTCTCAAAGTTATCACCTTCCTGGTTTTCTTACACTTATGTTAAATAATCTGTGGCTCTTCATTTCATTCTCACCCTTAAATTTACTCTAATACAGGGTATTTCAAATTCAACACAACTGACACATTGGGCTGGATATGCCTTTATTGTGGAGGGCTGCCCTGTGCATCATAGGATAGTCATAAGTTGTAGGATCTCTGGCCTCTATACTCTCAATGTCAATAGGACTTTCTTAGTTGTGACAACCAAAAATGTCTATAGATATTGCTAAATGTCACCTGAGGCAACATCACCCCTAGTTGAGACCACTGGTCTAATGGGTGGCTCTCTTTCGTGGACTGCTCTTGACATCCTACCCTATAAGGTCTCACTTCTCTTGCCCTCCCTTACTTCATCTCCTTAAGTGATCCTGTTCCCTCTGTTTTTTTTTCCGGATTGATTGGAAGAGAGGTGTTGGCCTCCACCAGCTGCTTCAATATGTAGCCCTCAAAATTGCAATTATAATCACCATCGATCCCATTCCAGCTCTCTGATATGTTTTCAATGTGAGGACAGTGATGCTCTTTTATATATTGTATGAACTTTCACCTATTATATAATCATGTCTTTATTCAGTATTTTCTTTGTTAACTTAAGGAATGTTTTTTTGTTGATGATAATACTGATGACGGAAAGCTCATAAAAGTTGTTAGACGCCAAAATAGTCTTTGGCAGAAAATCCTGGGAAACTCCCAGACTAGTGGGAAAATTACTGGGTTTTGTATGATATAACAAGCCTTTGCGAATCTTAGGAAGGGGGTTGTTAGCTGGGTTGCAAATGGGGAAACTAATTAAACAAAATTTGTTATGAAATAGTACATAAAATGAATAGCTAAGCAGAGATAGAAACCAATCTCAGTTTTCCGCATTGTAATCAGAGAAATAGGAGCCCATATAAAGTTAGAGCCTGAGGGACCTTCAAGAAACCAACTAACATAATTCCCTCATTTAAGGAATAACAAAATAACAAAACAGAGGGCAAAGAGAATAATCGCTTTGCCTAAGGGACATAAGTAACATCAGGGTCTCAATTTGAACTCAGATCTCCTGATTCTCTGGTCTGATTTATGATGATGTTTCCTCAATCCACAGCAAAATGAGAAAAATAAGGACAATATAGACAAGTTTTTCTAAATGTGAATTAGTTACATTTTAAAAACTGTCTTTTATCTTGAGATTTATGTCCTTCTACCTTTGTGTGTGTGTGTGTGTGACAGAATATTGTCTCTATTGAGAAATAATGGCTCTAGAGTATTTGGAGTTTTGGGGGTTTTTCTTAAGGCCCTTATTTTGGCAATCCCAAAGCCATTCACCACCACCACCACCACCCTTTTTTAAAAAAAAATCTGAGAACTACTGATATAGAGTCCTTATGTCCAAGAACCATAGAGATTTTCTTGTTCCTAGAGAGCAAGGCGAGATACACAGGCCTGTTAGGTGAAAGAAGATGGCGGCCCTCAGATGAGAATTCCCTATAAGCAATGGCCACCCAACAACCCAGACTTGGCCTTCTCTGGAATTGTCTTTCTTTCTTCCATTCTTTCTGTCTCTCTGTGTCTCTGTGTCACTGTGTCTCTCTCTGTCTCTGTCCTGTCTCTGTCTCTCTCTGTCTCTCTCTCTCTCTCTCTGTCTCTCTCTCTCTCTCTCTCTGTGAATCGGGACTTTCCAGAGTCCTTGGGACATGACGTCTGATATGGGATACCTCTGAACCAGCAAGGTGGCTATATCTGGTCTGAATCAGACTCATAGGTGTCTGTGATTGGGCTGGACTTGGATCCACCCAATGCTCTTTCTGGCTGTGGTTTACCCTAGAATGCAAAAGCATTAGGATAATTAGTTCTCTGATTTTCTTAAGCCCTCTGCTTAAGAAATTAATACCAAGATCAGAGGAAAAACTTTTTGATTATTATAGAAACTGGACTAAAATGGCTCCTCCTTTGTCTCGTTAGCTCCCAGCTCACTCCTGCCCCCAGGAAACAGTAAGCCCAAGTTACTAGAAGAGTCTACTGGCCTTGAGTCCTTTAGACGCCAAAATAGTCTTTGGCAGAAAATCCTGGGAAACTCCCAGACTAGTGGGAAAATTACTGGGTTTTGTATGATATAACAAGCCTTTGCGAATCTTAGGAAGGGGGTTGTTAGCTGGGTTGCAAATGGGGAAACTAATTAAACAAAATTTGTTATGAAATAGTACATAAAATGAATAGCTAAGCAGAGATAGAAACCAATCTCAGTTTTCCGCATTGTAATCAGAGAAATAGGAGCCCATATAAAGTTAGAGCCTGAGGGACCTTCAAGAAACCAACTAACATAATTCCCTCATTTAAGGAATAACAAAATAACAAAACAGAGGGCAAAGAGAATAATCGCTTTGCCTAAGGGACATAAGTAACATCAGGGTCTCAATTTGAACTCAGATCTCCTGATTCTCTGGTCTGATTTATGATGATGTTTCCTCAATCCACAGCAAAATGAGAAAAATAAGGACAATATAGACAAGTTTTTCTAAATGTGAATTAGTTACATTTTAAAAACTGTCTTTTATCTTGAGATTTATGTCCTTCTACCTTTGTGTGTGTGTGTGTGTGACAGAATATTGTCTCTATTGAGAAATAATGGCTCTAGAGTATTTGGAGTTTTGGGGGTTTTTCTTAAGGCCCTTATTTTGGCAATCCCAAAGCCATTCACCACCACCACCACCACCCTTTTTTAAAAAAAAATCTGAGAACTACTGATATAGAGTCCTTATGTCCAAGAACCATAGAGATTTTCTTGTTCCTAGAGAGCAAGGCGAGATACACAGGCCTGTTAGGTGAAAGAAGATGGCGGCCCTCAGATGAGAATTCCCTATAAGCAATGGCCACCCAACAACCCAGACTTGGCCTTCTCTGGAATTGTCTTTCTTTCTTCCATTCTTTCTGTCTCTCTGTGTCTCTGTGTCACTGTGTCTCTCTCTGTCTCTGTCCTGTCTCTGTCTCTCTCTGTCTCTCTCTCTCTCTCTCTGTCTCTCTCTCTCTCTCTCTCTGTGAATCGGGACTTTCCAGAGTCCTTGGGACATGACGTCTGATATGGGATACCTCTGAACCAGCAAGGCGGCTATATCTGGTCTGAATCAGACTCATAGGTGTCTGTGATTGGGCTGGACTTGGATCCACCCAATGCTCTTTCTGGCTGTGGTTTACCCTAGAATGCAAAAGCATTAGGATAATTAGTTCTCTGATTTTCTTAAGCCCTCTGCTTAAGAAATTAATACCAAGATCAGAGGAAAAACTTTTTGATTATTATAGAAACTGGACTAAAATGGCTCCTCCTTTGTCTCGTTAGCTCCCAGCTCACTCCTGCCCCCAGGAAACAGTAAGCCCAAGTTACTAGAAGAGTCTACTGGCCTTGAGTCCTCACCAACATGTCCTAGTATACCAGTTTAACCAGACTATTCAGATTCCACACTTACATCTTAGAGGCTTCTGAGAACATATTAATCAGAAAAAATGAGTGAAATTGCAGCCCAATCCCTCCCTGCCTCATAGTTGGAGGTTGGTATACTGTGACCACCCTTCAAATCACTTGGCCAGCAGCTGTCAACCAGCATAGAAAGAAGGATATGAAGGGTTTTCAAAGAGGAAGTTGACAGCAGGACATCTCAGGGATCTGCAAGATTTTTCAAAGGAAAAGGAAACCAAAAAGGGAAAAATATGTGGTCAACATTTATCTGGATATCCCCATCTTCTAGTTGAATTTCTTCACATCCAATTCCCACAGTGTGTAAGGGGCCAGTGTGTAAGTGGGCTAGACTATTCTAGTAAGGTTATCTTCAGCCAAGGCTGGAGCTGCTTTTACATTTAGGCTATTTCTTGGACTGTTTCAGGTGGTATCACACGGGCTCACGTGGAAATATTTGCAGCTCCAGGAATAAGCAGCTGCAGAGAAGGAAGAAGGGAACGAGCAATTATTGAGCTGCTTTCTGAGAAGCCATCTTAGAAACTACGTGTGCTTTTTCATTTAATCTTTACAACAGTCCCCCATAGAGAGTATTATTACCCTCATTTTACAGATAAGGAAACAGCTGCTTAGAGAAGTTAGGTAACTTGCTGCACACACACACACCCCACCCCATCACAGGGCTAAAAAGAAAACAGAACTGATACTCTAACCCAGATCTTCCTGTCTCTGCAGTGATCTGTTCACAAGATGTGCAACGAGGCATGTGGACAGCCCACGTACTCAGGAGGTGGAGAAAGGGAGCACAGTTTCTGAGCCATCATGGGACGCAGGGAAAATCTAGGGGACAGAGGCGAAAAAACCTTTCATAGGCAGAGTCATTTTCAATACACAAGATGGCATTTACCTGTTTGGAAAGAGCAGGCCTCTTGTGGGCCTCTGTCTCTGAATACTCTACTAGAGAGATGCACTGGACAGAGATGCGCAGGAAAGATAGGCATTCGTATTCAATAAAAGATAAATTTAGATTCAGGGTTGCAATTCTCCATCTGAGCCAGTGCAAAGGTGGACATTTGATGAGCTTATAATTCTAGCAGTTTCTGGGGTCAAGAAACATGTAAAATTGTGTGACATATTTATTATAGAATTAGTATTCAGTTGATTCATCCTTTCATTTCAGATAATTAATATTAACTGAGGTCAGATATATGTTTAGAAGTAGAATAAAAGTATACCAAATGAGACCAAAAAAAAAAAAAATCTTCTTTTTTAAAAAAGCATCAAATCCTTCGGATCCAACATGTGCGATTTTGTGACAGCTCAGGAAATCCGCTGGCTTCTGCCTGGGATCTGAAGATTGTTTACATTCCAGTGGAATTCCTGGGAAAGTCCAGAGCTCTGCGTGCTTTGAAAACAATGGCTTATGGAGATCAACTTCCCAACTGCGACTAAGAGGAGGGAAGGCTTGAAAGGGTCCTGGTGGCGGGACTGGGCCAGTACTGCATTCCTCAAACGCTTGCCTGGTTCCAGCCCTTGAGCTAAAAGTAAACCTGGTTCAGAGCTATGCAGACTCCTGCCTGCTGAGCCTCAGCTGTGCTTGGAAGAAGATTGCTGCTACACTTCATGCCATCAGTAGCAATAATTGCTGACAATTTTTACAGATCTTTAGAGTCATAGCCATTCCCTGGACAGGCTGGATACCCATTAGGTGTGGCTACCTCTTTCATTCACTAAGGAATCAAGGAAATAGTTCACCTTAAGCTATACTCAGTCCTTCCTTTTGCAGACAAGGAAACTGAGGCCCTGAGAAGTTGAGCAATTTTGTAAAATTACGTAGTTGGTTAGTGACAGGGTTAAGGCAAGGAGCCAAGCTTTATTTGTTTATTCAACTTATATTAATCAAGCCCTATGGACAAGGAAAGAGCAATATCTAAACTAACAGTTTCTGTGAGGAAAGGAGGGATGGATATGGAGGTAGGTCTACCTTTCAATTTTGTTCAGTTATCAACTTCTTAAGAAAGGGAACCTGATTCTCAGTTTAATGTTAATTGTAACTACAAGAAGCCAAACATGGAAATATTGTCCCTCTCACCAGCGAGTTGATTTAGGGATGGATATGTGCTTCAGTTCTGGTCAAGCAGATGTGACGGAAAGTTTGCTGTTGGGTTTGAAATATTTTTGAAAACAGTTGTTCTTCCCCAAAGGTTGTCATCTCTGGATGTAATGTCTGGAACTGGAAGTTGGCCTGTTGATGCACTGAGGCCAACAGAGAAGAGTGTTATTAAAAACCCTGGGTCCTTGATGGCAGCACTGAGCTCCTGAAAAACCAGACTCAAAGGTCCTGCAACAACACTTGTCAATATGTGAGCTGATAATATTATCTTACTGTTTTTCAACCAGTTAAGTTTTCTAATACTTGCAACTGAAAGCATCTCTCAAAAATATTTGAAGTTTTAGTGACAGATCATTACTAGGGTTTCCATCTGCAGATTTCTATTTTCTCTTAGGATAGTAGGGGGATGGGAGACTTGAAGAAAATAAAAAATTAGAAAACAGGTTGGCCCAGTTTAATCCTGAGGCTCTCCCAGTGGGTCCATGGCTTTGTGGCCTTATATGGTCTTCAACTATGAGACTGTACAGTATATTGTCAAATGGAAAAAAAAAAAAATCACAGGAAAAAGAAAGTTTCTCTGGACTACTTTTGAATGTCTTTGGGTTAAAAGCAACGAGGGTATGGTGATCAGAGCCATTGAGGAGCTAAGGAAGGCAAATAACTATAATTAGATTTTTTTTTTTTTTTTTGGAAAAATCTTCTGGGGAAGATATTTTGGCCTACAGCATTCTTAACAGGCATGAAACTCAAATTTTAAAATAGAGTAGGCCTAGGTATTTGAGGAACAGAGACTTTGTAGACCATCACATTTGGATTTACAAGTTCAAACACCTATTTCTGAATCCCTTGTCAGATTGGAGTTGGTCTCTTGCTTTTGTGGAATGTGATGTTGTTGCAGAAATACAGTCCAGTGACCAAAAGAAATTGTTGAAAGATTACATTAGTCCTTGACTTGAGTGGTTTAAAAACAAAATAAAACAAAACAAAACTGTTAAAGGATCCAAATACACAACCACAACCACTCTTATAATAATTCCTTTTCTCCCGAAGCACTCCACCCATAGGCTGCCTCTCTCTGCAGTGTGCTAAATCTCTTCTCAATCCTCAGCCGCAAGTGACCATCTCTCCGGCCTACTCCACACTGTCCCTCTGCATCTCCAGCTCTCAACTCTCAGTCAGAAAGATCCTCTTTGCCAGGGGGAAAATGGCAGTAGTGATGGGTGAACTCTTCTATAGGCGGGAAAAGGAGAGAAGGCTGGGATTACTTCCAGATGAATGATATTTCGTTATAATAGTTTCTCTCTTTAAACTTATATTGATTATTCAGGACTCAACCATCAATGTGAAATAAAAAATTGAGACAATTATCTGAGTAATTTTTGAAAGAGAAGAAATTCATCAGTGTTACTTTTTTTAATAGACTAATTTCTAGGACAGTTTTAAGTTCACAGCACATTTATTTTAACAGAGGACAAATGACCACTAAATACATGAGGAAAGTTCTAAGTCAAGCATAACTTTGCTACAAAAGATTTTTACAGGTCATGAGATTTCTCGGAAAAGCAACTGTGAGAAAATGACTTCGATACTGCTATATGGACTTTATTGAATTAAATGACATGACAGTTACTATGGAATTTGAAGCTAAAAATTTATTGACCTTTAAATCTCTGCCAGGTCTGTTCCAAGGACTCTATTTGTATTAATTCACTTAATCTTCATAACTACCCAATTATTATCACCATTTTGTAACTGAAAAGTTGTGAAACTCAGCTAGTAAGTGGTGGAGTCAGCAAGCATTCAAATCCAATTTATTGGATTTCGAAGCCCACTTTTAAGCACTAGCTTTTGATGATCTTGTGCAGAAAGATTGATTTTGTCTTTCTCACTAGGACATGCTGCCTTCGGTAGAGATGTAGGGGACATGGGGTTTGGGTGCTGAGATGATGTCTAGCTGATGGGGTTAAACCATGAGAAGCCTGGAGGTTCCAGATAGTCCATGCATCTTGCACCTCACATGGTCTAGATTCATGACATTTCTGTCTTTCATTTCATTTCTGTTAAATGTTCTTCTAGGAGAGGTTAAGACATTAGGCCCTGGTTTCTGCCTAGATAAGTGAAGGAAGGAGCTGTGCTGCCCGAGGCTGTTATGGTGGTAGCAGTGAGGGTTAAAAGAAATTTCCCAAGAGGAGGAAAGAGCAAGTCAGAGGTACAAAGTCCAGCTGCCTGTCTGGAGAAAAGACTCTTACTCTACTGGAAAAATCAGGTTATATTATATCATGGTTAGAGAAGTGACATTTTTCTTTCAAAGGGTACAACATAGCAATCAGAATCTAAAAGGGTTCTTCTACAATGGTGAATGAGGCCTAAAGCTACTAAGCTATGACACTTTATATTCCTCCACCCACCCTCCCACCCCCATCTGCTCTTCAGGGCACTTCTGTGTTGAGACACTGGTCTCATAAATCGCTAAACTCTCCAGTTTAGTGGCCCTTCGGTATGCATGGCTGGTCATAAGCTTTCCATGAGGCTGGCCCAAAACAAATAATAAATGTTAGTGAATTCATGAGAAACATCAAAACTAAATGAGGAAGAAATAATGAACAGTAAATAATCAGCTCGAAATTACTTTCCCAAGGTTTTACTAAGTATTCTAAAAATATCAGGAGGAGAAAATTGTTTCCTGTCTTTTTCATCGCTAAAGAACTTTCTCCTTTAAGCAGTTCATTATCATAGCTTCCCCAAGGTTCTGAGGCCAAATAGCAACAAGGGTAGACGAAAGGGTATACACTACGGGTAAAAGGTAACGTCAGTCAGTCTTTGGGAGTCTCATCATCTGCCCTCAACAGGGGTAAAGGCACTGAAAACATCTCCACTTTGACTCCAAGACATTTTCTTTTGCCTTCATGTTTCTTGGAGCGGAGTTTCTCAGACATGTTTTCACCCTCAAAGAGATGCTGATGTTTTTTTCCTGACCTTTCCACTTCAGTTATTTCCAAATGAGTTTCCACATTTCCACTGCAATGAGCGTCTGTGCTTATCATTCTGCTCACATCTGTTCTGGCTACCACTTGGCATGGAATATTGGGGAGTTCCATGCCCATTTCCTACAAGCCGCTGGTGTGCATCCACCTAAGGTCAAATGACGTAGCCCGGGAACAAAACATCTCATCCGGCTTTGACCTTCAATTGTCCACTAATACAACTTGCCTCCCTCTGCCTCCTAAAAATTAAGCATATAAATGTTTTTCCTTTTATAGATATTCTAGTCGCTGAAAATGAAAGGCCTGTCTCAAGACTTGTGCTGCCAAATAAAACTAGGTACGTATTGTGTTATAATTTGCCATTGTTGACACTTCCAACAAACCAAGAGTTTGATAGCCCATTGTCATGGGATAAAACTTAAAATGACTTAAAGAGTAGAGACTGAAGAGCAAATAAAAAGGGGGGAGGCACTCTGACCTATGAGATAGGTACTCTAATAGAAATGGAATTCATATTTTAAAAATAGAACAGATGCTGGTATTTTGAGAACAGAGAATGTATAGACCATCATATTTAAATATATAAGTTCATGACCTTACCTCTGAGCCCATCAACTTGGAGTCTGCCTTGTGTTTTCTTAGAATGGCAACATTATCACAGAAATACAGGCCAGTAATCAGAAGAAATTTTTAAAACTTTGCTTAAAACTGTAAACTGAATAGGTGGTGGAGGGCTTTCCTTAAAGATGTTTAATAGAGAATCTGAGAACGAAATAAAGTTCATTAAAAATTTCAGCTTTCTTCAAAGATCACTTTAAATTGGCATTTAAATATATAACACCAAATATAACTCCTCTTGGAATGATCAAGAAGAATAGACAAATGATAAATAATAGATAAATAGAGAGATGATCAATTGATCGATCGATATAGAGATAGATATAGAGATATAGAGATATATGAAGAATAATATATGTTCAGCTGTGAGTTAGGGCCCGACCTAAAAGAAAAATCCACAGAAACAAACTTGGATCAGTAGGTGAGGTCTGGAATGCCCTTATTTCAACGGACTAGCTCTTAAGACTAAAGAAATCCCCCAATTATGGAAGCATGTGTGCCCCTCCTCTTTTTCCTGCTTCCTTCTTTGTCACCTGGGTGATGCACACTTGGACCAGAGACTGACAAGTATATTTTACCCGACAGGGAGGTTTAATTCCAGGCCTCTTGGGAGAGGTAGCCTGTGCTGTCCACATCAAGACCACCTTGAAGAAAACATAGCAACAAGTGGAAAACGAACCAGAAAATGAGTGAAGAGAAAGTGAAATATGTAGTGATGAATGTTTAATGTGAATTGCTATCTCCTTTCAACCCAAAGCGTGGGCAAATTTTTAACTGGAGGAAGTAAGGAAATCCAAAGAAGCATTTGAGGAAGCAAAACATTTTAGCTTAGCCCTGAATCTGGAAATGAAGGAAGACTAGTGATTATGAAGGGCCCAATTCAAAATTGCCAAGCTCAAATTTGTTCCTCAACATTCCAGGCATTGTTGAAGGAATTCTGCTTTGGCTTCTCCATTAAAGATTTCCATCTGGATTTCTCAGAGTTGAGTTCTCAAGAATGAGAAAAATCCCCCTGATGTAAAAGACGATTATGTTTCAGAACAGAAAGCTAAACATAAGAACTAAGTGCAAAAGGTTAAAAATGTTTTTAGTGTTTTCTAAATATTTTTTAGAGTTAACACCTACCCAGATGGAGGAAATGACCCAGATTGCAAATGTAACAGACAAGATGTGACAACAATGGCTGGAATCATCCAAGCTAAAAGCAGAAGCCTGGTAAACATTGAATCGCCTCAAAGGGGAAAACAAACAAACTATAAGAAGAACTCCTATCATGAATGAATTATGAAAAATAAGTGATAACATGTTGGTAAATTGAGGGGTAGAGAGAGAAAGGCAAAGAGGATCAGCAGAAATGTTTCCTGAAACCCACCATGTATCACTCAAGGCATGTATAATATAGCATCTCATTTATTCATCTTAAGGACTCTGTGAGATGTGAGAGTACCTCTGTGAGGTTACCTGTGTGAGGTAATGCATGATTATCTCCATTTAGCCTGAGAGAGATTAAGGAACAGGCCAAATGTTACCCAACAAGTTTGAGCAGGTGCAGGATTTGAGCAAAGTCCTGACTCAGAACAGAGTTCAGACCTACCACGTTGCTTCCTTGAGAAACTTGAGAAAAAATATCCATGTCCCCTGAAGAGTGTCAGACATTTAAATGAGACGTGGGAAGACATTTCAGAAAAAGTTTAGTTAAATGTTGGTGTAAGTCTATGACTTCTACTAACAATTAGAGATAACTTAAAATGTTCAGGTGCCTGATGATCTCTGCAAATAACCCAGCCGAAGTAAAGCTGAAGAGGTCAGCACAGATGCCCATGTGACTCTCAAGGAACTCAGCTCAGATTTCAGAAAGACACATAAGAAAGATAGAAAATCTCATAATTAAGGAGAAATGTGCAAGCAAGGCTACTTACATCCAGCATTTGGAATGCTAAAGTTTAGTAGGAAGTGAGGTTTGTGAAAAGTGCCAAAGTGCAAAGTGGGGGATTTGGGGTATGCTCAAAGCAGGAAGTAGAATGCAGAAGGCAAAGACCCACGCCAGGGGCAGATAGTGTGGTGTCAATAGAAAACAGAGAGAAAAACAAACTTCTATTTTGCTTCCCATTGTCTTCGTCAATTAGATTAATCTTTGGAGCTGCAATGTTGGATCAAACTCTAGTTAAAAGACTATTAAAACCCAACCACCTTAAGTAAGTTTAAGTCTCTTGGCCTAAATTAATGAACTTCCTGAGAGAAGTTTCCACAAAGGTCACATTGCAATATTAATCTGTAACAGTGAAGAATGGTGCAGGCTCCATGAATGTGGAGTTTGGCATATGCTATCCTAATTTTCAAAGGGAAAGAAGATGAAATCTATGAACCACAGCTTGTCCAAGAGATTGTAGGAATCAGCACAGATTCACTACAAACAAGCCATTTAGACTCCTTTCATTTACTCATCGCTTTCTTGTTCGGATTGACCAATGGAAGGCTGTTGAAAGACCATAGTAACAGTCTTTAATATCCTTGGAAATGAGAAGAAAAGATTTGGATGAGAATATAATCAATTTACTGCATTTGTATCTAGTAAGGGACCATATCCAAGGAAATGTTGCTGATGAAATCATGTTATCCTGGAGACAGATCTCCAGGAAGTTTCATCTGCAGTTCTACCCTATTTAATATTTCTGTTTTAATTAATAAGGACCGAGCTGGCTTTATAATTAAAGTTTTAGATGATTTAAGATTGAGAGGAATGAATGAAACATTAGATATCAGATTTATGGTCCAAAAAGCAACTTGCTGGATTAGAACAATGACCTGAATCCAACAAGAAAACATGTAATATGGTTAATATAAAGTTTTACACTTAGATACCAAGGTGAGCTTTACAGGTATGCATGTTCAAACAGTAGCACATGCAAAGAATACCTTTGGGAGGTTTGTTGACTCAAAATGAGTGAAGGAGCTGCTAAAACTTCGAATGTCGTTTTTGGTTGCATTAATGGAATACAGTTCATGGGACCATAGAGTTAACAGACTCTCTGTTCTGCTCAGGTTAGAATGCACCTTACAAAGGGTGTTCAGTTGTGGGTGCGCACTCCAAAAAGGACAGTGATAATTGGGAGCATGGCCAGAAAAGAGGAACAAAGATGCGAAATGAGAAACAGTTAAAGGAATTGAAAATGTTTGGCCTGGAGAAGAGAAAATAATAAGGAAAGGGGTTTTGTCTATATAGTCCTAGAGGTAGAACAAAGGCAAACTAGGTAGATTTGGGGCCAATTCTTAGGAAAAACATTTTAATCATTACAGATGCTCAGCCAGAGCTGTGTGATTCTGCTCACTCTTACTCTTCAAATACAGGTTGGACAATCACTTGTTGAGGATGAGAAGGAGATGACAAGAGATTCTTGCCTTAAGATTACATCATCCCCAGTGGCTAGTCATCCAGCTTTTTCTTGAATACTTCTTGAGAGAGATCACCACTTAATGATATTGCCTACACATTTGAATAAAAGCTTATTAAATATTACTCTCACTTTTTAGATTACTACAGGTCTTAGATAATTGCTATAACGATCTTCAGAATTTGGAAGTGTCCCTTGGATTCGATCCAGATGAAGTCTTCCCTCCATTCCCCGTTCCAGCTACCTACTTCAGACCACTGTCATCTCTTGCCCAGAATACAGCAATTCTTTCTCAAATGTACTCTCCCAGACTTTAGTTTTATGTTTCTTTGAATGCACTCATCCCTCTGGCCACAGCATTACTTCTTAAACACATATTTTGTCAAGTCATAAGACCTTTCCGTTCATAAGACCTTTAATGATGCATTTTCTTCAATAAATTCATGGCATAATCAGGTGGAATAAGTGGGAAAGGAAGGAATGGGCAGGTTTGTAATTAAAGAGACTCAAAAGGCCTAACCACAAATTGCAGTTTGGACCCCAACTGGATACAGATTTGCACAAACCGACTCCAAATGTTCTTATACATTATAATAGAATTCATTGATTCATTTCCTGGCTTCTGTCCCACCCCAAGAAACCATCCCATTTTGCCTTTCCCCATAAACAATCCAAAGCAGATGTTCTTCATCTTTATAAGCAAAGATGCAGCTAGAAACACGAATTTGACCCATCCATCTGATTGATCACTTAAGAGTCTAGTGGAAGATGTTATCATCTCCATAAGCCATGGCTCATAATGCTCTATCCAGATTTAAGACACAGCCTTTTAGTAAAGAAGTAGTACAGTCCATTCTGCTAGTAGATGAAAGCTAATGCAAATGTAATTAACTGATGGATCCTTTGCCTAGCATGTTCTACTGTCATAACAATGTCTAAAAACCTGGCTCAAAACATATATATAAGAAAACAGGGAGATAATGAACTGAGAACCTTATTTTTTTCCTTTTGACAATTGCTTCTAAACTGCATCTTTTAAATCAGTTATCCTGAACTAAGAGCTTTACTCTGCCCCTCTCCCCCAATTTTTTTTTTTTAAGTTGGAATTCTCTATAGGTAGCTAAAATTCTGGTGCTATGGGATTGCCTCTCCATGGACCAAAGAAGCAGAATATAAAGCATATGGCTTGAGAGAAGCAGAGGAAGATATGAAAAGGGACATCTTAAGGTTTTCCAGACCTTGTTAAGGCAGCTTCCAGAGGCCTGGCTGCCATTCTCCTTTTGGAGTTCTTAAGATATACCTCTATGCTTATAATAGATCCCCTTCTTGTTGATAAGAGAAAGAGAAAATAAAAGAAAAACAAAAATGAGGCCTGATCATTATCTGTACATCTTTCAAGCTCTTACTTCAAGAAAACTTCCCCGATCACATCAGCACGAGTAATGGTATCTTCTCAATTCCTATTAATGTTTATTATATCTTCTGCTCTCTTAGCTCTTATCATGGGCTGCATGCATTGTGAGTTGTATTTATATATCCCCAAGTAGATTACACATTACCTGAGAGCAGAAATTGTTGTCTTTTACTCTTTTGTATTGCCCGGTGCACCAAGAAAAGCATGTGATAGACCCTCAATAAATATTTATTGATTTGATGAGACTGATGAGACCATGTTGTTGAGTGATTGAAGTTACCTTGACTTGTGATAAAACAATAAAGCCTAACCATGTAAAAAATAAAAATGAAACACAATACAATAACTCTAGGAGGAATCCTAGATTATGTTGTATTGTAGAAACAGTTTTAAAAGACCTCCCAAAAGAGTGTGCAAGCCTGGATTAGCCACCCCAAGAAGGTAGAATGTTTGACCAGCTTAACAGATGTAATCAGTCGGTGACTCACTGGTATATGCTATGTAATTTGCCTATTCAGTTGCCTAATTTTCATGTGTTGACAATTATCTATGCTAAGCCTTTCCCCACTTACATAACTCAGAAAAGTAAAGAACTTGCTGTACAAGTACAGGTTTGGAGAAGTCTGACTTGGTAGGCATTCTTGTGAAAGAGAGCTGGGGGCTTTACTTGATGTCAAGCTTAGCGTAAGTCAAGGGCTTTGATTTCTTAAAAAGGCTAATGCAATCTTAGACCAAACTAAGCAAAAAATCACATTAATTTAGAGTCAGGTGTTTTGGTTTCAGAAGTCCAATCTCTTGCATAGTATTGGACTTTTGCTATCTTGAATCATCCAGGGTCTCCTTCAACCCAATTAGTGACCTCTTAAACAGTCCTTTCATCTAGCAGACCTTATTTATTAGAAAATTCTTTAGTATTTTACGTCTTTATCTACCATCTACTTCTCTAGCACTCCCACTTGTGGAGTTTAATTCTACCCTTTGAGGTACATAAACCAAATCTCACTCTCCACCTGCATCAAAATGGAAAGGCAGCTATCATCCTCCTACCCTCCAAGCCTAGACTTAACATCTCTCTAGCTCTCTCTCTCCCTTTTAAAAGACTTTTTAAACAGCAGATTTAGGTTTACAACAAAATGAGAGGAAGGTACAGAGAGTTCCATATGTCCCTGTCCGCAGACATGAACAGCCTTCTCCGCTATCTACATTCCCCACCAGAGTGGAACATTGGTTACAACTGATGGACCTACACTGACACATCATCATCATCCAAGATCCATAGCTTGCCTTAGGGTTGACTCTTGGTGTTGTACATTCTATAGGTTTGGACAAATGTAAAACAACATGTATTCATCAGATAATGAATACTATAATGTCATATAGAGTATTTTCACTGCCGAAAAAATCCTTCGTGCTATTCCTATTTATCGTCAATGCCCCCATCCCAACCCTTGGCAACCGCTGATGCTTTTATGCTCTACATAATTTTGCCTTTTCCAGAATGTCATAGTTGGGATTATGCAGTTTTTGTGTAGACATAAGTTTTCAATTCTTTGGGATAAATACCAAGGAGCCTAATGACTGGATTTATGGTGAGAATATGTTTAGTTTTGTGAGAAACCACCAAACTGTTTTTGCAAAGTGGCTGTATCATTTTGCATCCCACCAGCAATGAATGAGAGTTCCTGCTGTTCCACATTCTCGGCAGCATTTGGCATTGTAAGTGTTCTAGATTTTGGCCATTCTTACAGGTATGTAGTGGTAGCCAGTTCTCCTAATCATTCTCTAATCATATGGTTTCCAGATTCCTCATTGTTCTCCTTGCCCTACTTGGGAAGCCGCTGAGGCTCAAAGAGATAAATTATTTGCTCAAAATCATACAATCAATGTCACAGCTGAAATTTTTATTCATCATTATTTGTAATGAATTGACTCGTGAAGTAGCAATTTTTTTTTTTTTTTTTTTTTTACTGCGAATGATGCTGTCGAATAAAACATCAAGGAGCCTAGGGCTGTGGGAAGAATGCCAGGCAACTTCTAAGATTTCTGTATCTTTCAAATGAAAGCATACCTGCTTTTTTGACCAAAAGGATTCAACAGATTTGAAGAAAATCAGTATTGTTTCTACTTCTTAGTTAACAAAAATGATAGCTTTTGAAGAATATGTTAAGCTTATACTAAGAATATGCTAAGCTTTTTCAGAGCTAAGAAATTCAAAGCGGGTAATGAGCATACTAGATTTCCAATGTTTGATACTCATGTTAATGATTATCATACACATTTCCTATAAACTTGGTAAATTGTTTCTCTATCAGAACTCTCTTTCTTAAGAATATGTAATCATCGTACACATTCATTAGAAGCGGCTCGATACTATACTGCGTATTTGTCCAAGAGAGTGAAGCGTATGTAGTGATCTCTGCATTTGTTTATTGTGAATGGTAAGATTTATGAATTGCTGAGCCAACCTTACCAAGAATCCTGGAAATGAGCAATTCTGATTTGACTGATTTCCCCGAGGTCAGCTCTAGGTCTTCACATTCTGAGTCTTTATGCCACTTAGTCATGACGGGAATGATAGTTGACCTGGATTTCCCCATTGACATTTCCACTTTATTAGCTCTGAAATATAAAGTGTGTGAGTTCTGTTTCATTCTAAACTTAAGTAGCAGGAAACTTCTGCTTTTCTTCTCAAACATACTCTCTCAAATTTATAGAAGTCAGAAGTACCAGTAGAATTATACACCAGATATTTCTGGCTTGTGATTCACCCATAAGGACTATGTGTGCCCCAGTATAGGAATTTTTCACAGGCCCCAGGATACTACAGATTAGAGCTATTTATTACTAACTGAAACTAATTGGACAAAGAATAGGCTAAATTAGTAAAATTTTTTAATTATATACTTAAGAAAACATTTTAATTGTAATAATTTCAAACTTACAAAGAATTACAAGACTAATACATGAAATTCTTGTGTCTTTTATCGAGATTCACAAATTTTTAACATTTTACCACATTTGTTTTATCATTCTATTTGTCCATGTCTATATTTTTTATTTTTTCTGCACCATTTAAAGGGCTGTACTTTTACACTTCTCTTTACCTCTTATTACTTCCTAAGTATTTCCTAAAAATAAGGGTATTTTCTTACACAACCATAGTACAGTCTTCAAATTTAGGACACTTAATTAACATGGATTCAATAGTTTCATCTAAGCTACCATTCATATTTTTTTCAATTATCCTAATAATGTCCTCTATAATATTTTCCCCCAGGATCCAGTATAGAACCATGTATTATATTTTGTTGTCTAATTTTTAGTCTTAGTTTCTTAGTCTTTTCTTTGACTTTCTTGACAAAGGCTAATCATTTTATAGGAAGTTTCTCCATTTGAGTTAGCTGATGTTTCCTCATGATTAAATTCAGGTTATGCATCCCTAGCCAGAAAACTACGTAAATGATGCTGTATCTTTCTCAGATATCCCAGGTAAAAGATATCCATCTGCTTGTCCATGGTGTTAATTTCGATCACCTGATCAAACTGTTGTCTGTTTACTTCACTGTGGTTTCTATTTTCTCTCTAGTAACTAGTAAGCAATCGAGTTACAAGGGTAGGGAAACTCGTTAAGCCGATCCAAATATCTTGTTCCTCATCATAATTTTCTTCTTAAACTTAATGATTCTTGCCCTAACCAATCCTTGCTATGATGGTTGTAAAATGTTCATTTTCCATGTCCAATCAGTCTCTCCATGTTTGTCGTAGGTGTTGTTTTCTCCTATAAGTGATGCCTTTCCCTCTTTTTCTCTTTCTAACCCTTCCTCCCTCCCTGCATTCTTCTCTTTTACCTATCTATCTATCCATTAGTATGGATCTATAGATTCCAATTTTATTACAGGGACTATAATCCATGCCTGTCATTATTAATTTTATGCTAAATTGTCCCAGATTTGAAGAGTTGTTTCTCATTTAAGCTGGCTCCTGTATTCTTTTGCTATGTGCTCCCATTATTATTTTTAAAACATTTTCTTGTTTTCTAGTTTAACAAGATGTTCCAGATTGATCAGTACCTTCCCTGCCCTAGCACTGGCATTGGCTGTTTCCCCAAGAACTTTTGTTTCCTTTTAATAGGGAATGATAGTTAGAAACCAAGATCGAGCACTAGATAAGCTCATTGCTACTGAGGTGTCTTTGTTTCCAGGCCCTTTCAGAGGACAGAGCTAGGAAAATAAACACGCACATGCACATAAATGCACACAAAGACATACACAGGTGGTTGTTTATATTATATATAATAGAAATTCTGAAGTTGTGCTCGTATCTTCAATATCAATCCCACTCACAAGGTCCTTTGCTGTCTTCCCCCACTCCATCTTTGTGCTTCCCTTCCTCCATGGTGAGAATCCTGACTTCTGACTATATCAAGATACTGACTCATCTTCTCAGTCCTACACCACCCAAAGTACAGTTGCACAATTGCTATACCCAAATCACTAAGAATATCAAATCCACACAATGAGAGTGGAGATGCACAGCCCCATTAAGATGCATTTTTTCCCCTTAGAGTAAAGGTATATTATCAAGGTATTGTGTTCTAAAAGTTACTTGAATTAGTTCTCTCTCAGACACCATCTTTTCATTGTAGTCATGTTTTCCATTTCCCAAAGGCAAACTCAGAGAACTATCACGTCTTTCCCTATCACTTCCATCTGGTTCTCCTTTACCCCTTGCAGATAATCAATCTAATTATTTTCTGGTTTTTTCCTACCTGTGTTTCTTTTCCCCCAAATGAGCAAATTTATGTGTTTTCTTATATCTTCTTGCTTACAGAAAATATAAGTTATTGGATATACTCTTGTAATTAGATTTTTTTAAATTTAATATCTCCTGAAGTTCATAGGGGTTTTTTTTGTTTGTTTTTTTTTGTTTTTGTTTTTGTTTTTGTTTTTTTTTTTTGCAATGGTGATAGGTTATAGTACTCCTTTGTGTGAACTATTCCTAGGCATTCAGGTAGTTCCCAATATTTTGCTATTACAAATAATGCTTCAGTTAAGAAGCTTGTACCTGTGTATTTTCATATTTTAAAGGTTTATCATCAAGGTAAATTCCTAGAAGCAGGATTGCTGTGAATTTGTTAGATATTCACAAATTCCCCTTTGTGGGGGTGTGCGTCTCCACTGTTATTGTGTGACAGTGTATATTTGCTCTAGTCTCATCAGCAAAGTACATGGTCAAGCTTTTGAATATTTGCCAATCTGATGGGTGAGAAATGGTATCACTGTGTGGTTTCAATTTTAATTTTTCATGAGTGAAACTGTGCATGTTTTCATATGTTTAAGAGCCATGTTTATATCTTTTCTGGGAATGGTTCATATCTTTAGACCATTTTAAAAACAGGATTTTCAGTATTTTTTTTCTCAACTTTTTCAAGTTCTTTACATAGTAGGGATTTAACCCTTTAACTTTGATAAATACCTTAAATATTTTCTCCCAATTTGTTAATTACCTTTTAACTTTGCTTATGATTTTGTCATTTAAAAATTTTTGGTAGTCAAATTACCAAGTACTTCTCTTGCATCTGGATTTTGAGTTACATTTAGAAATCTTCCATCTACACTCAATTTTAAGAGGAATTCATTCTTATCTTCTTTTAGTACTTGTATAGTTATTTTGTTATATTTAGATTTCTAATTAATTAAGGCTTATACTTATATGTATGAGAAATGGACACAATTTTACCTTTTTTACTAACGTTTATCCAGTTGCCTCAGTACCTTTATTAAAAAGTCCATTAGTGCCAAGAGAGATTTGACATACCACCTTTATCATATTCTAGATTATAATATGAGTTAGGTCTTTTTCTGAACTTTCTCTTCTATTCAATCTGTTCATGTACCAGTACCATAATGCTTTCAATGCCAAGGCTTTACAATACATTTTATTATCTGCTAGGGCTAGTCCCTCCATTCCTTCACCACCACCATCTCTCTTCCTTTACAATGTTTTCCTAGCATGTTTATTTTTCCATCTGAAGTTTAGCATTAATTTGTCTACCTCCAGAAAGGAAAGGAAAGTTTTGTTGTTTTATTGCATTAAATTTATAAATTATATTAGAGAGTACTGACATCTAAATATTATTGAGACATCCTAAACAGAAGACAGATATCTATTTGTTCAACTCCACTTTTGTATCTTTTGGGAATGTTTACAATTTTCTTCATTTAGGTTTGACCATTTCTTATTAAGTTTCTTCCTAAATATTTTATCTTTCTTATTGTGTTTTTTTTTTCTTCTATTATATTTTCTTACTGGTTATATTTGTATATATGAAAGCTATTAATTTTTGCAACCAATAAGCTCTTTAAAAATATAAGTAACATCATTGTTTATAAGTATGTAGTCTCATTTTTAATGCTTCAGAGTTCACAAAGTTTTTTGCAGTACACATTTCAGTTAACATATACAATAATAAAATCTAGCAAAACAAAATACCTCTTAATGGAATATATGGCTTCAATGAAATGATCTATAATTAGTATATTAATTGCGCGTCATTTCTAATGAATATAATCATTACTAAACAACTTTTTTTAAATACTTTAAAGTTATCTGTTTCAACAAATTGTACGAGAGACAATGGAAAACTAGCTTTTAAATGAATAAACATTGTTTGGAATGTGTTAGAAAGTATATGTAAGAAGGAATGTATGACTTTGCAGAAGGCAACGAGTATTCTCCAACCTCAAGTGTGAACATCCAAGCAGATTGAAATGCATTATCTATTTGAATTTATCACTGCCCTCGTGGCTGCAATGATATCGACAGAAAAGGATTACTTGCGGCAGCTTCTGCTTCTCTAAAATAGGAAAGATATGACTTAGGAAATTTGGGATAGATGGATATGCAGAATCTTCATCCTTCGATATCAGTCAGAAAGTCAGAAGATGACAGAGCCTGACAGGACAATAAAAGAAGACAATGAGAGTTCTTCCCAATCCCAGAGCTCATCTAATGATATCACATGATCATACACCAAACAAAAGAAGGTGCTGAAAAGAGATTTATACAACGATACCAAGGCAATCGGAGAGACTAAAGAGACAGCATGTTTCATGTGCTGTTTCCTTCCCCTTGGTAGGAAGGTGTTGGAGTCACTTAACCATCTGGATTCAACCAAGACTCCAGCTTCATCTCTTCCCACTCCACAGTAGACTAGTGTTTTACAGATTCCTTAAGTTACATTTAATAGAACCCAAACAAGCTAGTTTACACCAAAGGGCATTAAGTAAAAGGATATTAATGTATCTCATGAAATACAAAAAAGATGTAAGCCCTAGACCCTGGAATATCCAGGAACTTCTTCCCAAAACGAAGTTTCATCCCTCCATCGTTAACAGGGCTCAGCTCCCAACAAGCCTGTGTTCTAAATTCCAAAATGCTGAGAAAAATTCAAATCACCAAGCCAGTGTTTCCCTTAAACATGTGCAAGGCAGAGCTCTGCATTAGGCTCCATGCTTCCAAAGACCATGCATAGTGCAAATCCATGAAAAAAATAAACTTATTAAAGAACGTATGTGTGTCTTTATCACTGGGACCCTGCTTGTGGTTCTTGGTGTGATACAAGCTGTATCTGAAATCCTCAGGGAAGCACTTCTTTGTGTGTCTTGCCTGGAGGACCTGGACCTGGAGGAAAGGCACCCACACATCTGGACTACATGAGGCTGCATGGATTGTGCTGCGGATGATGTTTAAGGCAAACAATGATTTTGAGTGCAGGGAAGATTTGAGTAGCTCTTGCACATAGGAAAGAAAAAGACTAATTGGCTTGCCAAATCTTTTTTCTCAGATACCATAAATAAAATGGATTCCTGTACAATGAAATATTGTTTCCCAGTAGTACAGAACATCTATTCCCCTATTTCTCTTCATTTTACTTTTGTGGTTCCAGAGACACTCTTGACTTTAGAGTAGCATTCATAATAGTTGCACATGGTAACTGAGAAACACTTTGCAATGTTAAGTAATTAAGATTACTTTTAAATTTGTATATATGTAGATCGATAACATCAGTTAAGTATAGTACCAGCTCTTTTCATTGGCAACTAATTGGATATCGAATCTTAAAATTCCAAATAATTTGACTTTTATAAAATAATAAGATTTTGTCAGTTACAGAAATTTTTAAATTCACCTTGATTTTATTAATTTTGATTAAAATTATAATACCAAGTTAATCACAATTTGTATTTTGCTTTTTAATTTTGGTAAGTAATTTAAAATCCTTTAGAAGAAAAAAAGCTTTTTTAGAGAAAACATGTCTTAAGTTTTATAAGACTACTTCTAAAGAATTCTACATAAAATTAAAATTTTTAATATGTATTTTGTTGCAATTTTGGATAAAAATATGTTAAAATTACATTTAATTTTTAAATTTTTCTGGTCGGTCCTTAGGAATGACTACAAGTCAAAAGCATGAAAAAGTAGAAAATATAGATGTAAACTCAAAATAGAAACTAGAAATGATAATCTTCAAAGTGGCTGTTCTTTTTTACATTTTAAACTCACAATAAAATTGACCACATACATGTTGAACATAACTCTCATAAAACTTATAAATGAGATATTACAAATTCTATCTTTATTAATAATTACTGATCAAAACAAGAAAATACACAATGAAATTGTTCCAGTCAAATCCAGAACCAGAATACAAAAGATGAAATTCCTGCAAGTGAAGATTATTCAAGAATTCACATCGAAGAATATGAATATTTTTTAAATGAAGATTTGCCAAGGTTAAGTATTCCTATCAATACCAAAACCCAGAAACATCAAATGCAACTCTGTTTCCCTTTAAAAAATGAAAAACAGTGACATACGTGAATTTGCCAATTAGATGAGAATGACGAAATCTCTGGGCTTTAATGTTTATTAGATAATGATCTTGGAAAATGGCCCATGTAGCTTTCTGACAGCATGAGAATATTTCTTGCTAAACATATTCTGATGCAAAAAAAACAAAATTATTTTGATTTTCCATTACCTGAACATCAGAATTCTTTCAAATGAAATAAGAAACTGAGAACTGACTGACTTTTTTATTCTAATTTCAAAGATGAAATATTGTTTTCCTACCGCCAAATGCTCACAACCAAAATCTTCTTCAAGATTAGCTTCAGAATGAAGGTATTTGTTGCTGAAAACACTTACGGTCTCAATTAAAAGAACACAAAATGTCAGTTGAGCATACATACAGAAACACCCACAAAACAAAATGCCCAATTGCTAGAATTTTTAAAAAGTTTAAACAGAAAAAAAAAATGATAGTATTCAGCAAAGTAACACTTAATATAGGTTGTTAGCATGATGTATTTAAAGGAATAATATCATGTATTCTTTGTTTATCCCAAGCTTTTCATAGCACAAATAGTACATTTAAATAAAGTAATGAAAATTCTCTTGTTTCATTAGAAATTATTTAGAAATTTTATGCTATGATGGATGAAGATGTAAGCTGAATAAAAATAAAGAAGAAATTCAAAATAAGATATTTTAATCTTATATATAATAAGGTGAGAAAAATTAATCCTTCAAAAAATAAAAGTCTAATAATACTAATTTCAACTATCTTGAATCAGAAACAAAAGTCATATTGAAAAATGACTCTTATTATATAAATTTTTGAACCACCACAAAAAATGAAATTAAAGTATTTAATTTGTCTCATATATGTTGGGAGAAAGTGTGGGTTTCAATTTAAGCAAACATATTTTAAGAACACAATTTTCTGCTTGTGTCCTTACACTGCCTGCTGTTTTGCAAAGCCTCTCCTAGCTCTCTGAGTAGGCTGTATTAGTTTCGCATCCTAGATGTCAAAGTTGAACAAATCACATTTCTTATTTAAAACATCACCAACAACAAAAACAACAACAACAACAACAACACAGTTTTTAGTGTTAGGCATTGATCTGAAAAATCATCTAGGTAGATCTGTGATTAATGTTATCAACATAGTTGGTTGAAAAACAAATGTACAAATCAGAATTTTGGCCCATATTCAAGGAACATTTTTTGTACCATGATGTGCATAGTTCAAATTGGTCACTTGAGACAGGTCTCCGTGGTGTCAATACCTCAATAGTAAAGACATTCCGTGGAAGAATTCAATTATTAGATTAGATATTTTCTAGGTCTGCCCATCAAATATAACCTTACTGCTACATTCAGACACACAATGAAAATGTCAGTTAAATGCCTCTATAGCAATTAGATTTAACTTAAGCAAAATATATGAAGTACTCTAGAAGAGGAAGGCAAAATAACTAAAGATACCAAATAAAGAGAAATCAATTTTTGACAGAAAATGCATTAACCTTCTAGCTGCTTACTCGGTATTAAGTAAAAAGCTTTCTTTTTACTTAAAAGAAAGCTTAAGTACTGTATGGATATTGCCGTAAGAGACCATGAAGGTTGTGTAAGTGACCGTAACATATGAATTTAAAATAGTTTTTAACAGATTTTGTGATCATAGTAATTTATTATATGTAGCACTATTACAATGATTAAACATCTCATGTGTGTCAATTATATCTTATTTTTTTTCAAGTAAAAAGAAATCACATGTAAATGTTATTGTTCGTTCTAAATCTGAGTATTGCTTTAAGAATTTTATTGACAACTCCAGTTGCTACTGCTTCAGGAGAGTAAAGATGACTCAAAATGAAACTAATAAAAACAGAAAAGTATAATGACTCAAGAAACAGCATGCATTACTGTTGATAGAATACAATTTTGTGAAAATCTGAATCCTAACAGCATAATTACTAATTTGAATAAAATAGAAAAGAAAAATTTATTTTATGAAATAAATATGTAATAATTTATGTTATGTCATTTTATTATTCATCCAAACATTGCTGGCCCATCACCTAGATAATTGACATGCATAATTACCCTTTAATTGTCTTTAATTTTTGCCAACACTCAATTATATAAAAATTATAGCTTTACATACATGTGTATATTTTAAATGTTATTGTTATGGAAGTATATATCTGTTCTAAATTAATATGGCTGGGGGTGGAGTGGGGGAGGTGTCATATCATACAAGCATAGTTACCAAAGGGGACGAACTCAGTGCATCTGGGAGCATTTTCCAGAGGAAATGAGGTCACTGTAAGCTAATTTGATACCCTCAAAAGGTTTATCTATCCCACACTGTGCTAGAAACTTTAATGTCTATATTCTTTTATTCATGCTATTTATTCTGGCTGAAGTATCCTTACCCATGTTCTCTGCCTGGGAAACTTTCTATTCTTCCAGTTCCAGTTTGAGTAAACTCCTAGGAGGTCTCCCTATCTCCATTCACATAGCGTGCCCCACATCCCTTCGATACAATACATCTCTATTATACCACTTCTCATGGTGTATCAGTTATTTTCTGCATGCTGATCCATGGCAATAGAGCACAGATTTTTCAAGAATAAGGACCAGGACTTTTTCATGTTTCTTGCCCTGACATCTAGCTCACAGCCTTATGCACAGAAGATACTTAAACATTTATTGAATAAATGAATAAATTCACAAGTAGCTTAGACTTCTCACAATTTCAGGGACTCCAGTATTCATATATATATTAACATTGTCTATCATATATAATATATATTTCATAATATTATATATTATAATGTCCAGTACAATTTCTTTATATCTTACTGTGTCAAAAAGAACTTTATTTGCCAATCGATATTGAAATTAAAAGCAATTTACATTTATATTCCTGTTATTAATGATATTCTAACCTAAAAAGTTATGACTCAAGAGAGACATGTGATATTTTAGAACTTGGATAGCATTTTTCTAATTGAATTTTTAAATGACGAGTATAATAATGTTAATCGTAACTAATGCAAACAACACAAAAGGCCATAAGAGTAAAAAAAAGTGAAAATCTTCTGCTTCCCTTATATATCCCCAGGAGGTAACTTCTTTAACAGTTTGATGTTACTGTAAAGATGGGTTCCCTTCCAGATATCCAGATATTTTTTGATATCCTTTTTTTTCACTCACATACCATCACTCACAGGTAATGTTTTTAACTTTTATTTTATTTTTTTTTCCTTTCAGCCAAACTGGGACTGTAGTATCCAGATTGTTCTGCAACTTGTTTTCATCAGTTTCAAGTGTTGTAGTGTAAACTTCTTGCTAGGTAGCTTTTAAAATGTTTTCTTCACGACATTCAGACACTATATAGCAAGATATTTTTAGAGTTTATTTTGAACATGCAATTACTAGTACTTAATGAACACAGGGCACTATTATTTCAATTGAACCTCTCACAGAGATCTTCTCACATTTATTTTCTTAGACACTCGCTTGAAATGTTGGCTTGGTCTTGAAATTCCTGATAATCAAAGCTCAAGTCTCACTGTGACATCACTTGGGAAGTCCAGGCTTATCCAGCTTTTCCATGGGCAGAAATTGCCCTGGGGATTTCAGATCTATCTCATTGGGAAAATTCAGAAAATTATGTAAAAGTCACATCAAAAAACCCTTTGATTTGAAAGTAATTAAGAATCATTTATTAACTTTCTTATATATATTTAAAACGTGTACATAAAAGCATCTACTTTTTACGAAGGCTGCAGGAAAAATAACTTTTTTTTCCCACTTAGTTTGACAAAAAGCTAAACCATAATAAACAAACTACCACATAAATAAGTAAATATAAGAAAATTTCACTTAGAATTTGTTTTTAGTATTTTATTTTGGCTCAGTTGAGGCCAAATTATTATAACTTCAACCAAAATTATAATCCTCTTCCTAAGGATTATTTGGTTCCTTTTCATTTACATTAAACAAATATAGTTTTCAGCTATATTTTAGGGTGTAGGTAAAGGAAAATATTTTCCTTACCCTCTGAAGGTCCCTGGCTGGGTCTGAAAATTAAACTGACAAAGACAGATTAACAGGAAAAAAGTATGCAAATTTTCTTAAATTTTTTCATTAGCATGGGGATGAAGACCCAAAGAAGTGAACACAGCAAGAAGCTTTTATACCTTTTAGACAAAGAAACAATAAATTTGTGAAGAATTGACAAGACACAGAGGTTTGGGCTAGGGGTGGTACAATAGTAGCAAAGAAATAGCAAGGTTTGTTTACACAGGCTTCTTAGCCCTAAATTCCCTTTTCTGGTGATAAGGATGTCTCCCTTCCTCCTGGTACAGGGAGGATATCTTTCACAAGCAAGATTTATCTTCTGCTTTCAGGGAGGAAGGGGGATTGGGTAGGGAGGGGGTGTCAGCGTGACCTTCCTGATTCTGCTGATTTTTTTCTCAAACTCCTTCATTTTAAGATATTCATTATGTTAAGGTGCCATATTTTGCCATCAAAGACAAATTGTGAGGTGTTTCTCTCAACAATTCAGAAATAAATATGATCCCCATTTTCTTCTCAGAGTTAAACTGTGAAGTTAACACAAAATCGATCATAATAGAAAGAAGTTTGACTGAAAGTATTAGCATATCTAAAAGAAAAATGTGTCAAATAAGAGTTTTGCCACCCCTTACCTTCTCCACAAGGGAAAATAGGAAAAGACCTAGGAGCAATGGAAGGAAAGGAAAGGAGTAAGGGTCAGAGGCCACTGTGAGGGGAGCGTGTCTACCTATCCCGGCCTGATGCTCTCGAACCTCAGAATCACCAGTGATTTTGCTCTGGGAGCCTGCTCACATGCTCAAATAGACATTTGCCATCCTACTGAGAATGGATAACTTAGCTTGGACTGAGAATGTAAACACATGGCCATCCATCCATCCATCAATTTGGAATAACAGACATGAGCAAGCCAGCTGCAAAGTTTATGGAAAAAAATATTTTTCCCAAGGACATGACACAGCTGTAAAGTATCATACAACCCTCTTCTTCAAGTGACCACTCCCTCCTTACTCACTGAGAAATATTTTCCTCTAATATCACTGGTATCATAAACATCGCCGTAGGAAATTATATCAATAAAGATGAAACATTCTGTTTTGCTTCTTGGATCTCAGTCACTTTGATGCAGTGATGCAACCTCAATGTCCAACCCAGATTCAGAGCTTCAGATAAGGGGTTTCTAGAGATGACATTCTACATCTATCTCAACTTTGTGGTTTCCAAAGAAAGTGCTCTAAGTCCACGTCATGGTCCAGACTTGACATTGACCCTTTACTCACAGCCCTGTTTTGCTTTGAACCTATCAAATCACTGGATTTAATTTTCATCTTAATTCCACCCTTTCCTCAAATCCTATAATAACCCATATTTCCTTTATTGGATGAGACACTTTGCAGTTCCTCTTGGGGGCAGTCTCTCTTATTACAATAATGGGACTAATTTTTCAGACTTCAGATCTATTCTGTTGGTCTCCAGCTGATGAGTGAGGACAACCAGTAGATTTACAACGGTAGAGAATGCTCTGCGTGACTGTCGTATATCTCATTATAAGTGAGTTCTTTTAACTTTTTAAAATATCAGTTCTTGTTTATAATTCATCTGCTCCAATAGAGAGAGACCCATTACTGGGAAACAAGAAAGTTAATTTTTAAACCTACCAAGGTGCTAAGGACCTTTTTTACCAAATAAGTGAAAAATGAGCACCTGGTAGATATATTAGAAGATAGCCCTAGAGACCACCTTGTGTGGACAAGTATATATTTCTCTAACTTCTACACATTCCAGAATGTTTCCGTTTCCTTTGATAGATAACATTACATAACCTATGGACATACTATGACTCGCTGAGCTGCAGAAATTTGGCAGAATTCTTGTCTGAGGAGGTAAGAAAATTGATATCTTAATTGTTTTTAGGGAGGAAGTACTTTATGTTTTAGAAATCAATTCATCAAAAAAAAAAAAAAAGCAGTTTTAAACAGAGAAAGAGATTTACAAAGCATTCACCCTAGGTTTTGTTCAAACACGAGATCTCTTAGAGTTTGTTTTTCAAACTGGCCTCTGCTGAGCCACTTAGGTTCTGTGGTGCCGCCTGGGCTGATAAGTAGCTCATCCAATAGTTTGCTTGAATAGTATGTTTAGTTACCAAAAAAGAAATTTTGGAAATTACTGCCTTAGTGCTTTTTATATCTGTCCAACATGTAAAGTAGGCTCTACTGGTTTTAGAGTCACAATAGTCAATGCTCCCAATTGCCCTTATGGGGAAAAAAATGTAATTGTCAAAAGTTTTGGTTTTGAATAGGTGTTTGGGAGCTGGTTGGGACTAGAGCTCAGTTCAAACCTTTCGGACTTAAATTGGGCAGCAAGAAAAACAAGATGTTATAATGAAGTTCTATTTCTCTCCAACAGAGGACAGTAGAGCAAATATTAACTTGGACAGGACGTAGCCCAGAACTGAGAACTAAAGACAGGCAATGTACATTTCAAAGCTGGATATAAGCATAAAAGTCATTTGACTTTATTTTCATTTTGCTTAGGAGAAAGTTAGTAATTGATAGAGGAAAGAGGCATGAGAACTGCATAAATTGGCTAAATATTAAATCGGGTTGTATCCAGAGCCTGCTACGTCCCGCTAGATGTGGGAGCCTGGCTGATCGGTGTAGGGCCAGGCCACCGGGGAACCTGCAGGAAAATTCCTGCTGAGATGACTATTAACGCTGCAGATCCACACTTGGAAAAGAAAACATGTAAAACTGAATTCCTCAAACACTCGGGGTCTCATTTCTCTGGCTTTAAAAGGAGACCACGTCTCTATGGAGTATTATTCCTTCTCTAATTAACTTTTTCTTTTGTCTCTAACTCTGGTTCGCTCCTGAATTCTTTCCTGCGTGCAGGCAAGGACCCTCTCTCGGTGTAGGGCTTGAGTCCCCACTGGGGGATTTGCTCTGTCCTGCATCATAACCACATTGTTTGGCCCACTCTCCAGAACTTGGCACCCATTCTTTTCTAACCTTTTATCCATCAGTCTTCCACCTACACTACCTTTTCTTTTGTTTTGGAAATCAGAGTTCTCTCTCGGAGATCCAGGTTAGCAGCTTCCCAGAAGTCCCCAAGGCTCTGATGAGGTCCTGAACCCTTGATGTGATTGGTCTGTCCTGGGCTTTGGGATACATGGAGCTTCTCTGGGAGACCTAAGGGAACTGGGCTGGCCTTTGCATCTGATGTGAAGAGCTCACAACTGTTTACATGTCTGAGCTCTTGTTCAGCCCTGAAAGCAGCCTGGAATTTATAAAGGTAGTAATCTCTGTCTAATGAAAAAGAGCATCAGCCAAACAACCTGTGTGTGTGCGATTAAACTATAAAATCTCCCAGAACTCAAAAATAAATTCAAAGAAATGTTTCTAACATTAACATCATGTTTTAATTTGACATATTTCATCTAAAATCACCAAAGAGTTTCTAAATTAGGAACCATGTCCTTTTTGTTCTTGAGTGTTACAAATGTGTTATTCTTTGAGAGTGCAGTTAAATTGGTGCTGTGAAAAAAGAATTCAATTAAAATTCTCAAATACCCAGATTTCACACCTGGCTCTAGTTTCACTTAGATGCAATTCTTATCTTTATTTGGGACAATTTCCTTATTTATGAAACAAAGGCATAGGGTGACTATTATCTTGGAACTTGAAAATGTTAAGAATCTAAAATTATTGATCTTCACATCTTAAAAGGTTATAAAAGATGTTAAAGGAGTTTACATGTTATACACATATCTGAGTTTATAAACTCGTAACTGTAAATTGTTCATATCTTACCTTCCCTTGTTTCTTCCTCTTTCTGTGAATATGCTTTGGTGTTCTAGCCTAATTATGGAGTCTTATAAAAGTTGGCACATCCACTTTATACCAGGAGGGAACAGGCAAAGCTGCACCACCAATGTTGCAACAGACGCCTTGTACCCCAAAGCCTAAGACATTTACTGTTTGACCCTTTACAGAAAAAAGAAAAAAAATGTTCTCACTTCTGCTTTGGAGAAATTAAATGTGATTCTTTAAAAGAATTAACAACAATGAATTTATTTTGTATCCTCACTAAGAGATCTTAGAATGATCAGAAATGGAAATCGACAGAAATAGAAACACTGAGTTAACCAGGGAAAAATCTGGCTATAATTTTTTACTGCCAGGTGAGTATTTCTGCATACAACGTTAGCTGAATAAGCATAATGAAGTAAAGTGTCTTTAATTCTTATTGTTTATTTTTCTTGTGTTTAATCACATTTCTTTAAGGCTTGAACTAACATTTTAAGATAAAGAATCATTTAATTATTAGTTACTCCTTAAGTATTGTCCTTCTCTGGTTCTGTCTTTGGTACCCTTCTCTGAAGTCTCTCCAAGTAGGAGTTAAAATTCTAAGACTGCATCATTCCTTCTTACCTCTTAGTCTTATAAAGTCAAACGTTCTGCTTTAATCTGCCTGAATACACGATTTAAGCATGGACTTCTCAGCAACCTACTTCTAGACAAAAGAGAGTGCTTCAGGCCCACCAGAAACTACATATCTACATATCGCATATACGATATGTGTTGTGACTTTTTTTAATAGCAAATCTTCAATGTCAGGGCTGATGGCTCTTCAATTCTTTTGCCTTTTTCCCTAGCATCACAAGATTGATGCTTGAGTTGCTTAGTTCAGGACAAGAAAAGTGGGACAGATGGCACTATATTCATCTCCTTTCAGTAAGAAATCCAAAAGCTTTCTCGGAAACATCCCACAGGTTAGGCTTACTTTTCATTGGCTAGCACTGTATTGAATGCTTCCTACTAGTGGCAGTCAATGTATATTTGTGAGCACGTTGCTGACATAAACAAAATTGGGGCTCTGTTAGCAACTGAGAAATGAGAGAAGGAATCGTGGGAAGGTGACTCGCAACACATACCACGAAGCTATAGAATTTCCCTAGCATAAAGTGAATTACATGAACAAATGGAGGTAAAATATTAATTTTAAAATTATTGTTAATATTATGGAAATTATTCACTAACTCCACACTTATTTGTTAAATATCCAAAATGTTCTAGGTCTAAGTCTACTCTGACCCATTTTGATTTTTGATTCAAGACAATCTAACTTAAATCGAATCATGATGGTTTATATCTTAATATCCTTTGATGGCATACCAGATTGGTCGATACCAGTCAATTCTTTTGAATGTTATGCTGGTTAAAATAAAAAAACATGAATAAAGAAAAATGTTTAGTAATCAAGTTGAAACAGAGTTCTCCCACATATTGGGTCAATTAATGACTGAAAGGCTTTTTTTAAAATTTAAAGACAAATTGTCTTGAGCCTGAGATAAAGGGTTAAAAGGAAAGGTCCTTCTCCATCTCCATTTTTGATGGTGAAACAAAGGGATGGGTAGGAATTTCACAGAATTAATGTGATAGGTCTTGTTCTCTGATCACTAATGAATAACCTGGATGAAATAAGCCTCCTTCATTGCCAAGGTGCTTTTCCACCCTTTTAGTGAACTAATAATTATTTATCTACAGCAATGCAGACTTATCAGCATAGAAATGTTATTCACATTCAGAAAGAACAATGCATTAAAAATAGGAACAGAAAGGGGTGGACTAAACAGTTCGTATTCCAAGACTTTGAGCTCTGAGGTAAAAATTTAATCCTTTATTGTCATAACCTTCAAGGGATTATTCACATCCTTCATTTTACTGGAATTCAATTGTATTGACTATTTGCAGATAAATGGGTAATTAACAGAAGATCAAAAATCTTTTTGTGATATGGTGGAGACCTTTACTATGAAGTACCTTTATCAGGATTCCATCTGCCTGTCAGAGATTCGAAGAGTAGAAAAAGCAATAAAAAATTATGAGGAGTCCAAGATTCAGCATTTCACTCTATCACTGTTCTCTGAATCTCTGAGGCTTGGTTACCTTAACTACAAATCTCTCCCAGCTACACTATGAATGGAGAGTGATGGATCATTTTCCACGAGCTCCTGTCTAAAAAGTACAGTATTCATTACTGGAAACTTTAATAGAAATTGGGGTCAGGAGCACTGCAGGGAGGTGGCAAGTCTTCTAGGGAGCTTTTTAAAAGTCCCAGTGTCTGACCCCTGACTACTTTAGTGAATGTGGTCAGTTTCATCATCAAAATAAGAATTTTAAATAAAATAATAATTTTATTAATTATTTGAAATGGAAAGGCTCTTTTTATATATACAGCTCCCTTCTATGACATCCCTGGAAAGTAGTTATGAAAAGATTGAATGCCAGTAATCATAGAAATTTAATCATTTCCCGAAGTAACTCATTTACTTTGGAAGCAAATTTAATTGTTTGGGATATTATTCTTATATTACATAAATATTTATTTCCCTGTAACTCATCCCATGGTCTAAGTTCTGCCTTCTGGAGAAAGGAAAAATAAATCTTATCTTTCACATCACAGCCTTTCAATGGTTCGAAGGCACCTTCTTACCTCTCTTAAATACACCTGGGATCGTTGTTGAATCATTCTTCAGATGGTTGAGTTTCAAATCCTATCACTGTCTTGGATAGATATTTAAAGAAAAAGCTTCTAATGGTCAATATTTAATTTAAAGCAGTGGTTTTCAACACCATTTCCAGAATTCTGATTTAATTGTTCTGGATTGGGGCCCAGACATAGGTAATTTTCAACAATCTCCAGATGATTCTAATTTGCAGATAAGGCTGAGAACTTCTGAAAATGTGTGGTGCCAGCCCCCAGATCAGCACTTCTGGTGTGGAGAGAGCTATAATGGGTGAATGAAATGCCTACTTTCTTTGTTCTAGACACTAAAGTTTTATTGAAGCAATCTAACCACGTAGGATTTTACCGACATTTATATACACTCTGGGCTCAAATTGAGCTTAGGGCCAATCCAATTGCTTGTGTATTCGTCCAATGAATTTCTGTCAACTTCACATCTTCCTGGTTCTGTAGAGATGGAGTTCATGTTTTTATGTAAGTCCAGAATTTTTGTTTTTTACTTATTGCCTGTAACTGTATTATTAGTAATATCGAAGAAAATAATAGTTGAGCTTTAACCTTGTGCTAAGCATGGAGCTAAATGCATTGTCTTTTAATCCATTATCTTAATTGAACTTCCACAGCAGCCCTCTGGGAAAGAGAATAGTATTATCCCCATTATACAGGTGAGAAAATTGAGACTAAAATTAGATCCATCATCCCAGTCTGTCAAAACCATTTTAGGATTCTAATTCTATCAGACTAATCTATATTCTTTCTTTATATATATTTATATCATCCTTCCTACAACAAATGTAAGTCTTTCATTAGCACTCACAGATGTGATCTGGGCACCATATAAATCCTTTTCAGATAGTTGTAAAAACGTGGAACAGGAGGCAGCATCGGTACTGTCTTTCCACTAGAGACCTCTATCCAGGATGCACTAACCAGCATTTTAGAGCTACATCGGTGCAAAGAGCTATGAATCCATCAACATGGCCACATTTTTCCCTTTTGTCTGCAAGGATGTCATGGGACTCTTGGTCAAGGCCTTGCCAAAATCTGTATTCATGGTTCCTATTTCTCTAGTAAACCTATCAATTAAGGAAATGAGTACTGTCCAGATGGACTTGTTCTAATGAACCAGATGCTGTCTCCAGAAATCACCATGTCTCCCAGGGCTCACCATGTCATTACATCACAGAACATCTTTTTTAATACATTGCCCTAGGATTTTATCCTGTACTAACATCAGTCTTACTGATCTATAGTTTGCAGAGACCAAATCAATATATCACGTGCTTCTCTCTTTTTTTTTTTTTTGGATACCTCCCTTGCTATCTCTGACTGCTCAAATGTCATTGAAGTCACTTAAGAAATCTCCTCTTCATTTTCACCCTCATTTGCCTGAGCCATAGAAATCTGACTGCATTTGATTGGTTCCATTTGATCAGCTTCATCTCTTTCATAAATTACCCACAAACCTTGAGCTTCCCTTGGCCCACCTTTCTCTCTCTGAACAGGCTTCACTGTTAAGAATACTGAACTGGGGTTGTTCTGCTTTCTCTCTGAAATCTATCAACATTACCTCGCTTGCCCCAGGCAGTGGGCAGATCGCTTCCTTGTTCTTCTTGCTCAAATAAAACTTAAAACCCCCCTTGTAATTTCCCTTCATATTTTCTTATTATTGCGTTTTGTATCCTTTTCAAGTCTCAGCTCATTCTGGGTGGTAGCCTTCCTGACACTGTAAGCTCATAATTGTATGCTAAATTAAGATTTAACTCAAAACCATGAATGCAAGGCTAACACACCATATATTATTCTAGCATCAAGAAGAAACCTGTTATCGGTCCAATCTTTCTCCTTTTATGAGCAGGTCGACCACCTCTATGCTAAATTAAACATATATTACAGATGAAATCATTCTTCTCGGAAATTTTTTAGTATACAAGTACCATTTTTCTTTGTTTTAAATGCTAAGAAGCAGGTCCCCCAAACCCTTCCAGAAGCTAAACAGTGATCAGGGTCATGAGTCACCCTCATAGACTCTGATTTTGAGTCGAGGACTCTTTATGGCCGTCTTAGCTGAATTTCAGATAAGCTGTGGAAGACAATGGTCTTCAGCCCTGTCATTGTCTGATGGGAAACACCACCACCACGGCTCCCTAACTGACATAATGGAAAAGAATTATAGTCAGAGCTAACAATAGTGACCCTGTTCTTTTAGGCGCTTAGGGAAACAACAAGAAACACTGTAGGCCATTGTGGTGTGTCAAAGATTCAGGAAAAAACTTCTCACTTTACTAGGAAGTATTTTGTTCCAGAAAATGTTATTACAATTACTGATATTTCTGAATCCCTCTTACCATCAGCCAAATCTAGGGATTTTGGAACGCTGAGTCACTTCGGGGTCACTTTTATATGGCAAATAATTGAAAGGTCTTCAATCAATGAAGAGGCTACATAAGGCCTTTGAGTAATAAAGATAAGGCCTTGGGAAGATTACTTCAGTAAACTAACTTCTGCATCCAAATGCAAGGTTAGACAGTTGGTTATACACCAGGATCAAACAAGGGCCCCTCTGGATTGAACACACTGTTAGTTTTAAACCAGATGCTCTTGGTGCCATAGTCGCTCGCAAAATTTCCTCTCTCAATCTCTTGGCCATCCCCACACCACCCATCCCTGACCTATATAACCCTATAGCAGCAGTCCGCAATCTTTTTGATACCAGGGACTGGTGCTCCTGTGAGAATCTAAAGCCTGATGATCTGAGGTGGAGCTCAGGCAGTGATGTTGGAGCTGGGGAGCAGCTGCAAATATAGGTGAAGCTTCACTCACTCACCTGCCGCTCACCTCCTGCTGTGTGGACTGGTACCCCAGGGATTGGGGAGCACTGCCCTGTAGGACTTTGCATGTGGCATGCAGACATTCTTCCTTTTCCAGTTTGTTTTTTTATTGTGTTACCCAGGCAAGGAATGGGCCTTATTCAAGTGCCTGACCTCCCAGTTTGGGCACCAGAATTCAGTCTTCTGTCCATACGTCCAGACAGTGACAGGGCCATGACCTTGCCAGGCATTCTGATCTTTAGTTGAAGGATCAGGCATCTTTTTTTTAAATTATTTTTTTTAATTGAGGTGCATTGTGCATGCAGAAAAGTACACATATCTATGTATACCACTCAACAAATTTTCCTCAGCTGACCCATCATCACCTGATCTGACGACAGAACATTACTCACACCCAGAAACTCCTTTCCTGCCCTCTCCCGAACCTCCCCGCTTCGCTGCCCTCAACAAAAATCAGCACCACCCTGACTTTGCTTAGCTTAGATCTTTTGACCTGTTTTTGAACTTTATGTAAATGGACTCATATAACCTGCATGCTTTTGTGTCTCGCTTCTTTTTTCAACAATAAGTTTATGAGATTCACCTATGCTATTGCGTGTAGCCCTAAATTGTTTATTCTCATTGCTGGATTATATTCCATTTGATGACTATTCCTGACTTCCTAATCCCTTCTATTGTTGGTTGCATTGGGTAGTTTCCAGATTGGAGCTGTTACAAATTGCACAGCTATATTTACTTCAGTCTCTTGGTGATCATCTGTATCAATTTCTGTTGGGTAAACATCTAGGAATATAATTGCTAGGTCATACGTTCAGCTTTAGCAAATACTATTTGCTTGTTTTCTTATTTCTTCCTCCTTCATCCTCTCCTTTTCCTCCTTTTTCTTCTTCAAGCACCTCCTTAATAAGATAAAACCCTTCTGTGCTGGCCTCACAGCTCTGTGTTTACAGATAAAGGATAAACTCCCACCAGCTTGATTGCCAGAAATTAGCCAGCCTGAGGCTTCTCCTTAGCTTTTTCTGAGAGTTCTCTAGGAGGCATTTGCCCAGAAGTTCCCAGGAACAGACCCTTACTGTCATTTTCCCTGGCCTCTTGCTACCACTATGCTGCATTTGCCATCTTAGAACACCTGTAAGCATCCTAAGATGTGAACACAGCTCTCCAAGCCCTCTGGCCTGAAAAAGACTGGTGGATTCTGCCCTGCTGCTCAGTCCAAACCTGCCCTTCATGGCCCACGGTGCAGCAGAATCCAGGGGGTTCTCAAAATATAGTTTTACTAAAAATTCAGGGATAATATCACACCTGAGGGGAAATGCCACACAGAGCTTAACTCATATAATTACTACTAGGTATGGTATCTGTCTCAGATCCCAAACAGCCCAGGGTTGTCCTCAGAGGCCCTTACAGAAATGCCTCCCTGGTTGGTACTCAGCCTGCCTCCATGGCCACTGCCCCCAAGGGCTTGGACAGCGTGCCTTTGTGTCCAGGTGCAGTGGTCTCTTTCCACTAAAACTCTCCAATGTTCATCCCGCCGTCATCCTTGTGTATCCGTTATACCAATCTGAGGGGCTCTGTTGCTGATCCTGATCTGTGCAGAGGAAAAGTTCTGCTAAAAGATACACAGACGTATAGCTCACCATCCAAAGACCCTGAATTCCAATCTTTTCTCCACCCCTTTGTCGCAAGGTGACCTTGAGCAAGTCATTCAACTACTGTTTCTTCATTTTCCTCATCTGTAAGTTTAGAGTAATGATAATTCCCAACTCACAAGATATGTTTGAAGATCATATGAGCTATGTCCAAACCTGTAGAGCATTTTTATGAGAGTTTATTTGAGCCAAAACTAATGACATATGCCAGGGAGCAAGATCTCAAATGCTCTGGAAAATGACAGTTTTGCAGCTTCTTTTATGCATTTGAAATTAAGGAGGGGATATAAAGGTGGTCACACAAAATTGACAGAAAGCCCGCGGGGATTGGATTACAGAACAGTTAACAAGACTGTGTGCTCTCTTGACGGGGATTATGCTTATTTCAAAGGTGTGTTAACCTACGTGCACAAAAACAATGAGTAGGGCTTGCTTAAGGCAAAGATAAACCCTTTACTAAAGAAGTTATGTGCCTGGGGCATAACTACGCACCATGACCTGCCCAGTTAGGAATTTATGATCAGATAGCCCTGAGAGGTCACTTTCCGTAGAACCCCTTTTTCATACACAGGTAATACATGTAAAGTGCTGAAAACCCAGGCTGGCAGGCAGTCAGCACAGCGATGTGAGCTAGAATTACATCAGTAATGAACAGAAAACTAACTCCCCAAAGACGGCTGTGCTCAGGTTAGAGATCATTTTGGTTTGCATTCCACGCCACCCCCAATGGGTGTGCATTGACTTCATATTGGCGACATGGGGGTTTCTCTGGAAAAGAGAAAGAGAGGGAGCGTCTGCCCCAGAAGTAACTTCAACTCGGGCAGAAGTGGTTTATAACTTTTAAACGGCAAATTTTTTTCAGCTTTAAAAAATGTTAGAATGCGGTCCTAGTCAGGACACCTTATTACAAATATATGGCAGGAGGGAGGGAGAGATATTATTAAAATAGCTTAATAACTACAGGGGATTCAATGAAAGGAGCGTGGGCCAAAGCCAAGGCAACAATCAGGTAGACACTAGAGAGACAGGCAGGATTTGGCTGCCTGCTTTAGAATCTGGGCCATGCAACTAACTAGATATGTATTCTTGAACTTTGCCTTTTCTTACCTTTAGAGGGAGGACAATCTTATCTTCCTGAGAGAATTGCTTTGTGGCTTAGAAGTAATGTATGTAAATTGCCTAGCCCAGCAAATATAAAAACCTTATAAATGGCACCTATTCTTATTTGGAATTACACACACACACGCGCACACACACACCATATTCCCCTAATGAGAAAGGAAAATAGCCCTGTTGGTATCCGTCTTGTGATGTTTCCAACAGAAAATAAACAGCACTTCCAATGGGACAAAGATAAGACCAGGTACATGGTGATTCTCCAGGAGGCCACACCACAGCTGCAACAATGACCACTGATCTCCTCTGAGTGGCTGCTTTCTCAGCAATGATACCTGCAGGTCCCCTTTGTCCCTCCTGACTCCTGAACTAAGATTACTGAGACTGCTGAAATGACTCCCTTCTTGACAATCTCCAATCCAGAAAATCACTTTCTTCCCAAATCCCGCCTCAGAATTACCCAGCTCTCTCTCACAGGGATGCTGCATGGATTCTTTGGAGTGTATTAATCTCCTTGCAGTAGCAAGCACAATGAACCTAACTTCTATTCTCCTCCTCTACCTCCTCCTCCCGTATCCCTCCTCATCCTCCCTGTAGGTATGCTCTTGGCTGTCTTCAGGTGGTGAGTTTTAATACTAAAGAGTTAACACTTCTAGGTAGATAGATGATAGATGGATAGATGATAGATAGATAGATAGATAAACAGACAGACAGACAGATTATAGCTAGATGATAGATATATTATAGATAGATGATTGATCTATAATTGATAGATATAAACAGACTGACATAAATGGATAAATATAGATAGGTATTTATCCATTTCTATAGATAGGACAGATATTAGATATCGAGAGAGAGAAAGAGAGAGAGAAACTTTTAGAAAAGAGAGATACTTTTATTTTCAAATCATTCTGCTTCTTTACCGTTCAGGGATCCTCCCTGGGGAACCGCACCAGTCCACTACTCATGCTAACATTCCTTAACAATAACACTATTATATTGCATTTACTATGTGCCAGGCAACTTCCTAAGCCCTTTGCATGTATTAACTCGTGATCATCACCATGACCCCATGAAATAACGTGACAGTCTTCTCCCCATCTTACAGCTGGTGAAAGTGAGTCACAGAAAAGTTAAGCTTTCTTGCCCAGGTTCAGCAGCAAGTAGATGGGAGGACCCCCTCCCAACCTCACACCCCTGCCCTCACTGCCTGTTGAAAGGGGGCAGGGGCCCTAGCAGAGCACTCCCAGTCCCTTCCCAGTGGCTCCAAGGTCAAAATGAAAGGGTTTCCACTAGTGCTTACTCAGCCCTGCAGCGATGCAATCGCTGTTAGTGTACATGTTCTGAAAAATTCCTGCCGCGGGGGTCTTTTAACGAGTAGCGGCTGCACATTCGTTCATTCCTTCTACTTCTCTCTTTTTCTTTTCCTTCCACTTCCCATTGTCTCCCTCTTTCCTTCTATCTTCTTTAAGAAGGTAGTAAAAGGAGTTTTATAGGTTTCCCTGCCCTACCACAGAGAGAATGCCCAACATTTTAAGTACTTGCTAAGAGCTGGGCACCATGCTATAGATGCTTTGCAGAGATGATCTCATTTGAACCTCACAACAGCTTGTTTTGAGGTAAACACTAACATGAGTCTCGCTTTACAAAGGAGAAAA
>NW_011888805.1:9450893-9454117 GCF_000151845.1 Pteropus vampyrus
TCTGCATTTGTAATAAGATCCCTAAAATCAAAACCAATCTGGAAGAAAAAAAAAAAAAAGCCAGATCTGTGCAAGGAAATTCTACATTTAGCAATGACTGGGGACGCTTTGAGAAGGACAAATATGAATTCCCATGGGGAAATAAATACACAAACCATTACAAAAAGCTAAGCAAGAGAGAGGTGATACCTTGCATGTTTTTTTTGCAGGGGTGGGAGTGGGGGTAGTGTTGAAACAGCAGAAACAACCCCTGGCTAATTTAAGCAAAAAGTGATTTGCTTTCAGGATGATGGGGCTCCCAGGTTGGCTGAAGCCTTGCCCAAGAACCAATGTAACCTTTACTCTTGGAGAATAATTATTGTCCACTTAATGTATCTAATAAAATTATTTTATACGTAATGTAATGAAAAGATTTCCATGTTATGCATGTTTGAGGACTTCTAAGTTCAAGGATCTTGGGGGTGGGTTATAGAAGACGGAGCAGCACAGCTTCTGAATAAATAGGAAACTCCTTCACATGGAAGAAAAATCCAGGCAAGAGGTGTGGAAGGCCCAGTGGACTTTTGAGCCATTTTCACAGGGTGTCCAAGTACGTGGATTTCTGCAGGGTAGCAGGTATGCGATGAATCTGTTCATGACATTTGAGAACACGAGAAATCACAATTTACACAGTTGTCTGCCACATGGACCTCACCCCTGTCCAGAAAGCAGGGTCCTAAAGCAGGAGTCAGAGCTGGCAAAGAGCTTGACAGGTGTCACGACCACAAGCTGGAGACAAGAGTCCAGAATTCCATCTTCAAAAGGCAACTGGGAAGAGTTTGTGCTAAAGACCAGGCCTAGAACTGGACTGTCCACATAGAACTAGGCCGTCCTTCGAAATATAAGAAATGTGGGTGGGTATTAGGGCTGGCTAGAGCCCCAGATCCTTTGTCTAGTTGGAACCACTGTAACTTGGGAGTGTCCAGGCTCTGCCACTGACTAGCCAAGGGCTGTTACTTGGTAAGGTACCTGGAGTTATCAATCTGGAAAATGGGGTTGAAATTTCCTGCATTAGAAGGTTTCGATGAAGGTGAAATAAGATAATGCATGTGAAGTTTCTAATATATCATACATATTGTTTAATGTTTCGACTTATTTTATTATATCCTGTCAGTTTTATATTAAGGTTAGTTTACATTCTCTTTCCAAGAAATTTGTAGAGTCTAGCTCGCAATTGTACTAAATGATAGTAAAAAGCAGCTCAGGACTTAACCTTGAAGTATAACTCTGCTTTCAATGTATTCATTTCTCTTTAAATAATTGTTCATAACATTTGAAAGTATACTTAGGAGATAGAGAATTTTATGTCACTCAAAAGAGTTGGAAGCAAAAATATATAACAATGTTGATTAATTTTTAAAATTAGAGGTTTTTTTAGTTATATTTATAGTATTGATATTTAGTTATAAATAAAGTTATATTATAGTTATATTTATAGTATTTTTCCCCTCAATTTACTTAATAAGTATGAACTTTTGTTAGATAATAGTCACAAATTTGGTGCTTTTCAGAATTTCAAAGTCGATTATGGGCCAAGCCATGTTGCGGAGTGAAGCAGAGAAAAGTAGAATAATTTCCAAGAAATCAAATCAGGTGATTATTTAACTCCCCTCCAGGTTTCATTTTTTCCGTTGACAATTTTTCATGGAGAATACATGAGACAACTGCTGATCAAGCCAGATCAACTGCACTTTGAAACCTGATGATGATCATTTACCAGTCACATGACCTTAGGTAAGTTTCTTAACTTTTCTGAACCTCAGTGTCCTCCCCATTAGATAAAATAATAAAGCAAGATTATTCTGAGGGCATAATGTGATACATACAATATATGTGAAGTCCCTTTTATATGGTCTTAATAGATGCACAACTAAGGGCCTTTTTTATTTTAAAGGTATAAAACATATTTAAGGACTATAAGCTATAATTAGATAGAATATTATTCCTATACTTAAAAAATAGAATTATAGAGCTAACAGAACTTCCTAGATTTTAAATCAAATCTCTTGCCTTTTGCTAAGATTATACTGAAAATTCTTCAGTAAAATGAGTCATTTTCTATATTATTCTAAGAGGTTCCAGGGAAAGAGACAAATATTTTCTATATTCATACGTCTCTAAATATTTCATAATTTTATCAAGTCTTTTTATGAAACTGCACTTCAGTTGGTATTATAACACCAAGTATCTCTTATTAAGTGTCTTTTTTTATATAGAAATAACATCATAGTTCAAATGAGTGTAACACCTTAGTTATCCAAATGTCATCACCTACAATAAATATTTCATTTGATCTTTATATTGTCCCTGGTAAAGAAGTCAGGGTAGTTATTTCTAGAACTGTATCTGGATGAAGAAATTAAAGTCGAGAGTTGAAATGACTTGTCCTGGACCCCAATCACCTAATTAATAATTGGCAGAGCCTCAGCACAACTCCATATAACTTGCTAACAAAACAAAACAAACAGCAACAACCACCAAAGGTCCTTCAGTGAAAGTAAGCAAAAAGTCTGGCTAAAATATCAGGACCACCTTTTACTCAACAAGCTTTACACAGAAAGAAAAATAAAATGGAAAGATAATGTCAAGAGTCTTGAATTTTACAAAGTTTTGGAAAATGTTTGGAATTACTAACAGTATAAAAGGTAGCACTGAGTTTTTAAAAGTCGAACTGTTGAAGTTATTAGTATTGGGAGAATTTTATTTCCCACTTACCATTCACTGCCTGCTTGAATGCTTGATGCATTTTTGCTGTAAAGCAAAAGTATATTTTTAAGACCTGCTCAGGGACCAGAAGAGGGCAGTATCCACTAACAAAACGGAAGCCATGCTCCTCAGCTACAGGAACTGCACTGCTCTGTTTTGCATGGTAATCTCATATTCCTACATTTGCAACAACAGTAACAAAAAAAGTCAATACAATAACTCGGAAGGAAGGAAGGAAGGAAGGAAGGAAGGAAGGAAGGAAGGAAGGAAGGAAGGAAGGAAATGTAAAACCTCATTATTGAATGAAGGAAGACAATATGAAAGAGTAGGAAGAAAATATTTCGAAATACCTACTATGTGTCAGGCTCTGAGCTAAATATTACAGTGAACAAGATGAAATCTCTGCCCTGCAGAAGACCAGCTCTGCCTCCAACTAGCTGCATTATTTGTGGCCTCTGTTTACCTGTTACTAAAATAAA
>NW_011888805.1:9455992-9466683 GCF_000151845.1 Pteropus vampyrus
ACAGCCATTGCCTTGCTGACAAAGATGAACGGGATGGTGATACTTAATGTCTAAATCATGTAAAATCCAGATAACTGGTCAGAATATCAGTGTCGCAGGAACTGGTTGAATAGGCAGACAAGAGCAGCTTTTTCCTGAGAGACCTGCCTTAGATGATGGCAGCATTGGTGACACAGTCAGCCACAAGCAACAGAAGCAATACAATTCATTTTACTTCTGCTATTTACCAGCACTATGTGGAAATCAGCTTCTTCCACTGACATATGTGTGTTCTGTTCTAACCTTCTGGTATTTTATTCTACATTAATATTCTTTTCAGAGATATTAGATTACTATGAATGATAAGATGCTTTCCCCTAAAAATAAGCTGCTTCATATTTTTCACATGATATACATAGGCAAGGTTATTTGGTTTGGGACCAGATAAATGCTGTCAGGAAAATATGAGAGATAAAATTTTGTCTGTACCTGGGTGGCGCTAAAGCATTTTTGTTGGAGGATTGTCTGGAAATTTAAGCAGAATATTTGGAGGTATCCAGAGTGGTACAAAACATGGAAAAATTCATATGAAGAAATTTTACATTTGTTCCTCTCATTCAGACTTTGAACATGTTACTAGTTCAGTGGATCTTAATGATTTTGGTGACAGACTCTTAAAAATCCAACAAAGCTGAGAACCCCATCCACAGAAAAACACACATATCTAACCAGTTATATTTCTTTTCAGAGATTGATCAACTCTCGAAGTCAATAGATCCAGGTCCAGGTCAGGGATCCTTTCCTCAGACTTTTGAAAATAATGAACCCTTATATTGTCTTCCCTAAAATGTATCCCTCCCCATGTCACACTTCCTCTTTTCATGTCTATGCTCAGGAAAGTGGTCATTTCTTAACCATGACTTTGAAGCCCAAAATGTGGTTTTACATAACATTCTGGGGAAATTCCGAAGCCTATGATCCCATGTATGCGCATATGACTATGTGGTTATTCTAGCATCCAAAATGATGCTAGAATTGGTCTTTGAAAGCCTTGGTTCTTAATAGAAAAAAGAAATAGGATTGTCTCTTAGTCTATTTGTAGTCAAATTCCATTTTTGTCTTTTATCTTCTAATGTTTATAAGGCTCTGAAAAGAATGGACCCAGACTATCTCAGGCCCAGATGGTTAATAAAGTGACAGTCTTATTTAAGTTTTAACCAAGAAGCTCATTATCTTGTGCTCTTCAAGTGTGATGGCAAACTTTATATGTGTTTCAGATCTGTTTGTCAGGGTTGCTCACAGAGGCCCTCCCTTGACCACTAGCACATACAGCTCACATTTCACACTGCATATGAGCTCTAGGTGCTGTTCTAGGCTAGTTACTTAGAGATACTCATTCAATCTTCCCAACAAACTAAAGAGATACCGAAATGCTATTCTGCCTGTTTTAGAAATGAGGAAACTGAGGTATGGAATGATGAGTTGCTTATTCAAGAGCTCACAGTGGTGGAACCAGGATTTATTTTCAAGCAGCCTCGTTCCAGCGTCTGTGCACTTGACCTCTGCATTATACTGCTTCTTATATACAGCCATTATTTTTTAAAAAAATAATGGCCTCAGATAGTGATGACAAAACTCTTATACCTTTTTCGAGGGGGTATCTGCAGGCTTGACCCAGGCATTTCTCCAGCTTCTTGTCACTGGAAGGATTTTCCTCTTTCCCTCTCACTCTTTCCTTCCTTTTCTCCTTCCCTTCCCCTCCCCTACAAATGCAATTCAGCTATACATGTGTCCAATTAAGTCTAACCTCCAGGTTCATGGAAAGCAACAAGCCCCAAAGCTGCCACGCACAGTCTTCCTGGGTGCCATAGACACCCAAGTCTGTTTTCATCATGAAAAGAAGTCAGAGATTTCCCTGCCTCTTTTTTCCACAACCAATAATATAGATATTTAGGGTTTGCGAATAGGAATTTAAAAAAACTTCCATATCAACTTTTTCTCCCTCCAAAGATTTTTTAGTTTTGTTTTGTATTTTGGTTGGTGGATGTTCTACAGCTATATATTTTGCCTCTAAACCCCCTCTCAGTCAGGTGCAGTTCTAGGAGTCTCATATACAGAAACTCATTTAATCTTCCCAGCAAACTGAAGAAATACAGAAATGTTATTGTGCTTATTTTTGAAGCTCGTACGTCTAAACTTATGATTTCTCTCTTCCTTTGGGACTGAAATACTCACCTAAGTAGAACTTTCTTATATTTAAGAGTCTCTTGAATTTCAAGACCTTGATTCTGTAGAGTTAACTAGGTCATTCTTAAAACCTATCACCCGTGCAGTAGTCTAACTCAATTCAGGTGTTTTGATTGGTTCACTGCTTTGACAATTACAAGAAACACCACTCAAAATCAAAATCAAGGGCCCTTCTTCACATCTAAACCCACGGTGGTACTTGGATCAAGACAATGATCCTCTTATCTGATCAGCCAATGACCAACTGGTAACTGTTCATAACGGCTTCTCCTATGAAGTATAACTAATTGTTAAGGAAGGGAAGAAAATAGCTAGGAAATAGAAATGCTTTTTCCTTACTAATAACTTTATATCTTTAATTAATTTTCAAAAAGTAGGAAAAAGTGGTATTTTCTAAATAGCCTCTCGATCAATTTTTAAAAATTCCATATTTGATGATAATCGTTTAATGTATATTTTGTTCTTTTTTTTCTTCATGCAGTATGTATGTTGAGGTCACAGTATGTGAACAGATGGAATATATGGCAGGAACCAACTAATTAACATTAAAGACAGGGGACCCTTTGTTGTTCTATTACTCCCATCCATTTACCTTCATTTCTGTCACCATGGTACCTAGTGGTTCAATTATTGAGTGTTGTGAATAAACAATTAAACAAAATCAACTTCATATAATACTGCTGCTTGGTGCTTAAGGAGCTAAGCTTGAATATTTTCCAATTTGCTGAAACCTCAATGATTTCAGTTGTTGAACTTCCACTGATTAGGGAGGTGACACTGCAAGGGATTTTTGTGCAAACTGTTTAATTTACAGATTAGTGGAGTGAGAATTGGCATATTTTAAATTACATCATGGACATTCTTACAGTTTCTAGTTGTAAGAGCCAACTCTAGAGTGCCTCAGAGTTTGTGCCAAAGGAGCATTCAGAAAGTATTTCATTTTTATAGGCTCCTATCATATGTTGCGTGCTGGGGGTTTCAAAAAAGCAGGCATTCTTCCCAGACTCGGTGCAGCTCCTGCTTCTTCTTGGACCAGTGATTTCCGGATAGAAATGGATGGAATAAAACCAGGAAGTTCTGAGCAGCATGAAAGTTCTCAAATGTGACCTGTGAGTTTTTCCTTGAGTTTCTCAGGCAGCCTGTGGCAAGAAAGCACTGAAAATAGATCCAATTGAGCTAGCACGTGACCCAGCAATCACACTTCTGGGTATATTTCCAAAAGAATTCAAAGCAAGATTTCAAAGAGGTGTTTGCACACCCATATTCATTGCAGCATTATTCACAAGAGCTAAGAAGTGGAAGCTACCCAAGTATCTATCAATGGATGAATGGAAAAGTAAAATGTGGTATACACAATGAAATTTTATTGTCCTTTAAAAAAGAAGGAAATCCTGTCATATGCTGCAACACTGATGAACCTTGAAATAAGTCAGTCACAAAAAGACAAATACTGTATGATTCTAGTCATGAGAGGTATCTAAATTCATGGAAATAGAGAATAGAAAGAGGTTGCCAGAAGCTTGGGGAAGGGGGAAATGGAGAGTTCTTTAATGGGTATAGAGTTTCAGTTTTGCAAGATTAAGAAGTTCTAGAGATCTTGCACAATAATGTGAACATATTTAACATTAACCGGAGTATACACTTAAAATGGTTAAGATGACAAATTTTTATGTTATGTGATTTTTACCACAATTAAAAAAAATAGATCGTATTGTCCTTCACCTTGACCTGATGGACTGGAATGAACTTAATAGTGGGTCTGGAGAGGACACTAGTGAGGTGATTTTGATTAGAGAAAGCTGTTCTCCAGCTAAAAATGCACTAGATTTGACTAATGTGTAGAATGACTCCCAAACTTACACTGCAGAGTCCTCTTGGGCTTCCGGATAGCCTTGAAAGCTATTGTGGACATTCTGGAAACTTCTAGAGAGTCTCTGAGTTCAGAAGTGGAGAAAAGAAAAAAAATGGTACAAGACATAGATCAACAAACTAGTAAATGTTCTTGAGTCAAAGGCAATGCTTATATGGAAAGATGTTTCCTTGGGGTAGTCTCCCGACATGTCCAAAAACTGACAGAATTTTATACCTGGAAGAGATAAATGAATTCACTCCATATTATGCAAGAGAAAAGTGAAGTCAGGAAAGGTAAGGGACTTACCTAAGGTTATCTATAGAAAAGATTAGAAAACTGGGTTTAGGACTCTCAGTCTCAGTGGTGATTTTCTACAGAATACCTCCCTCAATGCAATAGGACAGGAAAGGCCAATATTAAAACACAGACACACACACAGGCACACACACACACATGCACACCAGACAAAACTGAAAACTGGTGTCATCCCCTCTTTCCCTTCTCCACACCCTACACCCACCTCTGAGCCCTTGAGGCACGCCTGTGCATGTCCAGAACTCTGTGAGGAACGATTTAAAGACCACCGCACCATACTGCCCTTTCACTTTCTACAGCATTCACTTCCATATAGCATTATAGACTACTTTGTAATTTTTATTTACATGTCTCCAGAAAGGAAGCGCATAATAATAATAGCTACCATGTATTGAATACTGGCTTGCTTGCTAAGTACTTTACAGCCATTATTTCATTTAATCCATCCCAGAAAACTATTGTTTTATCTCATTTTTCAGGAGAAAGAAACTAAAGTCTACATAACTTAAATAGCTTGCTTACGCCAACATCTGATAGATGGCAGAGCCGGGATTCGAACTCAGCTATGACCAAAGATCTGTGCCTGTAACTAAAGCAGTAATGTGGGTTGTGACCGATTCATCTTTGGATGCCTATCATTCAAGCCCGCACATAAAAAGCTGTTTGGAAAAATTTGTTGGTTGAGGTTCCTTTTGTTCATGGACATCTTTTAGAAGTGCAAACTTCTCAGGGACGATTAATGACTATCATTTTTTTCACACTGTGAATTACTTTATTCTGACTGATTTACTCTTAGCTCTTGACTGTAGCTAAGGGGACTGCAGTGTAGTGACTAAAACCACTTATTAGAGTCAGACTCCTGGGATTTCAGAATCTGCATAATCCTGGGCAAGCTGTTTAATTTCTTGCGTCTCAATTTCCTTACCTGTACAATAGACATTATAATAGAATTTACCACGTAGAATTGTCATGTGGCTTAGAGGAGCTCATGCATAAAGTATTTAGAACAGTGCTTTGTGTGTAGTAAGCACTCAACAAATATTAATTATTATTATAAACTGCAGCGAAGAGAAGGGTATTAAGTTTGTTTGGTTTGGTTTGGTTGTCACTGTTGATTTTTGGAAAGGAGAGAAGATATGTCATTCTTAATCGTGGTTTTAGCTACTGGCAGAGGAGACCATGGCAGGTGTATTGGAAGGTCTCTGGCATCTGGTGGAGGGCTTCTACAGTGGCTTAAGAGTGTCGAAGATAGCACATTTTGAAAATGTGCTTCAGACCAGCTCTATACCTGGGTCAGGGGAATAAAACTTGTGTTTCTTTCTCCTCCCTCCTGCATGTTTGGCATCTAATCTGAACTCAAGTTTGAGCTATAAATCAGCTGTGCTACCAGTTAGAACGGATTTTCTGAGCTGGCATAAAAATCTTTGGCCATAACAAAAATGGGAAAATATTACCTCAACTCTCAACTTACTTTCAAATGAATAATTACGTGTTTTGTCCGCTTTCCCCATCCAATTCTCAGGGTTTGGTCTCCAGAAAGGAAAGCCAAAGGCACACAGGTCTCTCCTGCTATTTGAAAGTAGACCATTCCTACGAAACATTTAGGGAGCTGAAATGGCATAAAGCAAAGAAACAATTACCATTAATTTATATGGAAAAAAATTTAAGCATTCCTAGACTCCAAAAATAAACTACCAAATTACACCAAATAACACATAAACCCTAAAAAAAAACAGCAGAAATGATAGGATAAAAACACAACCAATATAAAGTAGAAATAATGCACGTCCAGTGTAGCTTCACGTACCAGGACACTGCTCTGTAACAGTTCACTGCAAAATGAATGCTGGACATGATTCTCACTTTCACCTTTTTTTCTGTAAAAACAAAGATCCTTTTTGGATTTCTTTAGGTTAGTAAAGACAGGTATTAAGATAGGTGTTTCATAAAAACGAAGCTGAAGTAAAGTGAACGTTTGTCACGTGGAGGATAGCTGTACAGAGCAGGAATGTGGACTGGCAGAAGGAGCTGCAGGAGTTCTGCCATGTAACAGGCATGAAACCAAAGTTTCATTTCCTAAAAGGCTAAGAAGTGGAATTAAGTAGTGACTTTGGTTAAGGAATATACTTCTGAGTTTCCAGGTTACCTCTGGATATATGCTCCTGATAGAGGCAGAATCCAGTTATTTTTTTCTTCACTTTGCCAGATGATGTTATGATTGACTGTCCCTTACTACCAAATTCTGGTTAATTATTTAATCTAATCAGCAAACCCGTTCTCAGATCACTAATTAAACATGAGGGGAAAATAAAAGACACAAAGTTACCCAATCTATAAATTCATTTAAATTAATTTAAATTCTATAGGGATAAAAGTCCTTTTACTATGAGGGGAATAGTCAACTCTTAGAGTATATGATGCTCAGCTGCAGATTTGCCTTCGGCTCCATTCCTGCCCCTCCCCGCCGCCCTCCAGACCTGCAGTAGAGAGGACTACATTTCCCAGCCTCCCCTGCTTCTCGCTCTCAGGAAAGTTGGCCAACGAGAGAAACTGGTGGAAGATTAGAAGATTGAAGGACTCAGGAGAACCAGGTGTTTCCTCAGGCATCTTCAGTTCAAGTTGTGCTGCTCTGCGGCTGCATTTCCCCCTGCACAGCCTCTGTTTCCATGGTTCTAGCTCCTGCCAGGAGTCCGCACAATTATCCTAACTCCTGCTGCACAGCCCTGACTCATAGCATTTGGCGACTCCACTTCTTCAGTAAGTAGTAGCAGCGCTATTGCTAAGCTCGGGGTTGCTCACTGGGCCCTATTTGGCTCCTCCGCTCTCCTATCTTCAGTATAACCAATACCCTTTATCAAGCGTCCTCAGTGTGAAATATCCGCAGTGGTTTCTGATTTTTGGTTTCATTTTATTTTTCTGGCAAGTAACTTCTCTAGAGCGAAAGAACTCTACAGTTGACCCATGAACAACACAGGTATGAATTGTGAGGTCCTCTTATGTGCAGATTTTTTTCAGCAAATACTGTAAATTCATTTCTCTTATGATTTTCTTTATCATTTCATTTTCTCTAGCTTTATCGTAAGAATACAATATATGATACATATAAAATAAAAATATGTGTTAATCGACTATGTTGTCGGTAAGGCTTCTGGTCAACAGTAGGCTATTAGTTAAGTTTCTGGGGAACCATTAGTTATATGCAGGTTTTCTATTGCACAGGTGTTGGCACCCCCAAACCATGTGTTGTTCAAAGATTAACTTACCTGCTTTAGAAGCTCTATTTCTACCCACCTATTTTTATATAGTTTAGGGCATGTTATTTCTTTATTTTTGTCTTTCAATAGATGACTTTGTGGAGCGAACAATAAATCAGCATATTATGTCTTGAAAGCTTACTTCCTATAGTGCACTGTAGTGATAATTGCCTTAAAAACAATCTACTAGCAAACAAATGTAGTTTATTCTAATGGAGACACCCGAAGGTTCAACTTGCTGGACTCTGGCTCTCTTCCCAGGCTTTTAAGATGTCTGTGCCATACCCTCTCCCATTCAGACACAAAAGTGGAGGCTGGAGCATTAATGCTGCCCTGTAGAACCTTCCACGTACTGCCTAAGTGTTTCGCTGACCACTGGCAGCCCGGAATCGCCACAGGAGCAAGTCCAACCACAGTTGTGGAAGGGTCTACTGATAGTGCAGGTCCGTAATGAGCACTTGCCCATCTGTTGTATAGTTTCGTTTTGTTGTTTTCTTTTTAATAGAGTAGTTAGTACAAACTAACCTTACAGAGTACTTTAGTATTTGCAAAGTACTTTCATAAACATTAGCTCATTGTTGCTGAGAGTTTTGAACACCATTCTGGCAAAAAAAGATAAGACCTAGAAGTGCTGTCCTCAAACAAATGATTTCAAAATTGAAATGAAGTAATATTTTAAGTACTCTCTACTCCTGTACAGGCAAAGTCATTTTCTTTGGATATAAACATTTGCTATCTTTCTGTGTTTCTGGGAAACTCTGTGTTAATGTATATTTGACATCTAGTCTTATTCTAATAGTCACAGAAGAGACAACATCACACTTTCTGGTTATGGAGTCTTGGGCCATCTTTAACTGGGTTGGAAGGAAATTTTTAAAACTATTTGCCTAGTTAAGCAGTTGACTCCTTTTGCTTTAGTGGACTCCGCCTTATTATATCAAGCATTCTTGCTGCGTATCTTGATAAAAAGGCATTTTAAGTTATCCTAGTTCAATAGTGACATGTATAATATGACAATAGAGACAAATGAACTCTATGACGTGTACAATCTCAAAACTATGCTTCTCTACAATGGATCTATTCTGTATACAAGAGAAACTTTCCACTGATTTTCTTTACTTTTTTAATCACAAGTCCATACTTAATGTGAGATTTTTTTAAGTTACCACAAAATCCTGATATTTTTATAAATGTAAAAACAGATCCAAACTTGCTTCCAATCTGCCTAATTCCAAGTGAATTCCACTTTCATATGTGCCATTTCATGGTAAAGCAACTGACTTCCTTTTTTTTAGACAGAAGCAAACATGTATTTCTGCTAGACTTAGACATTCAAAATAATGGCGGGAAAATTCATTCATCAAATTCTTACTGAACATCTACTATTCTCAACATTATGCTAAAGATGACGATATAAAGGAAGACCTTCATAGAGTGTCGATCTAGTGGGGGAGACATGATTGTGAGTTTCACTTTTAATAAAATAGACTCTGACCATAATTCTAGTGCTGGGGGACAGCTATAGATTTTCCATGTAATAGTAACAATAATGATATTTGACACTACTGTATATATATACACATATATATTACATATATTGCTCAATTATCTTTTCTTCAGTGTCTAATACAGATGTGATATAGGGTAAACCTTCAATAAATATTTTCTGAGTTAATAAAGAAATGGGATTTTATTTAAAGACTAAAAGAATCCCTAGCACAGGAAGGATCTTTTTGACCTGAATTGGAGGCCTCCCAACATATGGTCCATGGAGCATAACCTTTAGAATGAGGATCTTACTCCTCAACTTCTTCCTTTCAAACCACTTTCAGAGATATTCTATGAACAACTAGCGTGTGCTAGACAATGGTGAGCTCTGAGATATAAAAATGGTTTTAATAAGGTCTCATCCTAACAAATCATTCTTGGGAACTCAAATATAATGTGGAAATAAAGATATGTAGGCCTAAGGATAGAGACTGTATTTTACTTCCTTTTATCTCCAACACCATGGCACATACCAGATATTTAGTAAAAGGTCTTCTTCCACCGTGGAAGAAGACGACAAGAAGCCCAGTCTTATTCTATCATCTTTCCAGAAGAGGTAATTTCTTCCCATTCTACTTGAGGAAATATATGAATAAATATAGATGGATTAAGGCTTAAAATGAGAACAGCAATGAAGGAGTAATTCTCACTTGATGTATGTATGAGGGAAAATGATTTATTCTAGAAAGGCTGCAGACTGGAGGTGACAGTTGAACTTGGTTTTGAAGAGGAGAAGCTTTTCAGCTAAAGAAAGAGAGACAAACAGCACCGTCAAGCAGGCCATGCGAACAGAGACACGGAGAGTGAAGGAACACACTTGGTGGGATTGGGCTCCTTTGGGAAATTGGTGGTAACATTGGTTATTCCTAGTTGGTGAGGGCGGGATTTCTCTTTGTAACATCATTCTTCCCCCATGGAAGAAGACAAGAAGCCCAGCCTTATTTCATCTTTCCAGAAGAGGTAGTTTCTCCCCATTTTATTTTCTCCAACTTATTTGGTTTTCAATTCTGGAGAAAGGCAGAGTAAGAAATGTCGGAGACAGGACAGATGAGAAAATTGATATTTGGAACTCTTTGGTGGCTTGTCCAGAATCACCCGAGTAACTTGATCCTTTATCTTGCCTGCTGTATTCTGATGGGTACTCGCAGAAACTCAGCTAAGTCTTAGGATTATTGTCAGAGTTCAAATATAATACATGTCAGCAAGCTCAGACTAAGTCCAGCTTGTTAGAGTATCAAAAAATCTTTCCCTTTCTGAATTATTTGTAGTCAACCCAAAAGGGCCGGGGTGGTGGTGGGGGGAGAGCTCTAATGCTACCAGGCTTGCTTTCAAATGGGCCCAAACCTTTTTGAACATTACTTAAAATATCCTGCCAGTTTCCATTTTATAACAAGCATGAAATAACATTTTTAAGAGAAAGAACAACTTCACTAGCAACACAGCTCTGAAGGAAAGATATTCAACCTTCTAATAAAATAGTAATGCTGCAAGCTCAG
>NW_011888805.1:9466733-9472909 GCF_000151845.1 Pteropus vampyrus
CTGCCTAATTCCAAGTGAATTCCACTTTCATATGTGCCATTTCATGGTAAAGCAACTGACTTCCTTTTTTTTAGACAGAAGCAAACATGTATTTCCGCTAGACTTAGACATTCAAAATAATGGCAGGAAAATTCATTCATCAAATTCTTACTGAACATCTACTATTCTCAACATTATGCTAAAGGTGACGATATAAAGGAAGACGCCATCCTTCATAGAGTGTCGATCTAGTGGGAGAGACATGATTGTGAGTTTCACTTTTAATAAAATAGACTCTGACCATAATTCCTTTATCTTGCCTGCTGTATTCTGATGGGTACTCGCAGAAACTCAGCAAGTCTTAGGATTATTGTCAGAGTTCAAATATAATACATCTCAGCAAACTCAGACTAAGTCCAGCTTGTTAGAGTATCAAAAAATCTTTCCCTTTCTGAATTATTTGTAGTCAACCCAAAAGGGCCGGGGTGGCAGGGCGGGGCGGGGTGGGGGAGCCCTAATGCTACCAGGCTTGCTTTCAAATGGGCCCAAACCTTTTTGAACATTACTTAAAATATCTTGCCAGTTTCCATTTTATAACAAGCATGAAGTAACATTTTTAAGAGAAAGAACAACTTCACTAGCAACACAGCTCTGAAGGAAAGATATTCAACCTTCTAATAAAATAGTAATGCTGCAAGCTCAGCTGCTCATAAAACATTTATAACCCTCAGCCAGTAAAGTGTGGAACAAGAGATTTAAATGTTGCTGCTTGATGAAATGGAGGGATGCTTGGTATAACTATCACACAAAAGCATGTGGGTTGCAGTGGGGTGCGGGCGAATATGTGTCCTTGTGTCTGTAGGGCTCTATTTTGTAGTGGTCCCTTTCTGACATTGTCCTTTGGTAACCTAGATTTGAGACATGAAATGGGGTTAGTGGGGAGAGAGGGAATTGAGCTGGGAAGATTGTTCTTGCCAACCTGTGTTACAACTTCATTGAAACAATGTACTTTATATACCAATAAGAGTGGTGCAACCAGAGGCACATCTATGCTTCACGCTAGCTCAGGGGTATTTCTGCTGCATAGCATAGTATCCCCACTGCTGTGGGAGATGGGGAGGGAGAAAGAGTCATGCACCAAGTTATTCAGAGGTAACAGCGCATACTCTGTGTTTGTGAGAGGGAGGGAGCTACAGAAAGTGCTGAGTTGTTTCCTTCTGCTTCTCATTTGGGACAACAGCGGGGAATGTGTTAACATTAACGATCCCTATTAAAAAACCTAACTTGTTCACGTGTGCTTTCAGTCTGGGGATTTGTTTTTTCAACTCTGGAAAATTCTCAGCTATACTAAATATCTACCATGTCCTCAATTCTCTACTTCGGAACTCTTATGTTATACCTATGCTGAAGCTTTAATCTACCCGTTTTTGTCTTGTTTTAAATAAGTTCTGTGTTCTGAGTAAGCACCCCAGCTTGCCTGCCAATTCATTAATTAGCTTTGTCCATCTAGAGTAGTTTTTATTTTTTCTAATTACAGTGGTGATAGTTTTTATTCCCAAGATTTTCTCCTGATCCTTTTTCACATCCACCTTCTTTTATTTCATAATCCTTTCCTGTAATTTATTATTTTTGAAGATACTATTTTTTTTTCCTTTAGTTCATGGGGAGTTTTAACATGGTTTTCAGATAACTAGATTACTTCTATTCTTTCAGGAGTGAATCCTGATTCGTTGAGTATTTTGGCTATCATTTACAACAAGAGTTTCTTCTCTGTGTTTTAAATTTTCTAGTGCCACGTGATCTTGAGTGGAAATTTCCTTTTGTTGGTGCTTTTATCTCTTCTTCTCTTGCTCAGTTGTGGTTGTCCTCACCTAGGCTAGGTCCCTATTCAGAACCAGGCTGCGTGGAGGCAATTTGGGTGTCTTGTTCAGGGGAGCATTGCTGATGCCGCCTCTCGGCCAGCATGTACTTCTAAGCACAGGCTCTGGCTGGGGACCCCAGCTTCTCTCTTCAGCCACTGCAGGCAGCTGTTGGTTATTGGTCATAGCCCAGGCCATAGCTGCAGCTCTTCCTAGGCAGGGTGTCACAGCTAGCCCAGCTTCACCCTGGAAGACTTCAGGGTCTGTTCCCTTTTGCCCAGTGAACTCCCCCAGCAGCTGCAGCCAGTCTCCCATTCTAGCACCCAAAACACTGGAACCTCCACCATCTCTCACTGTCTTATTTCTGAACCACAGCAGTTTTCTCTTGTTGTTGAGAGTGGTTATGTATTTTTAATTTAAAAAGAATATTTTACTTATTTTGTTCTCTACTTGAAGAGAAAGGGGTATGGATTTCCAGCAAAGACCTATTCCATGAACCCAAGCAAGAACTATAAGGCCTCCCATCCAGACTTCAAAGTCCTTGAGGATAGAGTCATATTTTATCATATCCTTACCAAGTAGTCTACACTTCAGAATGTTCTTTGAATGAATGAATGAATGAATGAATGATTGAATACAGATAGAATTCCTTTTTTTAATTGAAACCCTTTTTTCTTTCCTCACTCCCCATTCTGATGATTTTACTCTGAGGTCAAGCAACCGCTTGCTCCCCCCAAATCAATGATTGCTCAACTTATCTTACGAAAATATTGCCTCTTTCTGGTGCCATTCTCAACACTTATTTAAAACTATTTGAATTGTTATTGTTTATTTTTAAAGTAATACGTCCTGTTAAGAGAATAAACAATGCAGACCAGTGTTGCAGTCAAGTTAAACATAACGTTACTTGTCATTAAAAATAAACGCCATAGTTGTAGAAAATTTAGTCAATACAGATAAGCAAGCTTCAGGGATAAAACCATTCAAAACTCTGCCATTCAGAACTACACATTTTTAACATTTTGGTGTATAACTGTTCACCTTTTCTGTCTGGCTCTAATATGCCCACACTCGATTCACTTTGAATCACCTTCAATTCACCTGTTAACCCACTATTCTTGCGGTAAATTGCAGATGCTCTCCTTCAGTGCAAATATGGCCAATACATGTGGGTTTCAGCCACAGGAATTGCAAACATTGCTACATTGTAGGATTATTGTATTTTCATTTTTTTGTTGTGAGGTGGAAGTTGGGAGGTGAGCAGATTCTGACTTACCCGGAAGTGTTTTGCTGAATTTGTTGCTAAAGCAGCCGATGAACATACAGGTGATAATCGTGCAGATAATAAGTTCCTTCTTGGAGGACAGACATTTGCTACTTGTCTGGGGGGTGGGGGCAGAGGCTTTGTCTTCTTTTGGGGTCTGTGCTTTCCCACTCCTCCATTGCTTCCCCTCTCTGTTAGGAGCACCTTTATCTACTTCTCATATTCAGTCAAACTCTTCCCATAAAACAAATGGCTATGTTCACACGTAAGGATGCCACAAAAGCCCAGATCATTTTATACACGGAAATGGTGAAGAGGCTCTGGGTGACTTTTCAGGACCAAGATAAAAATAAAATCAAGAACTCCCCAATCTAAGTCCCTGGTGCTTGTCAAGCTTCTCTAAGAAGAAGCATCTCCCCTCCATCATGATAGTATGGGGATAGTGGGCTTACAGCACCCACAGTTCCCAGCAGGTTTGTAAGGAAGGGCAAAGAGGAAGAGATGAAGCAGGAACTCTGGGACAGCCGTGGATGGAGAAATTCAGAAGAATTGGTTGCTAACATGTAACCTAAAGAAAAAAGGGCAAACAGGTAATAATGCGCTATGCTCTAAGATGAGGTTATTTTTACCATCTGTCCATAACCATGAGGAAAGTAGAAATGAAAAATTAAGACTTAAAAATGCAAAAATAAATTCCTGAGGTAGGGAGGAGGCATATGCAAGGTATAAGCTATCTAGTTCTGAGAAAATCCTGGGAAAGTGGTAAAATTAAATTAAGAATGTAAGTAGTCTACGAATCAGAGAATAAAAAAGAAAATGTTCACATTTCTGAAGGACAAAGGTCAGGGAAAAATTAGAGGGTGTGAGCTGAAATGTGAATAAAACCATATTGTTCTTTCTGAGAAGACCCGGGAAAGACAAAGAGTTAATAATGTCAAGAAAAGCAATGAAAGAGGAATTGAATTAGAAATAAGAGAAATTTAAACCACCTTCTCATTCAGAACTATCATTATATTTTCCCGGGATTAGCAGCTACTCATCATCTCGATGCCAATGCATGTTTCAAATAGTGAGGTATTTATTATTGGGCACTTATGAGAGTGGTTTTGATTATTTGAGGGCTGACTGAAAAAAACAAACAAACAAAAAGATCTTGCTTTCAAAGAACTGAAAATCCAATTGGAGAAATGCAACAAAATAATCTAGCGTACACCCATAGTGCAGTGTTAGTTTACTGGAGCAAATGACAGAGAACATGAGGGCTGAGAAAAGACAGGATCTGGTGGTTACAAGAATGACCACAGCAGTCCTGGCCAAAGAGTGGGACTTGATTTGAATAAAAAGGAGGGGTGAGGGGGAGAGGAGAAAATATCATAGCTGAGAAGATCTTACACCCCCAAGGCTAGCACTTTGGTTGTCCTTTAATAGGGCATCAATAATGTTTGTTCATAAAAAGATGGAAGGTGAATGGTGTGGGGGCATAGCTGAGCTTGCTCGTGGGACAGTGAGAAAACATACCTAGAAATATGAAAAAGTGGATAGCAGATTACTGAGGGTTTCATGAGTAGGCAGAGTTTAAATTTGATAGAGTAGGAAACAACACTAAAAGTTTGTCTTTTTTTCAAAATTAACACACAAATAATAGACTTGTGTGTGTCTACAGTTCTACGAATTTTTCTACTATGTATCTAGTAGTTCATCCCTTATCCATGATTTCGCTTTCCGTGGTTTCTGTTACCTGCAATTAATTGTGGTCTGAAAATATTAAATGGAAACTCCCAGAAATAAACAATTTATAAATTTTAAATTTTGTGATGTTCTGAGTAGCCTGATGAAATCTCAAGCTGTCTCTATCTGTCCTACCTGGGACATGAATCATCCTTTTGTCCAGCATGTCCACACTGTATACAACCCCCAACCATTAGTCACTTAGAAGCCGTATTGACATGTCACAGTGCTTGTGTTCAAGTAACCCTCCCTTATTTTACTTAACAATGGCTCCAAAGCTATTTATATAACTTTTATTACAGTATATTGTTATAGTTATTCTACTTTGTTATTATTGTTGGTCTCTTGCTGTGCCTCATTTATGAATTAAACTTTTTTTATAGGTGTGTAGGCACAGGAAAACACAGTGTATATAGGGTTCAGTTCTACCTGTGGTTTCAGGCATCCACTGGGAGTCTTGGCACATATCCCCTGCAGGTAAGGGGGGACTACTGTATATTCTTGGTATCTATCACCACAATCAAGATACAAAACCACTTTTTGAGATTCTTCTAAGTTGTTATGTGTATTAATAGTTTATTCCAAACCAGTTTCAGAGTGCCTGTACCACTTTGCATTCTCACCAAAAATGTTTGACAGTTCCGAGTGTTCTACATCCTTGGCAGTATTTGATATTATTGGTTTTCTTTTCTTTTTTTAATTTTAACCATAAAATAAGTATATTATTGTATCTTATTATGGCTTTAATTTGCATTTACCACTAGCTAATGAGGTTCAACATTTTTTTTTATATGCTTATTTGCTTCTGCAGATCCTCTTCGGTAAAGTGTCTATTCAAGTCTTTTGACTATTTTTTTTAGTGTTTTTTTTTTTTTAACTGTTGAATTTCGAGTATTCTTTATATATTCTGGATATAAGTTCTTTGTTATTATGTGATTTGCAAATATTTTCTCTTAGTTTGTTACTTCTCTTTTCCATCTTTAACGAAGCTAAAATTTAAAATTTTGATCAAGTTCAATTTATCAATTTTTTATTTCACAGATACTGTCTTTGCTGTCATGTCTTAGAACTTCCAGGGATGGAAAAATATTTTTTCCCTAATACTCTCCTATATTCTCTGGCTGGGGTCCTATAAATTAGACTGACAAAGACAGATTAAGAGGAGAAAAGCATGCAAATTTATTTAGTATAACTTTTATGTGACATGGGAGACCTCATAAGGAAATAAAGACCGGTAGAAACAATTAAACCTGAGCATGTTTATACTAAGTTTGATGAAGGGGGAAAGTCCTGAAAAAAAGAGTATGAGCTAACGGTAATAAACTGGGGGAAACAGCAAGTTTATT
>NW_011888805.1:9472959-9482478 GCF_000151845.1 Pteropus vampyrus
TAGTTTGTTACTTCTCTTTTCCATCTTTAACGAAGCTAAAATTTAAAATTTTGATCAAGTTCAATTTATCAATTTTTTATTTCACAGATACTGTCTTTGCTGTCATGTCTTAGAACTTCCAGGGATGGAAAAATATTTTTTCCCTAATACTCTCCTATATTCTCTGGCTGGGGTCCTATAAATTAGACTGACAAAGACAGATTAAGAGGAGAAAAGCATGCAAATTTATTTAGTATAACTTTTATGTGACATGGGAGACCTCATAAGGAAATAAAGACCGGTAGAAACAATTAAACCTGAGCATGTTTATACTAAGTTTGATGAAGGGGGAAAGTCCTGAAAAAAAGAGTATGAGCTAACGGTAATAAACTGGGGGAAACAGCAAGTTTATTCGAGTTTCTCTCTGTCTCGTCTTCAGAGACAAGAATGCTGCTTTCTTTGGGGATATGGAGGGTGCGTCCCACATGAGAGTCTTATGACCTGCTTCACTGAAGAAGGGGGAGGTCAGAGCACCTGCGTTTTTCCAAATTCCTTCAGCTTAAAATATTCAATATGTGAAGTACCATATTTGAGGGTAGTGTGTTCTGGACTCTGTCAAACTCTTTGCCTAACCCCAGGTCATGAAGATTTTTACCGGTATTTTCTTCTAAAGGTTTTATAGTTTCACATATTATATTTAGGTTCATTTTGAGTTAAATTTTGTATAAAGTGTGAAGATTAGGTCAAGGTTCTTGTTTTTTTGTTTTTGCCTATGGATGTCCAATCGTTCTAACATCATTGTTGACATATTATTCCTCATTGAATTTCCTTTGTATCTTTACCAAAACTCAGTTGTACATATTTATGTGATAAGTCTAGTTCTAAATTCTCTATTCTATTCTATTAATCTCTATAACTGCCTTTTGCCAACACACAATGTGTTGATTACTGTAGATTTATAGCAAATCTTAAAATTGGATAGTGTTATTCCTCTAACTTTATTCTTCTGTTTTCAAAATTAAGCTATTCTGGTTTCTGTGTCTTTCTATATAAATTTTATTATTAATTTGTTTATGTCTTCAAAAAAAAACCTACTGAGAATTCATTTGGAATTCTTTTAAATCTGTAGAACGATTGGGAGGACTGACATTTTTACTCTCACTAAGTTTTGAATAAAAGTGATATGAGCACTCTTCATTTCTGGGGACTTCATTTGCAAAGGGAAGATCGATGAAGACTGGTTTTTTTTACATTTTTCATACGATTCCCAGCCTGAAAGAACTTCTGAGCCTATCCTCACTCAACTTGATCTCTGGTCCATTAGGAACAAGAGGCTCAGGTTACCCTCTCTCTAGGTCCATGCTGGGTGGAGCAGCTCAGTATGTGGCATAGGAGTTGCCACCAGCCTATGTATGCAGCAGTCTAAGCCATGCAGTGAGGCTGGGTGAGATGGGAAGAGGAATCCAGGTGTTCAACTGAATCCAGATAAAGCTTTTTGGAGAAGGTGTAGTGGAAGGACTATACCTTCCACTTGTCTGACTTCCTTGGTGATTTTGAAAAACTCAGCTTTTCTCAGGCTTGTTTTTCTCATCTGTAAAATAAACTAAGTCCAAACTATTAAATGTGAAAATACCAAAATACAGCAATATATCCAGTGCATCTAATATACATGAGATATGTAAAATTTATGAACAATTCTCACTTTAAAGACTACAGAGCAAATGATTATCCAACAGAGCACAGTCTGTGACTTTTACTGAAATTAAAATAGCCAAATTTTTCAATAATACAAAAAAAGCGTAACTCCATGCCTATACAAAATGTGTCTGGATTTACTCATAGGAACCTGATTTTGAGTGGACCACTATTGTTCTGATTCCTTCATGTGCCCTTAGTATTTTCCCCATTTTAAAATAAGACCATTGAGAAAGCTGTCACCAGAGAACAAAGTAGAGCTCATTCAATACTGGCTATGCTATATGAAAATGGCATGAGGTAAAAATAAAGCTTATCAAAGAATTTGATGGGAACAATTAGCTTTTCAGATCCTGAGATGAGATTTGATGGTTCAGCCCACAGTTTATAGTAGGTCAGTGAAGAGTAAGAAGAATGTGATAAAGATGAGAAATGTCTTCAAGCTTTAAATGTGTGTAGGCGAGTATCAGGGATTGGTGATAATTGCCACAATGTAAGGTCCATGTCCTTTTCTGAATGAGAGCGTTAAGGCAAAGCTGGGGAGGAACATTCCATTTCTCTGAGGATTACTAGAGATTTCTTACAGTCAAGGAGAGAAAGTAAGTACGTTTAGTTTGTACCTACTATTGGACAGCTCTTCCAAGGAGCAGAAGTCTTAAGATTTTTATTATATAAATCTTTTTTTTCTTAGTGTTCTTTTTACCTTAATAACTTTCAAACCTCTTTATACTTTTGTTGTTGGTGTTGTTTTCCTTCCCACCCCTAAGTAGTGCCACAGTTTCCAAAGTGAAACCTCATATGGAGCCCTGACAGATAGAAGAGATAGCAGTGAAATGATTCTCCCATGACTAGAATGGAGGACTAGCTCTCGGCCGGTTCAGTCTCTTCATCAGCCCATGGAGTCCTAAGGCACCTTCATTGGCTTTGAGCCTTCTCCTGGGGTGCCCAGTCACCGGGTTGCCCAGTCCTTTGCTACAGTGCTTAGAGGCACAGAGTAGCAAGCCTGGTTCCTGGTCTCCAGCAATATATACATCAGGCCTCCAAACCTTGCCGCTGTGATTGATAAAAGATACAACTAGGTCAATCAGATATACCATCCCAGAGTAACATATTCACTTACTAATGTGTTATTTCTCTCAGGTTATATAATGTTTAATCTGGTTTAAATGGACAACATCTAGGCCCTGGGGCTGCAAGTGGAGGCCAGGGAGGGATGCATTCTTGGCAGTGGTGGGGGGTTTCTGGGCTAATGCTACTTATCCTATCTTGAAAACGTCTTGTTCGCTGCCTAGTAGGAAACCAGGATGTTTCTAAGGCACTGATTCCTTCCTCCTGATATGAAAGTCTAAAAATATAAATGTTACATTGATGATTTTTTTCCATAAAATACTTAAACGACTTACAGATAAAGGCTTACGAGATTAAGGAAATACTTATAAGACTTTTGAAAAGGCCAAACCCTGCATTAAAAAAACAAACATGGAAAATGGAGAAAGAGTGAAGAGCAGGAAGAGGAAGAGGAAGAAAGAGAGAGAGAGAGAGAGAATGAATTCCTGTTCTAAACCTACCAGTAATGCACTCTATTGGCATTATTTTTGAGAAATGAAAAAGCTGTTACCTTGGACAAGTGGCAAATCAGTTGACCTTTTTAAAATTTTAATAATATGCAGTGAAATTACTAAAACACATGTTGAAAACATGCAAACTGAAGTCCCGGCTTCAAAATTTACCCCATGCCTTTAAAATACCTGTCTATTTTGGGAGATTTCTCTTGAAACAGTTCTCTTACTAAAAGTTTGACATCTTATGTGGACTAGCCGTTCAGCACGTGCTCATTCAGCGATCTCACTACAAGCCCAGAGACTAGGATGCTCTGGTTCTAACTTCCTACGTTGAAAAAAATACTCGCAATAATTAATCTTTATGATCTGAAACAGCAGCGAGGCAATGTTGTCTGGTGTAAGGTGAAGCAGAAATGAGAGTTGTCTGTTCTCTCACAGACCTGTTGTGGGATCGTGAGGAAGACAGAGAGAGCTTGCCCTTCATTGCTGCAACAAGGATATGACGCGCCACCTTTATAGGGAACAGCTAGTAAAGGCAGAAAGTGTTACAGTTTTTAGGAAAAAGTAAACATGTAAACCATAACCTTGTTTGGTCTTAACTTGTGTTAACAGGAGCAAAGTAAAGCACTTTTTTTTGGGTTGGTTTATTATTTTTTTTAAATGATCAAGTTGAAAGGATAGTAAATCTACCCCAATTTTATCATGAGAAAGTAAAGCTACAGGAACAACCTTCTGAGTTGCATGAGGATGACTCGAGCATGAAAAAGAGTTTGTATTTACTGTTTCAATGGCAAAAACTACCTGTAATTATTTCCTCAGTGGGACTGCATAAAACTGGAATTCCATTTAATCTTATACTGAACACTTTCTATATTTCATGTCATGTATTAGAATGAAAATGGAGATAGTTCATCAACACTGATCCGAGATATAAAAAAGAACAGCGAAGCCGAGGGTATGAGAGTGCATAAAAATGTTTTGTGTTCTGGCCAGTACATTGCTTTAAAAGAATTTTACAGTCAGGCCCAATTGTTCATTCTCTCCATGCAGAAGATACTCACATATTCATTTTTAAAAGGGCAAATCAACCATAATTCAGTTTATAAACTGTGAAGCTGGTTGTGAATGTCTGGATGAATATTCATTAGAATCTCTTAATCTGCCATCGACTGTGATTCATTAGGCATATGTAAATATCACTCACTTTAATTGCCCCTAAAATGACTTAACATAATATTGTCATTAGCAAATTATTAGTTATTTGTGTAACTAATGGTACATTATGGTGTGCACGTTAAATCTCCAAATATATGATTACAATTATGATGATGTTTTATGCTGGGGGCTTTCTAAACTATTTGATGAAATATAATGGAGTCATATCAAATCTGCTATGTTAATAGGACAGTTGCAGAACTTTTTTCCGCACCTTGGTGCTGGTTTCGTATTGCAGCTACTCACTCTTTCCAACACTTGACTTGCCATAGCTTCTTTCTATTGTCTCGTCTGCACCGAAGGTCTCAGGAACTTCCTTAAGTCTGTTCTCCCACATTTTACTTAATGGGCCCAATCCCAGTTTACTTTTGGTAAAAGTGACTTTATTTCCAGAAACATTCACTCCTTGGAAGTGGAGCAAACAATACCAAATGTGTAAAGAAAGCATAGAAGACCCTGCTTAAAACTGATGTAAAGGGATAAGGCCAGCATGTAATTTAACCAACTCATAGGAGCTTTACTCTATGGGGTTGTATTTGGGGGCTGCAGCTGCATTTGACCTGTATAAAGTCATAAAATGGTGAGCTGTGTTGCAGCCGTTTTCTCCAGAATTATCATCATCTGTGAAGAATTTGATACTTCCGATAAACCCTTTCGCATTCTTTGCATTGCTCTTTCTGAAAATCTCGTTTACCTATCCCTTCATTTCCAAAGAGCTTATTTTACAACAAACTCATGTAGAAAAGGACTTCCTCTTATCTCCATTTCTGCAGCAATATCGGGAGATTTTTCAAAGAGAATCACTTACTTTTATCATTTAGAATTATTACAAATTCACTAAGTGAGCTTCTAGGGACAAAGTCGTCCCAGCACACTGGCAGAGAAGCCTACAATTAGTATTCTTCTAGTCTCTGTTAATTGCCTAACTGGTGACAGGAATATGTTAATACAAAATTAGCTCACAGAGGTGGGGAAAGCCTTTTATCATGTTACACTCCTACATATTAGTGCATTAACATGCCATTGATGTTTATAAACAGAGATTCAGACAAATTCATGTTCCTGTCTTTAATAATGTTCTAGATTAATTGCCATTTCATCTTAATTTAATAAGCAATCCTTTTGGTTAAAAAAATACTTACACGAGAAAAGAAATTATTGAGATAATGACAATATAATGAATATAGATTGTGGTACAAATCTCCTGAAGAGATACCAACAATCCAGAAACATGGTCAAGCATTACTATATTTAAAATAAAGCAAATTTTTCAATCTAACGTACTTCAGATTTAACACAACTGCCATAAAGTAAAACGATTCTGGTTATTTTGATTGATGGTGAGTGAGTGAATCCTTCTCCCCAAGAAGCTTGGTTATGAGTTTCAGAATTCTCTCCTAGCCAATATAATTCCTCACAATTTAAAAAGTGGTTGGTTGAGGTGCCACTTCTGTGCTATATACCTATTATCTTCTGGTTCACAACCATGCCTGCCTCCTCTACAGACTGTGAGTTCCACGAATCTGTGTCTAGTACAGAGGTTGACAAGTGAGCCAAATTAGGTCTGCTGCCTGTTTTTAAAAAGTTCAATTGGAACACCTATGCCCATTCATTTACTATTATAACAGAGACTGACATACCCATCCACAAAGCCTAAAACATTTATTTTCTGGCCCTTTACAGAAAAAGTTTGCTAACTCATAGTCTATAAACAGAATTTTGCCAAAAATGAATGAATGAATGAAGTTCCCCAAACAAATACCTTGTTTATGATTAAAATTTATGCCTCAAATATCTGTAGAGTCGATGATTTATTATGTAGTTAAGTAAAGTTTGGTCACTTATAATTGACATCACAGAGATGTCAAAAATATCTAATTTATTTGAGCCCTGATAGTTTTGTTATATAGCTTCATTGAGGTATTTGGCTGGGTTCATATACCCAGTCCATTTTTTTTTTTTTTTTAATGTTTTATGGTTGAATACCAACTGTGACTCAGAAAGTCACTTTCAATTTTGATCAGACCTCTAGGTCCACCTTAGACTCAAATATAAGCCTTTTTCTTAATATATGCACAAAGGAAGAATAAAGTATCACTCCTGTGCATCATGGCTGGTGAGCTGGTGGGGTAACCTAATCAGAGTCTTAAGATCAGATGAGCTTCCTGGGAAAGATCTCTTCCTAATAAAGCTGGGGCTATGAGCTTGACCTAATGACCAAGCTCTTATTGGATGAGAGAAGTGATTTTGAGTACACTGTGAAGGTGGTTACTCAAACTTCCCTATGCCCAGGTGCCTGGATCTACTGAAGTACAAGCAAATTGACTTGAAAATCCCTCAACCTGACATCGTATCAGAACCATCCATGAAGCCATTGTTGGAAAGGCGATCTGCCATAAGCTCTGAGCTCATGTACATTCTGGCTAGGTACGCCCAGAATGCAAGGCCTTCACTGTTCTTTATCAAGGCCATTTTTCAGGGCTATGTTGTAGCAAGCAGCCTATATCCTAACACCTTACTATATGAGAGGAAATCCTCATAAAAATGTGCTCAACTGGAGAGATGCCATGTCCTGCTCCCCGTTACTTAAGTGGAAGGAAAGAGGAAGAATCTGCCTTACAATGTCCCAGGCAACCAGTAAATGGGCCTGTGACTTAAATTCAGCCACTGGGGACTCCAACTCCACAGGGGGCTGGCAGAGGAGGGAGGAATATCAAAGATCCCTTCAGAGAAATTGTCCTGTGTTTAGAGGTACCAGAGGCAGTGTACAGCAACAGAAAAGCTGCTGGTGTCCTGACAAGACTGATTATTTCCTCTAAGAGGCAGATGATAGGCTTTCTGCTTCTTCCCCAGAAATCCCTGCCCACTTTTCAAGTCTTATATCTTGTCTCCAGATGCCTCATTTGGTAAGCCACTTATATCCTACCAGTTAGATTCTTTTTACCTTAACATGGCCAGAGTTAGTTTCTGTTGCTTGCAGTCAGTAACCCTGACTGATAGAGAACTAAATTGTAGCCATTCAAACACCAACTAGACGTGATCCTAACCATAACATGAGAGAGACCGGAAGAGGCTTTCGCCCTTCTTTCCTTCCAGCTTCCCTTAGTTTGAGTATCTCACAGAAAAGTTTCAGAACATGCATAAAATTGGCTATGGAGATAGAGAACCATTAATTTTTCTATTCTGCCAAAGTGCAAAATTTGCAAATGTTTCATCAAGATAGGGAATCGACAAGGAGAATTATGAGTACCATCTTGGAGAAGACCTATGGTGCCCAAGGCAAAAATAAAAGTGTTCACTACTTCAAACCGACTATACTCAGCATGGACTATAATGACAACTGGTTGTTCTCTCTGCCAGAGATGGCCACCCTGGTGGGACTGGATGTCATGCTAGCAACTGAAAGTATTCAGAGAAATTGAAAAATGGGGTTCAGTGACCTCTTCCATGTCCTCTTTGATGACACTCATCCGTATATGGGAATTTAGCACTTTTTTTTAACGTTCCAATTAGAAATGACTAGTCCTCTCGCTCAGCCCCCAGGCTTTTAACAGACTTCTGTGGACACTGCATTCTGCTGCCAGGCTTTGCTAACCAGACCCCTCCCAAATACACTTTCTTGGGGACCTCTTCTCAGCTAGTTAATCTGATAACTCATACACGTTTAGCTCAGGAGAAATCTTTGGGACACCTTTTCACAGAAGTTTGAGATGAATTCATCTTTTTATGTAGAAAAGAGGTTAGGGCTGAAATTTTTATACCTTATTCAAATCTCCATTTTATTACTTAGCACATGTTAAACTATCTCTTCTTAGGCTTTAAGCTTCTTCAATTCCAGGAAGGGAGGCCAAGTCTTTGTATGTTTGTCACGTATCACAGTGCCTGGCACATGGTAGGTGTTAAATAAATATAACTGAAGGGTTCATGTCTAGTGTGATCACATGCCAATCTATTATTCCTCTCAAATAACATTTTAATTTAGGCAAGAGAGTTTTAGAGACTATAAGTCCAGAGTAGAGTACAGGTCTCTGGGGCTGCTTAGGGAGTTATCAGGAGACACAGACACTCTAGTTCCTTCAAGTTACACTGTTTTGTCAGGGATGATCATGATACAAAGAGCTCTTCACACAAGGTGACACTCTTCTTGGCTCAAGCCCTTGCCAGAATCCTGAGCTAATATCTACAGAATTAAATGGACTCGTCAAATCTCTAAATTTCAAGTACGTCTTCTCAAAAAGAATGAAAGAATAAGAAAATTCAAATGAACATATTTTCAGCAATGGACAAAAGCAGTTAAGCTAAAATTTCAGTCTCTTTGTAGTTACCAAGTAAGATGCTCCAATGATCAGGTCTGCTGATGTATCCTCCAAGTGACACAGACCACTCACCCCTCCACCATGACCTGCGTGTTCCCATGCTGGGATCAGGCACATGCTGCTTTGTGCTCCTGGTCTGTTCTTTCTCCTTTTAGCTTTCCACAGTCTTCTCTTGGCAGATCTGTCCAATGTATCTTCACTCAACCACCTAAGAAATCCTTGACTTCCTGGGAATCCTATGCTGAACACTGTTGACAGTTTTTCCTGCAGAGCTTACAGGCTTCCCCGTTAGGATTCCCTTCTCTTGAGACTGATTTTCCTTGGTCACAACTTAGCTCTCTGGCACATTTGATGCAGTTCTGTCTCCTTAGACACCAGCCTGAGTGTACAATGGTGGGATGTAGAGAGGATAGCAGATATGACTTAGATGAGCATAGAATGTACAGGGAATAGTATGTAGGATAGCAGGAACATGGAGAAAGATTAGTTTTTTTTTTTTGCCTTGGCTTCAGTGGGTGGTGTCAGGGAAAGCATCATAGTGGGGGTGCCTCTTGGAGAACAAGTGGAACTTCCTGCAGACAATGGTACATTCCAGGCAGGAGAAAGAACTTGTAAAAAAAAAAAGCAAAGTATGTGAAACATTATGGCATATGGTGATTGCAGGAATAAAGCTAGAGAACTTTTATTTCATTGTTAAGAAATTTGAAAGCCATTCAAAATTTAGGTAGGAATATGACCTGATGAGAGTAATG
>NW_011888805.1:9483743-9510320 GCF_000151845.1 Pteropus vampyrus
TCATGGTTCCAGGGTCTCTGCTGTAGCTTCAGCTGGATTAGATACCCATTAGTTCTTCTGACCCTGGTTGGAGGAGTGCAGGCACGGATGAATCAGGAGTGGCTGCTTTTAAGTGAAGGGAGCCCTGCTGAGTGGGCTCTGTAAATTATCCCACTGGAGAGGGAAAGCTCTGTAGAGATCAAAGCCTCTGGGAGAGAGCAGGGTGTCATAGACCCTCCTGCTGCCTTCACCCACCAGCACACCCTCCCCAAGTGAGGACCTGCGGAGGTGGAACACCACAGGGAATTTCGCTGTTATGGAATCTTGATGTACCATGGAGAATGTGCATGCTTATTGAACACCCTGGCTTTACCCTGCCTAAGTTTTACAAACATTTCACCCATCTTTCATTTAAGGGCAAAGAAGAAATTTGAGTTGCACACATGCCTAAGCTGCACATGCACACTGCAAGCGACCTAGGTGTTGTTGTTTCGATATATTTTTTTAAATTTTATTTTATTATTAGTTTCAAGTATACAGTACACTGGTTAGACATTTATATAGTTTATAAAATGATCCTCCTGATTGCTCTTTCTCTCTTCTGGCTCTCCACCTAGCCATTACCTTAATGCTAACTGCATTCCCTATGTCATGCTTCCCATCCCCATGACCATCGATATTTTGATCATAGACAGAATCTGGGATGCAAAAATCAATTAACTGCCCCAATGAATGGTAGGTGGTAAAGGTGAAAAGTTTATAAGGACCAATAGCCCAGAGACCATGCTGGCAGAAGATGTTACTTGAACGTTCTGTTCATGTAGGAAGGGAGACAGCATACCCTATGCCTTGAACCAGAGAAAATCAAAATATACTGAGTCCAACAGCATCCAAACTTCTAATTGCTGTTGATTTGAATTTAGCACAAGTTTTGCGTAATACCAATAAATGACCTTTGTACAGGAGTGCACTTGTTACAAATACCTAGTGCCATTTAATGATGGAATAACATATCTCTGATATGCAGATTTTTACAGCACAGCACTTAAGCAGTTTAGAATTTTACGACAGTGATTGGGCTTCATACAACAACAAAAAAGGGGGGCAATAAAGGCCTGTGATGGATGAGCTAATCCCCACTGGAAAGATATCACGCAATGCTGTGGAGACAATACATTATGGATCTCATTGTGATGATTGGTTGTGAATCTCCCTTCTCATCCTCCCCCAGGTCCTTTCCCGTCCCGCACCCCCACCTGCAGCGTACACAAACTGGGAGGCAGCCTTGTTGTTGGGACACGAGTCTTGGGTACAGATGGGAAAGTCGGGGCACAGCAATCTGCTGTGTGCACAGAATACAGAGCAAAAGGGGCTTGCAGAGAGGCAGCTTGTCAGCAGGGGACAGAACTGGGGGCCATATGCTGTTCTTCTTCTCCCTTCTGTCACCAAGTCTGCCACCTCATCCTTCTGTCAGGGGACACTAATGATGAACATGTTTTAAACAGTTTTGTTTACCTAGCAACAGCTTTTCTAAGAGGGGGTCTTAATTAGTCACCTTAAACAATTTTTGGTTTGGATTTTTTTAAAGCATTCATTCATTTGTTCATTCATCTGGAAGAATCTCTTGCTCATTCCACACACACCATACCCCCACCCCATACCCTGTGGCTGTTGTTACTGTTTCCATGAGAAGTGTGTCTGCATTACAAAACTAGTTTTAATAGCTAATGCCATTTTTCTTTCTTTCATACATACTTTAATACCACAATTAGCTTTGAAGGGTAGATTTTTCTCTACTTGTTGGAGGCAGTACTCCTTTGTGAAGCTCATCAAATAGGATCTGCATTTTAAAATGAAATCCCATTTGGCGAATTTTTTTTCATAATTTTGTACTCCTCATTGTAGTCACTTTCACGTTAAAGAAACAGGCTCAGAGCTGATTTAGCAGTTGACTCAATCATGACAGAAAAAAACTTCTAATTTGAATTTCATCAATTATGTTATTGGTTTTCTTTTCAAATTTGATTCACAAAGCACAGTGAAAGCAAAGTAGCCTCCTAGTGTTTTCTGAGTTACTTTTGCTTTTGGTTTCTGTTATTTAGTATAAAGAAATTGGAATACTGTGAATTCATAGGTTTATATTTATAAAAATTCATGCCAAATTTTTAAATGTCTGTTAAGATGTAAAATGTTCAAAGCCAATTAGAAAGACATTTCAAAATAGCATTATCCAAAATGATGAGTGAAATACTTGTTTTTGTAATAAAATTTGTGAAGATAGGTTAACAAACAAATGACAATGCTACCAAATTTGATTAATCATTAACTCTCATTAGACAATAGCTTCCATAAAAATCAAATGACACAGGCTCATTCCTGTAGGACTACCTCACTCTTACATTACTGAACCAGCTTCTGCCTTATTGTAAAACAAACAAACAAACAAACACCTCTTTCAAGCAACTAGTTGTTTCTCTTAGAATCTATGATCCGCTTAAGCCACTGGAATACTCACCATTGAATATCAAACTACATGTTTATTCAGAAGAAGGTGGAGTGATTAAAATGTAGATATGGTAGGAATAGAAAAAACCTGATCCCAGAAGATAGTTCTTAGAATAAATATTATATTTTTGTTGGTAGCTTAATTTGTTATAGTAAGTCAAATAATTGTTTTTAATTGAATATTTCTTTTTTCTCCACATGATTGTAGTATTCCAGAAATAGGTTTTAGTTCAGAACTCTAGAGATAACTTTTTTATAGTCAGATGATATTTTAAAATTTTAATAAATTGACTTTATTTTTAGAGTAGCTTTAAGTTTATGGAAAAAATAGAGCAGAAAGTACAGAGTTCCCAAATATCTGTTTACCTCCCCCCACAGTTTCCCCTATTATTAATATTTTACATTCATATGTGACATTAGTTATAATTGATAAACCAATGTTGATACATTATTATTCAGTAAAACCCTTACTTTACATTAGGGTTCACCCTGAGTGTTGTACAGTTCTGTGGGTTTTGACAAATGTATACCTACATGTATCCAGCATTACTGTATCATATAGAATAGTTTCACTGCCCTGATTATCCCATGTTCCACCTGTTCATGCTTGCTTCTCGCTGTAACTCTTGGCAACCATTGATCTTTTCACTGTTTCTATAGCTTTGCCTTTTCTAGAATGTCATACATTTGGAATCATATAGTAGGCAGCCTTTTCATATTGGCTTCTTTTATTTAGTAACATGCATTTAAGTTTCCTGCATGTTATTTCATGGCTTGATAGCTCATTTCAGTCCTGGTGAAACAAGTTCTACGTAGTAGTGAAAAATGAAAACCAAGAGCCTCAAGTCTTTTCACATTTATGAAGCATGGTAAGGGTGTTCAGGGGTTTTGCAGGAACATCTGTCATCCCATTGGCAGGCAGGATGGATCTGATTAATTTTACTGGCTTGGTTAATGTGCCTCTTTATTCATCACCCACTAAATTACGCCCTCAGAAAACTACACCCGTCAAAAAGACACCCTCCTGGGCAGAGGTGGTCTGGTCTCCAGTCTTGGTTCAAGAATAACAGAAGAACTTCATTCTCTACAAAAGAGTTCTCAAGGCCCCGTGAGAAGGAAGTGGGGGGAAGTTCCACTTCCAAATGTGACATATTTTTTATAAATATACAAAATAATTGTTCTAGCATTAGAGTAGGCATCTTGGAAGACATTCTCTGATTTAAATACTTTCATAATAAAACTTTAATATTAAAAAATTCTAGTTAACTGTAATTAATCTCAATGTAATATAAAAATTTGAGACAAGTTTTTGTACTTTGTTCATTATATACAGTCATTAAAACTAATCTTTTCGGACAATTGAAGATACCATATCAAAATGTTAATTACATAATGTTAAGTGGGAAAAAAATCAAGCTATATTACTAAGTAGAATGATGTGATTTTTATTACATAAAACATGAACATATGCATGTTATATATTTATCTGTGTATCGAGAAAAAAACATCAAATATTTCAAAATGAGCTAACATTAGAGTGTGGAATTATGAATAATTTTTTTCTTTTTGTCTGTTTCCTAAGTTTTCTTCAATGAACATAATATATATAAGAACAAAATAAAAGTTACCAAAATCACTTCACTTTCTATTCAGTGTGAATGCTAACATGTTAGAGAATAAATCATTGGACCAAACATGTAATACAGATGGAAGAGTCAAATGGAACCTTGTGTCACATTAGTAAATGTCCAGAAATGAATCACGTGACAAAGATAAAGACAAGGTAAAATAGAAACCCTGAAGTACTGTGCTTCCACATAAGCCTGGACATGACTTCAGAAAAACTAATTAGGAATCATTTGTGATGGCTGACATTTGTGCAGTGCTTTAGTGCTTAGAAAGTACTTTGCTTTTAATTGTAGTTAATTGAATTCTCACAAAAACTCAGTGAGTTTGGTATGAGTGTCCTCATTTTACAGACGAATGAGTTGAGTTCATAGTTCTAACTTGCAGCATTGACAAGACAGTTCCAAGATTTGCATGAACTTCATGAAAATAATGTAAAAAAGAAATTATTTTATGCATTGTCCATAAGGAGAACTCTATAGATTCAAATAATATTGGTCCTTTTGCTTGTTTTGAGATAGGTGTTGAGTTTACATAAGAGAATATCTACATTTATATATTACCTATGCTTTGCTTCTTTGAAAAAAGAGTATAAAGTAAGCTTTCCTTTGCCAATCCAGTTTGGTAATATGAATTGCACGTTATAAGCTCTAGAACGCTGCACATCTTTAAAAATATAACTTTAAGTCAGAAGCCTGGATGTTATGTGGTGTTTTTTGCTTTATTTTATTTTATTTAATTAATTAATTTGTTTGTTTATTTTATTTTATTTTTTTATTTTAGGCAAGGCAACCCTTGGTTGACCTCACAGATTGCAAGGACCTTGTCAGCTTACGATCCCTTATTTTCTTAGTTTTTACACCTCCAGCACCTGGTCTTCCTAAGTGGTCTCCCATCCAACTACTGACCAGGCCCGACCCTGCTTAGCTTTGTTTTTTGTAATTGTATACACGCTCTGGTGTGTTAATGAGGAAGCATCACATTAAAAAGAAAGGGAAAAAATCGAGAGCCAACCAATCCCAATGTTTTTAGTTTCCTCAATCTGCTGGATGCTTCATTTAAAAGTTTACATCTTTTCGTAGAAAAATTAATTTCTCTTTCACAAGTTCCACTCACATTTTGTTGCTAATAAAACCAAGGATGTAAATACTATTAAGTACAAAACAGCATGCTGCATAATTGTTTCAAAGCAATTACAGATTATATCGAGCCATTTGTGGAGCAGAAACAGTTTTTTCCAAGACACCAGCTCCCTGTACCTTGAAATTTTATTGGTCTAAGAATTTCATGCACCATATGTTCAAATATGAGACTAGCTGCAATTGAACAAACAACTTTCTGATATATAAGTGAATGATAACCTGATTTTAAATGTGTTTATCTAATGAGATAGTAACTGTAATTTACAACACATATAAAAACCCCCACTGTTACTCTTGGTACACCTTTTCACTAAAAAGGGTGATGCAGGGAGATATGCTAATGACGATCAGCTTGATTTTTACCAAGTCAGTAATAAAATTTGCATTTGATATTGTGCACAGTAAACTGGGTTATTAGCCTTGAAAATGAGTCTCATAAAATTTAAATATAGGCTTAAATCATATTAACTGTCCTGTACATTTTCCGAGAGGCTTTAAAGCATTGTGTTGCTTCCATAGTGTAGGAAATACAGATGTTTGTTTGCCTTCAGTGGGGCCCCCAAAAGGATACAAATGTGAGCTTGAGAGATGCACTAGAAAAGCATTCACAATTATGTTTCCTGGTTTGAGGACCTGGCCCAGGTCAAGTTTACCTGTAGATCAAGGAGGCTTGGGAAGGAGTGCCTTTCCAAAGAAGTCTTCTAAAAGGTTTCTGGCTAAAGACTTAGCAGTCAATCCCTGGCCCAAGGACTGCTTGGACTGCCAACAACAGGACTTTGAAACCCCAATAGCTTGATGATGCAGGAAAGTTGACAACTGTGAAATCCTCAAAATAGACTGAAATGGCAAATTAAGTGCTAAAGGGCCTAGTAGTAGCAATTTCTCCAGTGACTTCCAAATTGAGGGTCCTGCTTCTCAGTCTGCACTAAACTATAACCATGTAGTGTTATGAGAAAGAGACACATCTGAGGATGCAGACCCCTGGTGTTGACTCCCTGATTGAGTTAGACATGCTGCCCTGGCACACTGGGCGTACGTTGCTAAGTAGCCTTGTAGGACCCCAGCAGCAATCTGATCACGGTAATCCACCCCTGAGCCAAAGCCTCAGTCCCACCCTCCAATGACTCACAGCCAAGCCATGTGGAGCTCCTTGGATGTATAACTAACCAGGCCAGGGCTGACTCCCAGGAGACACAGGGAACCCTCCACTTCTAACTCCAAGACTTTCATCAGGATACCACCAGCTCTAATTAAAAATTTTTCTATCCATTAAAATTCAGTGTGATTCACATACATCTCCACTTTCTTTAATTGCTACCCAAGATCTAAGCTCCTTAGATGTCAATCCCCTCCTGCATATATCCCCCCCTTTTTTTCCCTCCTGAATTAGCTTCCTTCTCTATTCTTCTCTTTCCAAATGTTCCATCCTGCCCTGTAGAACTCTTCTTCCATGGGTAAGGGACTCATGTTTATCCTCGAGTTCTTAATTGAATTCTCACTCAGCCCCCTTGCCTTAAAAGAACCCTGGCTCACAGTAAGGAATAGTGCTTCTCCTGCTACCCTCCGAAGGAGAAGCTCCATTTCATTTGCCGCAAGGCTAATGGGAGACTGAATGCCTTTCTTCCTGAGCACGGCCCATCTAGACCATGAACCTTCCATCTCAATGTGAAAATCTTTGCTCGAAGGAGCTCTCTGTACCACTCTTTCTTATTCATCCCTTTTGCTAACATCTATTCTTCCTTTCTCATTAAAAACTTCAGTACCTGGTTCAGAACTTTCGTCTCCACTGATCTGTTTATGAAGAAGTCTCTTTAGAAAGCTTAGCCTCTTGGTATCTTGTTCTCCTAAGATCTAGTGACTCACATCCTCCAATCACAAACTTCGAACCCACGCTACCATGGATACAACATAGACCTTGTAATCTCCCAGATTATCTTGGTCTCTGCACTAATAATTCAGAAGTTCTACTCTCTGACCACACCCTTCTGACCTATTTCCTGATCTATGACCTCATTAGGACCTCTAGTCCCCTACCCCCACCTAACTTCTCCCCATCTAGCTACCCTTCCGATGTTCCCCGTTTTTCTTAGCGTTCTATAGCACTCCACCCCGACCACCTCGAGTGAAACTTCTTTGGCCAGAGCCATTAATAAACTGCATGTTGCTAACTACAAAAGAGCCTTTCCCAGCTCCCTAGCAGCATGTGTCTCTACTGGGCCCTCCCTCGTCACAATCTCCTCCTGCCACGGGTCTGCAGCACTGCCTCCTAACTCTCCAGCTGTTCAGTGTGAGGGTCATTGGGACTCCACTGCTTTTTCTTCCTCCTTTAAATGTTGGTGTCCCTCAGGACTTAGCCCCATGACATCTCACCGATTCTGATTCCCCGCAGTGCCCTTGAGTGTTCTCGTTAACTCCCATAGCCTTAAGCAAAGTCTAGATGCTGACAACTCCCAAACAAGTATTTCCTCAGTTACACATATAATTTTCCAATGTGGAAAAGTTATTTAACTTCTTTGTGCCTCAGTTTTCTCATGTATAAAATGGGATAATAATAACACCGACTTCAAGGTTTGTCATGAGGGAAAAAGTGAGTTAATTCAAGGAAGCACTTAAAACAGTGCTTGGTCCTTGATGAGCCCTCAGTAAATATTTCCTACCATCGTAAGTACTATTATCATTATTACAGGGCATCTCTTCTTAGATGCCTCCCTGGAACCTTAAACTTAGTACACTGAAAACCGGAAATGACCACCAGTCACCTTTCTCCTATAAGCTTTCTCCTGCTGGGTCTTCTGTCTCAGTAAGCACTGATATTATTTACTCAAACCAGAAATAATTCAATTCTTCTTTCTCTTTAGCCCATATATCTGATCAGTCACCAAATCTTATAAATTATGCTTCATTTTAAATCGATTCTCTAGTTCCTAAACTAACTGCTAGTTCCCTAAAAACCAAGCCTTTAGCATACCTGGATTCTTGCAGTAGTCTCCTGATCTCTCGACCTGTCCGATACATTGCCCACACAGTACATTACTTAAATGATCTTCCAAAGCCCAAACAGAAAATATCATCTCTCCCATATGAGTCCTCTTAATTGTTCCCCATTGCCCTCAAGATGGAGTCTAAACTCTTTAGCCTAGTTTATGAAGCTGTTTGTGATGTGCATCACTTATCCTCTGGCATCTACCCTAAAGCCCAGACTCTTAAGACTCCTTTCACTCTGTGCCGGAGATCAACAAACTATGGTCTGAAGGCAAAATCCAGCCCACTGATAGTTTTTATATGACTTGCCAGCAAAGGATGGTTTTAAGTTATTTAATGTGAAATGTAAAGACAAACAAAAGCAAGAGGATTAGCTTTTTAGTAAGAACAGTTGCTTCAAGAATTTAGGACATTGCCTCTTGGCCCACAAACCCAAAACATTAGCTTCTGGCCCTTAAGAAAAAAAGTTTGTCAACTCTGCTATATGATCAATTCACTAAACTTCTCTCAGTTCCTTGACTCTATATCTTCAGGACCTAACTCCTGTTCATTCTTCAAATATTAGCTCACATGTCACCTTTGCCAGCCAGACTTTTAGATTCTGAAAATCGATCTTAAGTACCCATCTCCTTAGTTAAGTTTATTCATAAGTATTTTATTCTTTTCGGTGCTATAATAAATGGGATTGTTTTCCTAATTTCTTTGTCACAAGTCCTTTGTTAGTGTATAGATACACAGTTGATATTTGCATGTTCAACTTTAATGAATTTATTAGTTCTAGCAGCTTTTCAATGGATTCTTTAGGGTTTTCTTTATATAAGATCATGCCGTCTGCAAATAGAAACAATTTTACTTCTTTCTTTCCAGTTTGGATGTCTTTTATTTCTTTTTCATGCCACATTGCTATGTCTAGGATTTCCAGTACCATACTGAATAGGAGTGGCGACAGTGGGCATCCTTGCCTTGTTCCTGATCTTAGAGGAAGAGCTTTCAGTTTTTTATCATTGATATAAGCTGTGAGTTTTCATATATGGCCTTTATCATGTTGAGGTAATTTCCTTCTATTCCTTGTTTGTTGAGAGTTTTTATCATGAAAAGATGTTGCAATTTGTCAAATAGTTTTTTTTGCTTTGTGGTAAATGGTATGGAGGTTTCTCAAAAAATTAAAACTAGAGCTACCATATGATCCAATATTCCCACTTCTGGGTATTTATCAAAAAAAATGATAATCAGAATCTTGAAGCAATATTAACACTATTCACAACAGCCAAAATGTAGAAACCACTGTCTATAACAGATCAATGGATAAGGAAAATGTGGTATATATATATAATGGAATACTTTTCAGCCTTAAAAAAAGAAGAAAATTTTGCAATATGTGACAACATGGACAAAAACTGAGGATGCTATGCTAAGTAAAATATGCCAGTCACAGAAAGACAAATACTGTATGATTCCACTTATACAAGGTGTCTAAAATAGTCAAAGCCATAGAATCAAAGAGTGTACTGGTGGTTGAGGGAGGGGGAAGTGGGGAGATACTAATCGACACAAGTAAAATTTCAGTTAAGCAAAATGAATAAGCTAGAGATCTGCTAAATGTTCGAAATGTTCTAAATGTTTCCAGCAAACTTTAAGTTTTTTTTCTTTCCCAGCATTTATTACATACAAGAGGCCATTGTTCATTCCATAACTCTTAGAGTAGTACAAGGCAAACAGGTCTTCAGTTAGCATTTGTTCATTATTTCAATTTAAAGAATTAATTCATACCTCCATCTTAATAAAGACTACATTGTGCTGTAGTGGTATATTTGTCTTCTACATTGCAGAATATGAATTCCTTGATTGTGTGCTTTATCTCTATATCTCTAGTATCCAATACAATCGCAGCACAGACTAAATACTAAAGAAATACTGAAAATAACTAGATAAGTGTCCTTAAAAATATTTTTTATTATTATGGTGACATCAATTAATGAAATCTAATAAGTTTCAAGTATACAATTCAACAGTCAATCATATATATAATGCAATGTGTGTTCATCACCCATAGTTAGATTTAAGTGTCCTTAGTGTTAATAAAGGCACTCCTCAAATAATCTTGTATGCTGTGGAAGCCCAAAAGGTGAAAAGATCTTACAGTAATGTGCTCTTTGAAGTGGATTTGAATTTGCAAGTCATGTCTTTCAGTAGTTAGCTCCTTAGCCACTCTTTCTGCAATTCCAAAGACTACCAGCAGGTGTCAGCGGAGACTTTTTAGATCATCTTTAGATTCCAGCATGAATTACTGAAAGGTACGATTAAAATTATGTCCAGACTAATTTTTAACTTTTTTCAGCAAAAACATAGAGATTTGCAGAACAGTATAAATAGTGACCAAAAACTAATTAACTTTGTTTATATATTACCTGTATTTAAAACACCTTAGAATAATATAAAGAGAACAGTGACACAAAGATCTATGCTTTGTCCTCTATAGTCAACTGTTACCAGTCAATACTTCCCTTATCTCTAGTTAACCTTTTCAACTGGAAGAGACATTTGAAGTTATCATACCTAACTGGTTTTTAGAGCCTCTGCACCCTGCTTTTTCCCGATTCTGTCCGATGAATTTCAGGTCTTTCCTCCTAAATGTCGGAATAAAAAAGAAACAAAATAGGTGACTGCAGTTTTTCTCCCTTTTCTACATAAATTTAATATAAACCATGTGACGGTTTTCTTTATTCAAGCTAGATTTTCTATAAGATTAGGATGGTGAAGGAAGGAAGGAGAAAAGAGAATTCAGGAGACTTAGGAGGCCATAGTAAGAGTGGTATTAGAGATTCCCACCATCCATAAGAACTACATAGTATCTCCTTTATCTAGACTCTCTAAGTTTGCAGAAGGAATCTGCTCGTTTAAAATTATAGACTCTGCTCATTGGGAGTTAATTTTTTTATGGGCCTTCGTTCTGCATAAACCAACAGTTAACTATAATGGAGAACAAACTGAAGTCACCTCTTACCAGACATCAGCTACATGCACTTCCCCAAAAGAATTTTCTCAGTAGGCCCTGCTTGTGTGCAGTGTGTGCATGTGTGTGTGTGTGTGTGTGTGTGTGTGTGTGTGTAAAAGGAGGAGAAAGCAGAGCTATTTTTAAATTAACAAAATGTTAAGAATCCTAATTTTCTTTTTTGAAAGAGAATAAGAAACCTGAATAAAAACCATCAAAATGTGTTTATAATTTATGTTTCCAAGCTTTTAAAACAATGACTGTATATTTCTTAATTAGGGACTATTTTATTTTCATAAGGCAGAAAGGGGATAATACTTTCTAAAATTGTAGCTTGGGAACCTAGGTTTCCAGTTTTTCCATCAAATTATACCTACCCAACAAAACTAAAAAAATTATTGGGGTAAATTAAATAATGATTTCAGCTGGTTTTACAGTTACCCCCAATCTTCTGCATCAGAGAATTCTACACACCGGAAGCCGCCATACATGTATTTTTACCCCGTGTGATTTCCCAGACAAGTTAGCACTGAGGTGTACCGGGTACAGTTTTTCCACTCAGTGTTGCATTTTACTTAAGGGCATTTTAGAGTCCAATATGTATGTAACAGAAAGCAAACATTTTATATCAATACATTCAGTGACAGCTGCCTCTGAAAAAGTCATTGCCACATGTATTTATTTCATTCTGATCTGACACTAATCAAGTTCTATGAGTTATCAGCACACTGAGAGGCGTCATTTAGTTAGGCAGCTTGCCAGACTCGGACAAAAAAACATTCGTACCAAACATGCCCTGTGATCATTGTCTTGAAACCTGAGCATGGAAGGCATTGTCCTGAAGTTACCGGAAAGTTACTGTCTGCAGGGCCACACCCTGAGATACATTTATTTCTGTTCCCAGAACACGTCTCCATTGTTTACTCAGAAAACGCTGGCACTGATTCAGCACTGATCTGGTTTCACTGAACATGTGCTGGGATAGAAGCCCAAACTTTCATAGTTTGAGGAATCTTTGCTGGTCCACATAAAAGGAAAGCTCATCCCCAAGTACAGTTTCCCTCGACTCTTTCTTTTTTTGTTAATATAAGGGATTTTCAAAAATGGCTATATAGCAACAAAATCATAGTCTATTGCTCAATGGAAATATAGTTACCAAGTAGTACCAAATACAGCCGTGGTTCTGATTTCAATGTTTTACTTGTAGATTGATGGCAATTTGAAGATTTTTGAGCCAAAGCAATAAGTGTTTTTTTGCAATTCGCTTTCATCTTCCCTTACTATGTGACCTTTTACTTGGGAACACTGATTGCTTTCTGCCATTTGCTTAATGATTTTGACTTCATCCCTTTGGGCATCAGATTGGAGTAATAAAAGAAACAAAGAGTCACGTTGCCCTTTTTCTAGTAATATAAACGAAATTGCATGAAAACTAAAGCCAAAAATAAGTATTCAAAAATGCAAATGCATTTGAAAACAGATAATAAATTGCAGAAAAGCTGTTATGTTGTTTTCAATTTGAGCTGACATTAAGTTTTAACTCTATAGGAATAGAGTAGGAATAGAGGTGGACAACACCAAACAACTGCTTTATGGCCCAGTTAGCCTCAGTGTTCATGTGCTGAGTGCACTTACTCCCAAATATGGAATTAATTAGCATAGGATGTGTGGCAAATGGATGGGATCCTTAGATAGGGGAATTAAATTTTGGTATGGACAAGACAAACCCCCTTGTTATTGTAAGACAGTCCTTGAAACTATCCATCATATTTACCGCATTTCTCACAGGAGGTTTTCTGGTGTTTATTTTGCCATTCATTTGATAAGTAAACATTTACTGAGCCATCACTATGTCCAAGGCTCTGGTATGTGTTACCATATGGATATACATGTTGTCATGTCCTGGTTCTTGTTTTCTCTGAACCTCTAACATTAATTTAAAAGAAAGAGAGAGAATGAGAGCATAAAACGTGTTCTTTTACACATTCTAAATTATTGTTTAAAACACCAGAAATTGTGTATGACATACATAATTCGTTTTGTGTGTTATATAAAAAGACCTGTTAACTTCTCAGGAGAGTGAGGAGCAGGGAACCATTTCTTTGACCAAATTATTTACACATGACTCAGGCTTCAATCTATTGCTAGAGAGAAAATCAATGAGACTTCCTATCCGATAACCCCTGGCCCTCCAGATCCCATCCACTCTGTTCTGCATGCTGGGAGCCAGGATTCACGGACCGGCTCAGTGCGCGCCCTTGCCCTCAGACTTCCGGTTGGGTTTGGCCAGTCCGGGGCACAGGCAGAAGATGAGAGGGAATAGGAGAATGCAGTAGGGATTTCCATTCCTAGCTCCTTGAGGGCATCTCTTTGGTGGCTGATTTGCTTGAACTAATTGCAGCCCTTGTTCAGCAGCCCTCTCCACACAAATATTTTCCTTTCTCTCCCTCTCTTCCTCTGGGCCTTGCCTCTCCCACCAGCAGTGGGGGTTACATGGAACCCCAGATGTTATTAGTCCCAGGCGTTGTAGTATCCCTTATTTTTTTAAACCTTACTCACACTTTTGCTAATTGCTCCTTTATTAACCTCTTTGAGTTACCTTATTTGCATGTACTACTTCCTTCCTATCAGACTCTGGTTGATATATCTATTGTAGAAGTTGGTGCGAAGTTACACTTTAATGTGTAGGATCCTTGAAACTGTAATCAATCAGAAGTAGAAAAATTGTAATAAAGAGATTTTATTTTTGATGTTTGCAGACAACTTTTAATCCTTAATCCTCTCTCTTCCTCTCTTGCCCTTTAACTAGACAAGCTGATAAGAAAACCTGATGGAAAGTTTGTAAGTTTCTCAAAAAATTAAAAATAGAACTACCATATGACCCAGCCATTCCTTTTCTGGGTATTTATCCAAAGAAAACCAAAACACTAATTCGAAAAGATATATGTGCCCCTGTGTTCACTGCAGCACTATTTACAATAGCCAAGATATGGAAGCAACCTAAGTGCCCATCAATAGATGATTGGATAAAGAAGTTGTGGTACATACATATAATGGAATATTACTCAGCCATAAAAAAAAAGAATGGAATCTTACCATTTGCCACAATATGGATGGATCTAAAATGTATTATGCTAAGTGAAATAAGTCAGACAGAGAAAGACAAATAGCATACAATTTTACTTATATGTGGAATCCTAAAAAAATAAAATAAAAATAAAACAAACAGACTCATAGATACAGAGGAAAAAACTGATGGTTGCGAGATGGGAGGGGGTTTGGGATGCGGATGAAAAAGGCGAAGAGATTAGGAAGCACAAACGGGCGGTTACGAAAGAGTCACAGGGATGTGAAGTATGGCATAGGGAATGTAGTCGATAACATTGTAATAACCATGTATAGTGCCAGGTGGGTACTAGACTAATCGGAGGGATCACTTTGTAAATTATATAAATGTCTAACCACTAATATAAAGTAATATTTACTATCAACTCTAATTGGAAAAATAAAAATTAAAAAAAAAAGAAAGAAAGAAAGCCTGGGCGCTCCCTACCTCGGTTTCAGGAAATTCAAATCAGACAAGCCCTAGCTGCGTCTAGCAACCCTCTCCGCAGCCCTACCCACTAAAGCCACCACGAACACCAAGCCAGTGCCCTTTCACTGCTCTCTCAAACCATCCCAGACCTTCTTGGGAGGCTGCCCTGCTCTCCACAGAAAGCCTCATTATGTGAGCCATAAACCTTTTCATACCCTCTCAGTGCATATGTGGCATCACCCATCTTGACATCTGAACCAAATTTGGTTGGGGCGAGGGGGTCTGTTCTGTTGCTATGGAGGTGACCGCAATAATCTTCATCCACTAACTGTCAGTGAATTCTCATTCAGTGTACACAAACTCATCCAACACAAATTCAGCAACACGCAATCAGCTAACAGAAGGAGCAAGGGTGAGAGCTGCTGGTGGCCTGCTATTCCAGTCACAGAGCCTTCCCCCTGTCACAGAGCCCACTCCCTGGACATATGGGAGAGCAGACCGTGCTCTCCCCTCCTGGCCTGCCTCCCTCCTGATGCTTCTCAGTGTAAGTCTCGGGTAATCCAAGAAATTTGTTCAAGGGAAACACATTAGCGGTATGAGACTCTCCTCATTATAAGTCAACTCTATAACTACCCCTCACCCCCCCCACCCCGAAAATATTCCAGCCACCGCTAATACTCCTTCAGGATTTACTAAGTATTTACTTTTTTAGCTAAGGCTGTTTTTACCTGTAAAGAATTAAAATGCACTCAGGCTAGCTTACTGAAAGGAAAAGATGCCTGGGAGAACAGGGTGATACCTCAGGAATCAGGACATGCAGATAGGCCTCACTGGGAACCTTACCCACTCCCCTTCTCGCTGCATCTATATGAACTGTTAAATTATGCAGCATTCTGACAAAATCCTCAAGCTGCTTTCTGCCTCCGATCTTTCCAACAGGCTGATCCCTCTGCCTGAAGCACTTTCCCAGGCAGAACAGTTGCTTGGTGAATTCCTATTCATCCTTCAGCTTTGATGCCCCGTTCTCCGGGATGCCTTTCTGCTGCTCGAACTGTCTTAGAGCTCTCACCATACCGTGTGGGGATCACATAAGGGACTCTTAACTATATCCCTCATGTGATGAAAAACCATGTGAAAACTAAGACGGTAACTTAGGGCTGCCAGCTGAAAAGCAGATGCCTAGGCAGATCTGGATTTCAAATAAATGACAAATTCTTTTTAAATATAATTATATCCCATACGATATTTTTATATGCTAAATCTGGTAACTGTTTCATGATTTTCTTCAGCACCTAACACAGAGCCAGCACAAAGCGAGCATTCAGTAACTATCTATTGAATAAGTAAAGGTGGACGTGATGAGCTGCATGCTGATACATGAGAGAAGTCCCAGCAGGGGAGGGGATCATACCTGTGAAAGGAAAGAGCTCACATCTCCCACACACTACATCCATTCATAGCACATCCATAAGTTTCAAACTGAGTATCAACTAATAGAAGCAAATTTTACAAACAAAATCAAATCAATTATGGGATTCAATTATGTAGATTTTCAAAGACAAAATCTAATTACCTAACAATAATGAAGAAACCTTATCCAGGGAGAGTATGCAATGATGACCCTGATACTCACATATTTCCTCCTCAAATGAGATTTAGATAAATGCACTCTTAATAGAAGGCTTAAACAGAAGCAAGGAAAGTATTAATTCTGCACTTTCATATTCTACATTTTCAAAGACCTGGCCTTGAGTCAGTCCTAGGTGAATAATAATGACCCTAGAATTTATGGAGTCTGGAACTGTGTTAAAATGCGTACGTGTGCCAGTTCATTTATTTTGCCTAACAGTTCAGTGGAGGAGCAGCCAAAGTTGAGATCTCAAGACCTAACTTGTATGAGCACAAGATGAGAGGCATCAGAGCAGGACCTGTGCTCATAACAGTCAAATCGTATGTCCTGTCTGCATTCTTGACTTGTGAAAACATAAAATAATCATGTATAAATATTCATTTGAATTTTTAAAAATTCATCAGTGAGAAAACAATATTATTTCAGAATTAAAATATAAATGGTTTCTGCGTGATTAAAGAGAAAATGCATGTGGCTGAGAGAGGGTGGTCTGTCTACTTGGTGGTCCTCAAAGGCGTTTGAGTGACAGAAGAATAATTGTTGAGATATGGCTTCAGGAAATGTGTTGTTGACCTCCTCCTGGTCTTTATAGCTTTTCTATTCTAATCTAATGGTTTGTTCTGGTGAGAGACCTAGTCTCAATCTACCCAGCTCATATGACCTTCACAACTCTAGAGGACACAAACTCCACACCAAAGGGTCTGTCTAGTCTCCTGAACACTATTGTCTTGAGAACCAGGTCCCTCCCAGTCCTCAAGCGCCACGCTTAGTTACTTGGCCTTGATCTCCCATTCATTCTCTTGCTTTCTGTCCTGCTTCTCAGACATGACATCCTGCTCAGAAGGAGCAGGGAACCAGTTTTCATTTGCTCAGCGATTGCAGCAAAAATAATTCCTACTCACTGATTCATTGATATGGCTCCAAGTCCCTGCCATGGGTCAGAGCCAGGGCTTCCCTCGTCCCCACCACAGGAAGGAGAGTGGAGGCGATGGGCAGTACGAGTGGAGGAATCTGGTGGAGCAAACTCGCGAAACCACAAAAATGATAAGTTTACTCAGTGAGCAAAAATGATGCCTTTTTTTTCTTTTTACTTTAATAACCAATTTGATAAGCACTTCATGTTCTCTCAGGAGAGAAATAAAAATGTGTTTCTAGCTTTTTATTACAAATGTTATGTGTAGTTGCTTTTATGATGAATTAGTAGAACTCCTCGAATTACTCGGGAGCAGGCTGAACACGATGGGATGAGAAGATCCATTCCCACAGTAACTCTACAAAGCAGGCTAATTCTAACACAAGAAAAGTATAAGAACAGTAAAAAAATATATTTTTTTTTTTACCCCTTTCCTTGCTATTAGTAGCCCGACCTTCTAGTCTGGGCCTCTTCTAAGGGCTCCGAGCTTCTTTCCCCAGCTACTTATCCAGTGTGATTGTGACTATCTCTGTAGGAAGGAGCCAGCCAAGGTGGTGGGATTTACATGCTTAGTTTTGTTCCAGGTAACATGGAGGCTTTGTAGCTCAGGAGGAGACGACACAAGCCATGGTAAAGAGGTTGCACCTTTCTCACATTTCTCAAGTGTAGACTACGGACATTGAGGGGAGGAGCAGCGTGGATCCGTGCAAAAGGTGGAAGCTTTGACATCAGAGACCTAACAGGAATCTCTGTTGGTCACTCGCAAGGTTAAGATTCGAGTCCCAGAGTCTCCATTTTCCTCATATGGCAATGGAGTATAGTGACAACTGCTGTGTTCTCCATGTTTGTGTCCCCCCAAAATTCATATTTGAAAAGTGATTGGCTTTAGGGGGTGATTAGAAGATGAGTATGGAGCCATCATGACTGAGATTAGTGGCCTTATATAAGAGACTCCAAAGAGCTGGCTTGCCCCTTCCATTACATGAAGACACAGCAAGGCATCTGCAGCCCAGAAAAGGACCCTCACCAACCACGCTGGCACCCTGATCTCAGACTTTCAGCCTCCGAAACTGTGAGCAGTAAATTTCTTCTGATTATAAGCCATGTAGTCTCTGGTATTTTATTATAGCAACCCGAATGAACTAAGCTAACACCTTACAAGATCACCATAAGAACTCTAGAAAGCATATTTAATGTCATAGCAGACACTCACCAAAAATTGCTGCTATTCCCAAATGATCTGAGCCCTCCACTTCTTGGGCCTCTGCATCATCACAGTGACCACAAGTTCACATTCATTCCTTTACTTAAAAAGAAACGAAGAAACCCTTTTTTTTTTTAAACCAAAGTGCCTATAGTGCTTACAGAGAAAAAAGCATAGTGAGGCTCAAGGAAAGCTCATAAGCAAATAAGCAGGAGGCCATGTTGTGTGGAGGGTCAGAAGCAGAAATTGTAGATCAGACAGACTTGGATTAGATTCCAGGCTTTGCCAGTCAGTACTCATGCAATCTTGGGCAAGTTGTTTTTCCTTACCAGGCTTGTTTTCCCTTTTGTTAAATGAGAAAAAAATAGTAGTTATCACATGAGTATTTGTGAGGATTAAATAAGACGCTTTATTTAAAATGATTCACACAGAGACAGGTACCAGTTTTTAATGGACGAGAACCACGATGTGTGTCCTAGGTCCCCTCTACTCTAGTTCTAGTTCCTTTCTTTCCAATTTTGTTACTTGCACAGTTTCAATAGCCTCCTATCTGAGGATGATTCATAGTATAAGTCTACAGCTCTCTGGAAGTCACAAAATCCTTTTAAACTCAACATATTCAACATTGAATTTAGGATTTACCCATCTCCATATCCTCGGAACTGCCTCCCACAAAATCCCTACCACACTGAGTGGCACCACCAGCACAGAAAGTTTGCCACCTCTCTCTCCCCAACCCATCCCACTACAAGTGTCCAGCTATCACTAGTCCTGTTAGTCTTACCTCCTAAGTTTCTCTCAAATTTTTGTATATCTTCCTATCCCCAGTGGCACTACTGTATTTCAAGCCACCAGCATTTTTCACCTGGATTGAAGAAGAGCTTCTTTACTGACTTTCCTTCATCTCCTCAAGTCTCCTTCCAATTTATTCTCCACAAGTCAAGAACATGAGTCTTCAAAATACAAATAGCTTCGTGACAGCATGACCACCCCTAGTTGAAATGCCTACAAAGCCTCCTTATACCTTTTAAGTTAAAGACAATACCTAACAAGGTCTAGAGGGTTGTATCGTCCTGCCCCCAACATGGCCTTCTTTCACGACCACATACTTGCTGTGCTCCCTCTGCCACAGGGCCTTTGCTTGCACCATTTCCCTGTGTCTGGAATGTTCCCTGCTCCCTTCTTTAACTTTAATCCCTCCTCCACATCTCACTAGAGTGGCCCTTCCTCGAGGAAGTCTTACCTAACCTTGTTGGGTTGAGAAACCTGTGATCTGCTACTTTATTCCATTTGTCACAATTAAAATTTTAAATTCACTTGTATGATTTTTAATTAATATCTTTCTCTTTGAACATATAGTTATATCATTGAGGGCAAGGTCAGTGTCTGTTTTTGCTCATTGCTGCATTTCTAATAAGAGGCATCATGCCTGGCATGTGACTGGGTTCAATGACCGTTTAGTGAATGGAAGACAGCGGCAGACTGACTAAAAGCCCTGTGGAGTGTGCTGGACCTGACCTGTACTGATTTGTGAGAATTGATTTTTAAATTTTCAGGATCTTTTCAAGCCAGTGTTAAACCTGGACTTTATTTACAGAAGAAATTCTGTAAACTTATAAGTAAATAAGTTATAAAAAGGAAAGTCAATATAAAGTCAAAAGTCATTACTTTCCAGTGATGTTACTATTATCGATGCTCTCGAGGTTATTTGCATCTTGTATCTGTGGGAGGAAAACCCTGTACCCAGGCGTGTCAGTGTGCGTGTCTTCCCACGTCCATGCTCTGAGTCAGCATTTAAAGTCAGCCGTGATAGAAGTACTGACGCTGTAGAAATAGATGAACGCTGCAAATCGGGGCTTGATTAACTTTTGCCGGTTGTTAGAATATAAAAAATAATCAAGAGAATGTTAATAATAGAGATTATACACAAAAGTGTGCCGCATCTATAGCAGTCACACTGTGAATAGTACCAAAAAACTGAGAAAACATTCTTCCAGCATTCAATGACTGTCATCTAATTCAGCAAAAAGATGGCTCATGGCACGGAAATGAATGAAGTTCCAACATGTGTCTATACTGTTTTATTTTCATCTGACTTGTTATCATAAACAAAAACGTTCGTTTTCATTTAACATTTAAATGAAGCAAAAGAAAATAAAACATAGGGCGGTAACGATAAAGCTAGAGAAGAGGGGTAGAGGAGGCACTGCAAAGAGACCAGTAAGAACTAGAAAGATTTGGAGACATTAGGTGATTGAGAAGATGTTGGTTCTAGAGAGGGTGATTCATTTGGTCATTAGTGCAACAATCATTTATTGAGCAATAACTAGATGCCAGGCACGGTGCCAGACTCTGTCAAGTCAGGCTTGTGGTTTCCGGTCCTCACCTCCCATTCCCTGCAAATCAGCCTTTGCAAATTACCCGTGACTATATGGCGTTGGCAGAGGACACCATTGCCTTACATGCTGAAAAATTAAGGGGTCACCTTCCTGTTTTTATTTTACTTAAACTCTCCATAACAGTGGACACTGTTGGCTATTCTCTGCCTTTTAAAATTTTCTTCCCCCTTTGCTTCTAGAAAACTCCTTTTTCTTAATTTTCCTGGAACGTCTTTACCTGTTTCTTCTGATTCTCTTTTGTGACTCTGTGTTCATCCCTTATTCCTTCCCAGCAGTGTTCACCAGAGTTGTCCTTCGCCCTCAGGCCACACACTTGCCTTCAGCGATTCCATCTGCAATGGCTTCACTCACCACCATGCCAGAGAATTCCCAGTCCAGGCCACACTAGCAGTCAATTTGCTGAACAGAGTCTCTCACATATCCTTCAAGCTCAACACGAGCCAAAGGGAACTGGGCATCTTTCCTTTAAAATTTGTTCTGTCTCCCGTAGTCTCAAAATGTTAACACCATTCACCTAGCTGCCCAAGTCATTAACTTGGCAGTCACCTTATCCCCTTTATACCTTCTCCCTTCGGCATCTAATCACCACTGCTTTATACTGGTTTTCTCCTCCTGTTTCCCACAGCCAGTCTTCTCAAAATGTATCAGATGGACACTGGAATGACTCATCCCCTGACTATAGCCTCACCCTCCATGCTGCTATCACTTCATTTCCCTATTTAAAATTCCTCAGTGACTCCACATAGCTTATAAGATGAAATTCAAGTCCATTGGTTTATTACATGTAGAGTCCTTCATAATTAGCCTTCAGTGACTTCTCCCTGGCCTCTACTTTACCAGGATTTCCTTCTTATCACCAAGCCAAAGTTCATTTAGATCCTGAGACAAGTTAAGCCCTCTCATACATGCTATTTTATCTGCTTGAAATTGTCTTCTTTCCTTTTTTGTCCACCTCAAATCCTTCAAATTTAACCCAGTTTTCCCTAATCTTCAGTCTGATTGTACTTCCCTCTCCTCTGTTCCTATAATGCTTGATGTGGCACTTGTCTTTCCTGTACACATATATCTTTCCTGTTAATTTTTGGGAGACCATGATTTACCTCACTCATATTTTCCCAAGCATGCTCTTACCCACCCTCAGGCTGATCTGCCATAAGGTGCCCTTATTTGTGGGCGAGTACAAGTGTGGGGAGAGGGAGGTAAAGGAGAGGAGATCAGAGGGGGAAAGAAGGGGAAGGAAGGGAAGGGAAGGGATGGGAAGGAAAGAGAGGAGAAAGAATGGGGAGGATAAGAGTAAGGATAAGAATATAAGCTTGTTGATAAAGCTTGGAGTCAAAAGTTAGGAGAGAGCATTTCTTTGGTTACCCCACCTTCTCCATGAATTACAAAATGAAGTTGTCTTCTCACTTGGAAACTGGAAGACAGTGATAAAATTTTGAAATAGTTAATGGAGAAAAGGAGGAGGCGTCAACTCAGAACATGCAGCATAAATGGCCTGGCTGAGGTCACAGACCCAGAATGTATAAGGTCCCTGATTAAGATTTTCTGTGGCATCTGTGATGGGTTTCTATTGTGATCAAAGCCCCCAGCTTCTTTCTTGCTCTGGGAAAACTCTGTGGCACATTGGCAAGTCCACACTTAACAGAGGTCAGTCAGGGAATTGACCTACAGGGTTTCTGTATCTTTTGCCATTAAGGACACACAGAAAGCTTGGCAGCCTCCAGAACCCAGTTTCCTGGGCTTCCCTGAGAATGCTTCTGGAAGACAGCACCCCCTTACCTAGCTGAGCAACTCTAACTGGATATATTCCAGAAAGAATGTCACAGCTTAGGACATTCCACTTGCTATGTGGTCAAAAGCATTATCTACCTGACATTGAGCTTCCTTCAAATGACTATAACATCTATTCTACCATTTATGTTGATATAGAAATAGAGATAACCCAGCCTAAAACAATCATCAGTTCAACTACAATTGGCCATTAAAAAATGTAACCAGCCTGGCCTATGTGTTCCCCATCTCTCTGAGAGCAGTCAGTACTGCAGCATTTGGCTTTTAGCCCCAAATCCCTTTACGAGGGCTGTGTAAGGTCACAGAAAACCACACACAAAAGGATCCCAAAGAAACTGAACCTGGTTATTTTCCCACATCTTCGGAATTAGGAGCTGGGAAGAAATGGCTCTCGATTTTATTGGCTTGCCTCATTGAGAGGATAGCCACCTCTCTCAAATTGCATATAATAGTTTCCCACTAAAATATTCATCAACCTCTTCTCAAGGGCATTGATACCTCAACTATGCCTGAGATTCAAACGATTTGTGAAAAGTACTGCTGGATGAAGTACTACCCAGAGTGCAATTCTTCGTAGTTAGGAGCCAAGGCTGCTTTCCATAATTTTGGTGACAAAACTGGAAACCTGATTACTCAGAGCTCTAAAACTCACCTTTGCTTTGTGAATGAGGGTATATCCACAGGTTCTCCTAGGGATACAAACTGATTCAAAAAGGCAAAGGAAGACAGTAAAAATGCTTATAGAAAAGAATACTAAATACGACGGTGAAATAATATAGAGGCTGTTCTTAAAGGAGAAGCTGAGAATCAAGAATTTCAGATGGCTCACAAGCTCACACACTCTCTGTCTCTTTCTCTCTCTCCTTCCCTCCTCCCATCTCTCCCCTGATGTGGGGTGGGTAGTCTACATAGAGGATTATTCTCTAAAACCCTGAAGCCTAAAAGCTGCCTTCCACAGTGGGTTCACCACGGACTCGGTCCTCACCCTAGAGCGGCATTTACAGCATCCCCAGTTTTACTGCAAATCCAGTTCGGAGCTGCCAGTAGGGGGTTAATATAAACCCTAGTCAACACAATACTAGAGGCATTCGCATACCAGGCCTACAGTTGCTGCATAGGCACATTTGGCCCACATTTCCAAAGAGGCAGTAGCTGTTACTGCAGAGAGCACACTGCCTGCCACTGCTGGACCATTAGTATGGAAATGAGGCATGTGTGTGACAGGTGGCCTTACAACCAACACAATTAACTTTCTCCATTAGCTGACGCTCTGACAAAACAGATGCAGCATCAATAAGCACTCCCCTCCCCTACAGAAAAGGAACGACACATTGAAAACCCCTTATTTGTAAGGAGAAGCAGTATCATTTCTTCTATACACACAAAGTAGGTGGCACTGGAGTTTGCTTTTGTTTTATTGTTGTGTTTTTTTTAGGTTTTTTGGTTGTTTTTGTTTGTTGTTTTGTTTTTACAGTTGCCTTGCATTAATATCGCAGTGCCTCCATGGGTTAATTAGGGCTCCTAAAGTTTAAAAAAAAAAAAAAGTCACCACAGAAGAGGGGAAAGTAAAGTTGGAAAAACCAAACTGGAATTCTTTGCTTTTAAAAAGAAATACATGGAAGAGTTCCTGACTTAGCAACAGAGGGAATGGGGCAGGTTTCAGAGTTTTGCAATAGGTCTGCCCAGCAGCGACAGTACTAATTAGCAGAACCTTAGAACCTGGCATCTTGTTTTTAAGAATTTACAGCTCAATAGGAAATGTTCATAGTAAAATGGAATACTATGATTTTGCAAACCAAAACCGCCTTCAGAATTCCCTGGGTCTTTCGCCAAGGACAGCAAAGAGATATCTAAGACTTTAGGACTTTCTGAAGTCATGATGATAACTCAGCAGTGGACTGTATTTGTTTAATTAAGATCACATTTTTTATCTCGATAGCTCACCTTGTGTTTGTCTAGTGTTTTGAAATTCCTTCAGATACAGAACTTTATCGTAGCAAAAGCAGTGCAACTCTGAAATAATAACTTCACTATCATTGAAGAAAAATGGAAATGTGAATATTTAACATGTGCAGACCATTATTTTAGAGTTTGAAATAGTTATTATCCCTCTGGTGTTAACTGATCTAACACGTATTTGACCAATCATCTAGAAAAAGCCTTTTTTACCTACCTGAATGGAAATTCACAAATTTTTTTTACTGTGCTTTTTTTTTTTTTGCCAAAGTTTATTTGTAGAATCTTGAATATGAGGAATTTATCAAAAGTCTCATAGTGAAGGAGGGGCTCAGTCCTGCTGACTTGTTCTGATGTTTGAGAAGGTCAAGAGGTGGACTTTTCTTTCACTGGGCCCTGCCCTGGGCTACCAGAATGAGCAGACATTGGTGGTTAGAGGCAAAGTGTTGGAGATTTGACGCAGGCTCTTCTTCTTGCTCATTACCCTATTCAAGCCTCAGTTTCATCACTTGTAAAATGGGAATGAAATCATACCGTTAGGGATGCTTGTAAGAAGACATTAGATGGGATGATACATGCAAAATGATTTGCTCCTTTCATGTTCTATTGATCATTGCAGAGGAGGGTGACAGAGTCTGATATTAGACAGCCTGTACTTTTAATAATTTATTCTTCTAGAACTAGTTTGAATCCTCCTCACCTTCTCTGAATCCATGGGCATTCTGCAGGACTAAGGCGTCCACAAAAAACTGTGTAGTTGAGTCTTCCAAGAAGGAAAAAATTCTATAAAGGCCAAATAAACCCCCCTGAAAGCTTTAAATCATTGATTTACAACTTTCGCTGCACAGTATAATCACCTGGGGTGCTTTTTAAGAATAACTTTGCCCATATGCCGATGAAATCATCTCATGAAGTAGATCCAGGCCTCAGTGTTTTTAAAAAAATATCCCCTCCAGGTGATTCTCATATGCATCTAGATTTGAGAACCACTGCCTTAGGTGGCTTACAATTCCTCTCTTCTTTCCTACTCAGCCTGATGGCATCCATTTCCTATTTCTTTTCCCCAATCTCTTCTTATCATCAACCCCATAGCCCCACCCTACATCAGATCTATCTCCTTTGCACCTGAATATTACAATAGCCTCCTCACTGGTTGTCTTGACTCCGGGTGTTCTCATAATAACCACATACACTACCCCAAGATAAATATTCCTAGAAGACATCTTCGATCTTGTTACAACTCTGCTAACAAAGGTCAGTGGATCACTGCTGCCTAACCACTACAGTTCCAAGTTAGGGATCAAAAACTGTGATGGAAATACACATGAATGCATTAGGAATTATACACAGATCAGATATCATGTCGTGTGGGTTAAGGAAATGCAGAGTTTAATGCCCTCTTTCTGATTCTTCTCTGATTTCGAAATTCCGATCTCCACCTTTCACAGCCTAGTTCCATCACAATACCTTCCCTGGCCATCACTGTTTTTGGCTGGAATCAGCCATCCTGAGCTGCCCAGGACTAACGGGTTTTCAAGGATATGGATCTTCCAGTGCTAAGACCAGCGAAGTCCCAGGTAAACCAGCATGAGTTGATTACTCTAGGCTGGAATGATATCAACCCAGTACAATAACTTTTGGATTGTGAGCTCCCATTCACAGAAAGCATATAAGTATCTACTCAATGATCAGCTGTCACTGCTAGAGCAAGATCTTACATGAGAAATTAAAAAGTCATCCTGGACAACTTCTAAAATATATTCCTATTCCAGCCTTCGAGGTAATGGAAAGGTCAGCAATTGAAATAGAGAAATTTTTAATGGAATTTAAAAATTTTCAATTAAATGACAAGGCTGAAAAAAAAAATAAATGACAAGGCTGGCAGTGAAAGTTGATCGGTTAGGGTTCCTTTCAGCATTGTTC
>NW_011888805.1:9511525-9516618 GCF_000151845.1 Pteropus vampyrus
GCAATATAGAAAATAGTGCGTGTTTTAGTTTTCACAAAACTCGGCTTAGTTTAGCTTTGTTTTGGTTTGTTTTGCATTGCTGTGCTGTTCTGAGCTAGCAGACACATTCTAAACTGGGACTTGCCCCACTTTTATCAAATTCACTTCATACTTACTGCTTAGAATTCCAGATGGTTTGGTTAACCTTCCTGAATGTTAAATTCATGAACCGTTTTTGAACGATCTTATTCTCTGGGAACAAAATTTTTAAGTAATTGTCAATAAAAATAATTACAGATATGTTTTCAGTCTAGCAATAATTACTTAGATTAGTTTATGAACATAGCAAACACTCAGTAAAACATTTTGGGCCTACACACAAACACAATTTAATAAATAGGTATCGAGCAGCTTGTACTTGCTCAGTATCATGTCAAGTCCTATAGATGATACAATAAGGAACGAAACAGTATAGAACAGGAATATGAAAATAACATGGCAAATGCTCTCACAGGATAAAATGTTCTGAGAGGAAAAGTGTCTCTTATGTTTATGAGAGGAAAGGATACCTGAGTGGAGCACCAGGAATGTCTTGGTGAGGGTTCTAATGGGTGAAGATGGGGACTACCTGAATGAATGAATATGAAACACCCTTAGAAAACATTTTAGCGCATTTCTGTTGACTTTATTTGTAGTGATGTATTTTATAATTTTCCTCTCCCGATTTTGACATTCCAGGTTTTGTCTGTCATTTCTAATCACCAGTTACATGTATTTGTTTCATTCTCCTACCTTAGGGCTCTCAACATGTAGGTGTTAATGAAATGACCTTGAACCTAGAGAAACTGATCTATCCCTGAGGGAATAGCTTTCTATTTATTAGTCCATGATTAGATACACTGATTGAAACCTTATGGTCAGCTGCGAAATTAGGACATTTCCACTGATCGTAGTATGGAAGATAGTACCTTAAAAGCAGCTTTTAAAATTATTTTACTATTTTTAAGAAATAAAATATGTATTGTATAGACAAATGCAATATACATCTTTATGTTTTTCATGGAATCATTGCATATTTTTAGAAAATATTCTAGTAAACCTCATAAATTAATTATTAGCCAAACTTTTGAGTGAGCTAGAAATTAGTATAAAATTAAATGGCAAGTTAATAGTGTTCTACAAAAATTGAGTTGAAATAAAGTCTTGTGACAAAAATTCAGTTAAAAATAAATATAATTCTGGTTGGATAGAGTTTATTGAGTTTTAAAGCATAATTCCAATGTGTTAGACACTGTGCTAGTACCTATGGTTAAAATAATAATTTGAAATCATTCATTTAGAAAGATATCTGTAGCTCCTAACTTCAAGGAAAACCCACTGAAACTAAGGACATCATAATCTTTAAACTCATTAGACAATGCCTTATATACAGCAAAATTGAGATAAGATCATTTTACATTTAAAATCAATTTTTTCAATTTCTTAGAGAACTGTCTTTCATGAGCCCGAGAAATAGAGTCGGGATAGAAACAAACATGCAGAAAATTACTTAAATGTATTAATTTTTGTTTATAGTTTTAAAAAAATAGACGCTAACATTTTTCTGAGCAAAACCTTTTAGGAAACGATTATTAACTAGAGATTTAATTCCTCCTGCTTCCAGAATCCGTGCAAGATTGTATTTTAAATGTTTGTTTCCCCAGATGTACAGGTACAGTGGCATGGCAGTGACAGCAGAGACTCAGAGTTGATGCCTCCATCAGCATAGTGTCCCTCCATCCATCAGCAGGGAAAGCCGGTACCTTCTGGCCCTGCTCTACCTTCTTTTAAATTACACAAAACTGATCTATTTCTCTTTAGAGGGCGTAAAAGTGATCACTTTTCTTTTAATCCCTTCAAAGGGGAGCTCTACCCACCTTCGTACTAAATCTAGTCTTTTTTTTTTTTAATTGTGGTAAACATGTAACTTAAAATGTACCACCAATTATTTTTAAACATACAGTTCAGTGGTGTTAAGTATATTCATATTGTTGTGCCACCAATTTTCAGAACTTTTTCATTTTGCAAAACTGAAACTTTATACCTATGAAGCAACAACTTCCCATTCACCACCTCCCCATCCCACCCCCTAGAAACCACCATTTTCCTTTCTGTTTCTATGAATTTGACTACTCTAGTGTCTTACGTCAGGCTGCTAAAACAAATACTGTAGACTGAGTGGCTTATAAACAGCAGACATTTATTTCTCACAGTTCTGGAGTCTGGGAAGTTCCAAGATCAAGATATTAGCAGATCCAGTGTCTTGTGGAAGCCCATTTCTTGGTTCACAGATGGCTGGCTTCTACAGCTGTGTTTTCAAGTGATGGAAGGGGTGAGAGATCGCTGAGGTGTCTTTTATGAGGACACTAATCCCAGTCTTGAGCTCTCCACCCTCATGAATGACTCATTTCCCAAAAGCCTCACCTCCAAATACAATCACAATGGGAATTAGGTTTCAACATATGAATTTGGGGGGAATACAGACATTTGGTCTATAGCACCTAAATACCTCATATAAGTGGAGTATGCAGTATTTGTCATTTTGTGACTGGCTTATTTCCCTTACCGTAAGGTCCACAAGGTCTATTCATATTGCAGGATGTGTCAGAATTTCTTCCCTTTTTAAGATTGAATAAGATTCCATTGTTTGTTTATATCATGTTTTGATTGTCTATTCATCCACCCGCAGACACCTGGGCTGCTTTTGCCTTTTGCCTATTGCACATAATGCTGCATTGAACACAAGCATGCTGAATCTACTTTTGGTCACAGAATGGGTCATTGTCTTGAGACTTATGTTTGTTTTTCCCTTTGGCTGCAGTAAACTCAGGGGCTCCCCTGCTTTGGTAGGAGTAGATGGTTGGGGATTGCAAAGCATGGAACCCATTTCTCCTCCTCTGTGCCCCCGATCGTCTCCCACACGTGTGCTGGCAGCACAGAATGGCAGCTCTGAAAGCAGTCAGCACCTTCTTAGATTCAGGACAAGTTGTTTAAGTCCCCAGCTCCTTCCTTTTTACCTCTGTCTTTGCACCACAGGAGGGCTTTTCTCTTCTTTCTACACTGGAGGAGCATCGGGTTTAAACCTTAGAAAAGAAACAGCTCTTCAGGGAAATGTTCATCCTCATATTACTGTTATACATTGTCCAAGTTTGCAAAATATTTTTCTTTTCATTGGGAAAACATTGTCTTCTTAAGCTTCACAACAAGTCTAATGAGGGATTTCTGTCAGTGGATTGGTTGGCATAACTCAACTCTACTAGTTTAACATGCATGACTCAATTACAGAAGAGTTAGCTAATGAGCAATGGGGAAAAAGTTACAGGTTAAAACAAATGGCGGCCAAATGAATCAAGTGTCGCCTTTCAGATGCCCACCATTCAACAAAGACCTGGCAAGACATTTTCTTCACTGGGTATGAATCATCCAGATAAAAAAGGAGAAACCAGGGCCACCTACGTTTAGAACTTGTACAGTATGACCTCGAGGCCCAACATCTACCAGAAACTTCCTAGCAAAAAGCCCAGCTCCAAAGAATAAAAGGGCTTACACATCAGCATTAAATAATTCTCTTAGAGATGCAAATTTCTAATTAGTTACTGTGGCAACTGTAGAGGCCTAGAAGTAAGCTCCTTATACAATGAACCTGAGAGTTTACTTTTTTGATTTACTATAGGCCTGTAAGAAGCAGGGAGAAGGAAAATAAATATTGCTTTAACTTTGACAAGAGAATAAAGTTCAGCAAGTGAAGGGATTTCTTCCTTTTGTTCTCATTCCTACAGATCCAAGAGGAACATTATACTTGATGCAGTCTTGCTGCAGTGAAGCCAAATTCTCAAAGGCTTTGTAAAATCATGACTGTTCTAAACATGACCCAAGTATAAACAGGCTATTTCTTAACCTACGTTGGCAACTGTGCTTCTTTAAAGTGAACACGGTCTAAGATGATTTCAAACACATATTTAGATGCAGTATTTTTATTGTTTATTTTATTTTGTATGTTTGGTTTTTGTTATTTTAAAATAATATATAGTTCTTTGAATTTTTTGTTTAGTATAGGAAAAACAAAATCTTTATTTTGTGTTTTATGAGATCTTACTCTCTAAAATTTATTTATTGGCGAGTAATCTATTTCCCAACTTTAAATAATACATGTAAAGAAAAGAAAAAAGTTCTCGAAAGTCGGTGGCATCAAAGTTAATAGAATATTAACTTTGTAGAGACATGAACTGAAAAAAAATTTGTCCCAAAAGAATTTTTAATGTTTTTTTTTTTAGGACTAATTATTTAAATTAAAGTTCAGGAGACAAATGTATAAATATTTTCCCTCATCTTTCAAAAGCAAAAAGAAACGTTATTATCAGCAAACTTGGGTAATATTTTCTCTATAGAATATGGAATATATTAATTTCAATCTACTTTTCTCAAAGATATAAGTCAAATTTAGAGTCCTAGTCCTTGCTCAAAATAATTCAGATCAAACCTTGGAATCTTATAATTATGTTTTGTTTGGATTTCAAACTTTTATATTCAGGAAATAATTAAAAACTAAATGGCTGGGAAAAGGGTAGGCTTGGATAATATTTTAAACAAAGGAAAGATAACACTGCATGCCTTTTAAAAACCTCCTTCCTCCCACTCAAGATTCCGCCTCCCTGTCCCCTTCACTTTCTCACAGGTTCTGCCTAAACTCTCTATTCTTCTTTCTCATCAAACTTCACTTGTCTAGGGCCTCGACCTCAGTATCCTACTCTTGTGTGAGAATATGTAAACTTACATGCACTCTGCAGGTTGATATTTAGTTTTTAATGGGAGTTTCTATAGACACAATAGCTTAATCCAAAGAAGTAACTTTATTTTATAGAGAACCGGAGCAACCACAATACTTGGTTCATGACACATTCTCATCACTGGCCCATGCAAGGCTCTCTTTTATTTATATTTTGTTTATTTGTTTTTAATAATGTAATAAACATCATGAACTGACCACTAAACATGGGAACTAAAATTTCGTCCAAAACTTCTATTACCAATACAGTTCTCCATCTTATCCTCCCGTTTTCCTCAAGCCATGTCAG
>NW_011888805.1:9517588-9559644 GCF_000151845.1 Pteropus vampyrus
CCACCCAAAGTCATCTACCATCATTTGTTATGATCTATTTGATTTTTAAAGGGAATGGGGTGGTTGCAAACAGTCTTTGATCTGTGGTGGCATCGTTCTAGTCCCTGCCTCTGTGATCACTTTGCCTTTTTTTCTCTGAGTGCAATCTCCCTCTGTCTTTCTCTTATAAGGACACTTATGATTGGAGTTACGGGCTACCCAGATAATTTTCCTGTGTCAAGATCTTTAATTTAATTACATCTGCTAAGACTTTGTTTCCTTCTATGGCATAACTTATGGGTTCCAGGGATTAGGACCTTATATCATCTTTGAGTATCCACTATTTAGCCTCTGCCCTCTGGCCTCCAAAGATTCATGTCCACCCCTCAAGAAAAATACATTTATGCCATCTCCAAATCCATATAAATCAACCCATTAGAGCATCAACTGAACCCAAAAATTTTATCTAAATATCATCCCTCAAAAGTCCCAAATATAATCATCTAAATTAGATATGGGTGAGAGTCTTGCTTTGATACATCCTGGGATAACATTATTCTCTATCTGCGAACCTGTGAAAATGGAAAACAAAGAATCTGCCTCCAAAATAAAATGGCAGGGCAGCCTTAAATGGGAGAAAATGAAAGAAAGAAGACGGTCACTAGTCCCAAGAAATTTTGAAATCCAGCAGGGCAAACTCCATTAGTTTTTAAGGCCTGAGCATAACCCTCTATGCTCATGGATCCAGCCTCTGTAACTCTGGGCCCACGAAACTGCCCTCAGAATCATTCTTCCTTCATTTTGTCCCATTCCATCCAAGCTGGCAGTGTTGCTGCTGATGAAACATTCTCAAAAACCTTTTGAGGCTTCCATGAATGTCATGGAAATTGACACCATTAGATAAGAAAGTCCTCCACGGGTCTTTCCTGGATAATTCCATCTCTATTTCTGGGTTCAGCAAAGATGGTTGAGTGAATCCATGAGTCAAATGCTGAATCTCTTCAAAGGACCCTCTGTGTGAGGGAATACCTTTTGTTCTTTTCAAAGTACTAGCCAATGATTGTCCAGCACTACCCTTGGTTTTCTCTCAGAGCATGCTTTCCTAACAGTGAATCTCCTAAGTTTGACATCACAGTCAAGATAGGCTGAGCATTTCCCGTATCATCAAGTCTCTTTGTTGAATAGTTCTTCACTCAATATATCTCCTTTTTATACTTTACTACAAGCAGCAAGAATAAACAAAGATATGATCAATAGCTTTTGCTTGGAAATTTCCTTAGCTAAATATATAAGTTAACCATAGAAAAATTCTGCTTTTCACAATTCAGCTAAGTTTTCTGCCACTGTATAATATAACAAGGAATGCCTTTCCTTCAGTTTCCAAGAATATGTTTTTCATTTCCTTCTGATCCCTCACCAGAAGCACCTAAAATGTCTATATTTCTAACTAGTCTTTTCAAGGCATCTTAAGCTTTTTCTGTCAAAAATTCTTCCCAAAATTCTTTTAGTCCCTACCTTGTGTCCAATTTCAGTGCAACTTCCATGTTTTTAGGTGTTTGTTACCACAGCACTCTACTTACATCAGTTAATAGTCATACTATAATTGTGAGGTAAACTAGTCAAGTTCCTAGCCTCTACCCCTTTGACTGGTGGGCCAGTATAGCATTTCTGGTCTTCTGGAATTAGGATTAGTGCAGATCTCAAATCTGAAATCCTGAAAATGTGGGTATTCCCTTTTTCCCCAATAACCAGTTGACCTGGCAAAAGATTGATATAATATTTAACATATATATTTGCAATAACATTGCAAGGCCCTTCTTTAAGAGCACTCAGACTCTTCTTTAATTAACGGGGTCCGGATCTAAGAACGGACTCATATCTGGAAGACTGGTGAGGAATCTCTGTTTTTCATTCAATGTCTCACATCTCCTTGATATTTCTCTCTCTCAGTTTTCCAAGTCAAGCAACACCTTGGGCAGCCTCCTATCTGTCTCACACCTAGGAACACCATGATCTATTATTCATGGCTATAGATCCCTTTGGGTAAGAATACTTAATTTTCACTTCAGTCTTGCTGCCCATTATAGTAAAATTATACCCACCTTTCCTCTAATGGTTAAGTGTTGTCATTGGTCTCTGGCATTCCAGTATCTGTCATTTTCATTATTAATAGACAGTTCAAAAAAAAAAAATAGGCAGTCCAGGTCCACGGTAGAATCTCCTGCTATTGATCATATGCTATGTATGAGAGGCACCAATGAGCTTCTCAAAGTCGCCAGAGTCACTCTCACCAGTACTTTCCTTATTGCCTTAGTAAAGTGAATATATATTGGTCATTCTTGGGTAACAAAGTCAAGTAATGAATTCTCTGGTCATACATAATAAATTATTCAACCTTCTTCAGCCTTCTGATCTGTTCTCACTACTATGATAAGAAAGTTTGAACATATTTATGTAATTTATAGCACATCGTTATTTTGTCTAAACTTAAAGGATCTAATCCAACAAATTATTAGGATCAGCTTTATGTCTGTTAAAAACAGTGAACAGTTGCGCAGGCTGTGCACTACACAAAGCAACACATTAAAGAGGACTCCAATTACATTATAGACATATAGGTATCCCTTTGTATATTTAATATTTGTAATTTCCTATCTAAAGTGCCCTTTCTAATAAAATTATATATCACAATGGTTTTCCAAAAAAATGAAAATAAAGAACCTTGAGGAAGAAAATCCTTTTACTAGTTCACACCAGTTTTCTCTATGGGTTAGTGGACTTGCTCTAATTTTAAAGAAATCGTGATTTATTTTTGTAAGTTTTCTTGACAATTCCCCAGTCTAAGACTCCTAATACATAAATGTGATTTGGGTTCATGTAAATAGTGGTATAAGTTTGATGACCATCCCATGAATTTTGGTAGCATACATAAAAATTTTCTCTTTAATTATATGCATATTTAATATGAATTTTTCCTAGAATTGCAGCTGTGTTGACATGAAGCTCTGGGCTTCATTGAATTCTAATAGCATCACTAGCATTTAAATAACACATATGTAGAAAATTACTTTAAGGTACATTTTAACATTTTAATGTTAGATTTTATATAAGATGTAGATTAATAAGGAAGATATATAATCTTTATTGGTTTTTAAAATTCAATACATATATATGTGAAAAACTATGTCAGTTGTGAAATTAATTTTCCTAATGAGTTAATCAATTCTTTAGTATGCTAACCATTTTAGTAGTTGTGGTATCTTTCTTCATATAATTTTAAAGATATAATTTATCAAAATGAAGGAATAATTTATTTCATTTACTAGGGTAGCCAGAAAGTGTTAATGCTTTTGTTAAAAGTGAGTACATTGCTCCAGATAGTTACATGACATGGACTAATGTGGAGCCAAACTTTTTGCTTTAATATATCTTTTTCAAATTAAAACTTAAAAGAAAAAAATGATTTGTATTATTCTGTGATTGTAGGACTTAATTTTTGGGTAACCAGAGAGACTAATCTCTTTTTTAGTTATCACTGAATTTTTATTTATTTATTTTTTTTAGTGTCAAGTCAAAAAGATTGTATTTTTAGGATAATGAATAACTAATTAAAAATTTAAAAAATTATTTAGCACTAGCATTGCTAAAAATCTGTCCCTATGGCCTCTTTTAAAGGTTTTTTTTTTTTTGTAAAAAATTTATTAAAAGAAAGCATGTTAACTCATAGAGAAAAAAGCAAGGCTACAAACATAAACACGTAAATACTATCAACAAACGAAAAGAATGCTTGACTAATTCTTTTCGATTTTTATCCAATATTTAATTAAATTTAGTCAGAGTCAGTATAACTAGGTCATGTCACTACAAAATAAGGAGAAATGTCTCATTTTACAGAACACATTTGCGTGCACGTGAGCACACACATACTTATTCTGGATGTAATGAAATACTCTGATTTTCTTGGAAGAGGAACTATTGGATAAATAAATAGTCTTACATCTTTGGTGTGAAGTGTGAAAGCTACATCAATTATATGGCACCATCCACAAAAAAAAAAAAAAAGAATTAGAGAAAAAACATGCCATTCATTTTACTAAGAGCTCTCAAAAGTAGGTATAAAATAGGTGAAGTTTATATTTCTACGCTTATTTGTAAGACTATTATCACTCACAGAAAATTTTAGGTAGGTAAATTACTTTTCTTTCAAAACTTTACTTGGAAATTTCCTGACTTCAGAATGTTTCATTTTCAAGATTCATGGTACATATATAACCTGTTAGGTACTATAAATATGAAATATTTTCTGATATAAGAACAATATCTTAATGTTGTCGTATTTTTAAAAAATTTTTAATCAAATTGTGCATTTTCATTAGTGGCTTCCTGCCATCAGGAGCATGATCAATTAGAAGGAGAGTAGGGGCTGAGGACTGTTTTTCGGTCAGTCTCTTTATACACTGGTCAATGTATCATTGTCTTTAGAATGAGATTTGGGTGGAAATTTGATAAGAAGATTTACATATTTTTTATTAAAAACTCCATCAGATAAACAATTTGAGAAAACAATTATTTTGAAATTGAGAAAACAATTCTGTTTACAAAAAAAATAGAGCATCAAAAAGAATAAAATACTTAGGAATAAACTTAATCAAGGAGGTGACACTTGTACACTGAAAACTACAAAACATTGCTGAAAGAAAATAAAGAAAACCAATAAACGGAAAGACATCCTGTGTTCATAAAGTGGAAGACTTAATATTATTAATATGTCAGTACTACCTAAAACGATGTACAGATTCGATGCAATCTCTGTGAAAATCCCAATGATGTTTTCTTCAAAAACATAAAAACTTGTCTTAAAATTCATAAAGAACCTTGAGGGTCCCCGAATGGCCAAAACAATCTTAAAAATGAAAAACAAAGTTGGAGGTCTCATATTTCATGATTTCAAAACTTACTACATAGCTATATTAATCAAAACAATGTGATACTAGCATAAAGACAGACATAGAGACCAATGGATTAGAATAGAAAGTTCAGAAATAAACTTTCACATATTTGGTCAAATAATTTTCAACAAGATGCCACTGTTAGGCAGTTAAGTAGACGTGAGAGACAGGGGAATGCAGGCCCAACCCAGAGATCTCCCTTAGGACCTCCCTGAAACACCCATTTTATGTTAAAGATTGCTATTACATCCTGACATACCATTACATCATGAAATACCAGAAAGTAAAAACCACAAAAATAACTGCTGATTTAGTCCAACCACAAGAACCTGTACAGTTAGTACATACACTGTCCTTCTTTGCCCTTAGCCTTATTATACCATCATTATAATACATATGCTGGGAAGTTCATGAATCTAATTATAACAGATTGAATCCTGGGTAACCACATGTACAGTAGACAAAGGTTATATAACAGCCAACTGTCAATCAAAATGACCTCACATTCCAATCAGCTAGCACTACCTTGTAACCTCCCATCATGGCCCAAATATAATGCAGACTTCCCCACTTCTATGGCACTATGGCCATCTCCTGCATAGTTTCTCTCTTGAAACATACTTTAATAAATCTTACTTTTTCTAAGTCTTGCTGATCTGTAATTCTTTACTGCATCTTTGGAAAGAAGCGAGGCTCCCCTCAGAGCCACTGGGGCAATGATAGATTTAGATCACTCCAGCAGTGACGCCGAGACCAATCAATGAGGAAAGGACAGTCTTTTCTACCAGTGATGTTGGAAAAACTGAATATCCACATGCAAAAAAAAAAAAAAAAAAAAGTTGGACCCTTGCCTTACACCATAGACAAAAATTAACTAGAAATAAATCAAAAACCTAAATGTAAGATCTAAAACTCTAAATTTAGAAGAAAACATAGAGAAATCACTGGATTTGTCAATGATTTCATGCCACCAAGAAATGACACCAAAAGTACAGGCAATGAAAGAAATAATAGATAAGTTGGACTTCAGAAAAATGAAAAATTTTTTACATCAAAGAACGCTATTAACAGTTAAAAGGCAACCCACAGAATGGGAGAATATATTTGCAAATTGCATATCTAATAAGGTTAATATCCAGAATATATAAAGAACTTCTACAGCTTAACAATAATAATAATAATAAAATCCAACAGCCTAATTCATAAATGGGCATGGGGACTTGAACAAACATTTCTCTAAGAACATACACAAATTGTCAATAGCATATAAAAAGATGCTTAACATCACTAATCGTTAAGGAAATACATATTAAAACCACAATGAGATACCACTTCACACCCATTAAGATGGCTCTCCTCAAAAAACAAACAAGCAAACAAACAAATCAGAAAATAACTAGCATTGGCAAGAATATGGAGAAACTGGAACCTTTGTGCATTACTAGTAGGACTGTAAAATGGTATGGCTGCTATGGAAAACAGTATCGTGGTTCCTTAAAAAATTAAATATAGAATTGCCATGTGATCCAGCAATTCTTTTCTGGATACGCACCCAAAAGAATTGAAAGCAAGGACTTGAAGGGATATTTGTATGCCCATGTTTATAGCAACATTATTTACAATAGCAAAAAGGTAGAAGAAACCCAAGTGTCCATTGATGGATGAATGCATAAACAAAATGTGATCTACACATATAATGGAATATTTTTCAGCCTTATAAAGAAAGGAAATTCTGACACATGCTACAACATGAGTAAAGCTTAAAGATAGATAAACCAGTGGCAACGGGACAAATATTATGTGATTCCACTTATAGAGGTACCTAGAGCAGTCAAATTCATAGAGACAAAGTAGAATGGTGGTTGCCAAGGGCTCAGGGGAGGAGAAGATGGAGAGTTAGTGTTTAATGAGTGTAGAGTTTCAGGTGAGGAGAATTAAAGAGAAAAAAATCTATAGTAGAAGATCTAGTGTTTTTCTTAATATGAAACTGTAGGAGAAAAGAGTGATGGAACTTTGGAGTTTGGTAAATGTTCAGGGAAGAAAAGAAGTTTGAGAGCCTTTTATTATGAGGTCAGCCAAAAGGCAGGTTTCTTTCCAAGAATGGAGTTTCTTCCATAAATAACACTTCCGGCACAGAGTGGATAGTTAGGCTAACTGCAGGAGAGAGGGAAATGCAATTTCATCCATCTGACAATGCTAATGGCTCTGCCATAGCTGTAAATAAGTAATTAAGAATAAAATGGCATTTCCAATCAACTTTCCTAAGTAACCTTCACTTAAAGAATAGTAAAAATTAAACTGAGCCAGTAAAACACTGTGTGGAAACAAAAGAAGGGAACTGGCCATCTGTAAAATACTAATGTTCATTGTGTCGGGCGTGTTCAGCTTGTAAGAGGGTGTTGCAGAGGAAAGCAATTTGAACAAACTAACCTGGCTGCCTTTTCTCTTTGTGATGTACCGCTGCTGTTACCTTGTAAATTCTGCAGGGCTGCTTGTGTGTCTCCTGCTTTTAGCGCATTCCCCCATAGCAAAGCATACCCTTGTCACCAGGTTGGATGGCCTCACTGGTGGGTGTGTCCATGACAATGGATGTTCATTTTACCACTGTAAAAGGGTTTAATGATTAAAAGGCCACACCATAACACCGAACCACAAAACTCTTTCTTTTGCTCCCATGAAGTCCCTTTGATTCAAGATGTTCTTTCGACAGGATCAGGAGTGGTTCTCATTCTACTGGAGTGTAGAAACATCTGCATCTTTATCTACTGTGTTCTATTCAGTCCACACAGTTAATCTGTAATTAATGAAACACACTTTCTTGGGTTGGCCTGCAGTCCTGCCAGGTTTTCCACCAACCTCGCTCTGGCTCCAACAAAGCAGGACTCAAGACTGACTTTAGATCCTATACCCTCATTCAGAGCTGATAACAAAAGCCATCATGGGCTCTTCTAGCCAGCTTACATCTAATTCCCCCCACCCCTTCTCCCTCTTCAATTTCTTTGGGGAAAAGGAATGGCAAAAAAGGGAGGAAGGAGAGAGAAAACCCACACAGCAACCATTTACCTTCTCTTTTTTTTTGCATATTATTGGAGCTTGTTCAGAGAGAGGTGAACCAAACATTCAAAAATGTCAAAGCTGGATGGGACAGGGCTGAAAGGCAGTCTAGGGAAGAGCCAAAAAGAAAAAGAAAAAAAGCGGAAAAAACATTTCAACGTCTGTGTAACTTAAAAAGACAAGACGGATAGATTTTAAGACCACTGTGGGCAGATCCCTAGTATAGACCAGTGGCTGGGGGTTATGTCACTATTCCACTGCAGTATTTCTACTGTGATATCAGTGTTCTATTGCAAGTCGACGGTGTGCCCAACACTCCCTCCTCGATGCTTGGACTAACCCTTCTGAATTTACTCTTCGCAGATCAAGAGTCCCAGCAGTGACCGGTAATTCCAGAGGTTAGACGAAAAAATCACTTTAGAGCCTATTGAAGTACGCTGTATAGACTCAACAGTAAGCAGAATTGGAAAGAAGTCTCCGTGAACATCCCCTCTGGAAAGCATTTGAATTAGTGCTTTCCTCCACTATGTGAGCTTTGTTATCTCAACCCGTGTGCACCCTGTTTCTTTTAAACAAGCTTTAAATCTGGATTATTTCAGATTATTCACAATCGTCTCCTAAAAGTTTCCAAATATCAGTCTTTGACAATTAAACACTTTTCTAAGGCTAAATCCTGTAACTCTGTTTAGTCAAGTGAACATGTGTTCATTTGGAAAATATGGAGGGAATTCTTCTTGAAAACAAAAGCGTTCAACTATTATTTCTAGAACACACAGCTATTTAAAACCCAACAGCTATGATCATTAAAAGTTACCATTTTTACTCTTTTGACCCAGATAGAGAGATGCTAGGAATATCAAGTGATACTGGAAGAGCTGTAATATCTTATATGATAGTCCACTCAATAGTCAATGTAGTTTCTCCACTTTAAATATTTTTATTCTGAAGTGAACCAATAATCAGAAAGGAATATACATAAGTCAGTGTATCTATTTGATTCTGCAATAAGACTAAAGGGCTGCCCTTGCTCGTATTTCTTCTATAATTAGACTGAGACTGTTCACTTGAGTGTCATTTTGTATTTCAAAGCCTGAGAAGCTTCCAGAAATCCCTACTCAAAGCAGCAGCTGGAATACCTTCAATTCTACTATCCTTTTCTTAACTATCTTAAGTGGCTTTACTCCAGGAGCAAATGCCTCTACCTGAAACTTCGACCTATAGAAAATCAGCAACCATATTCATAAGTATGGTGATGATGCTGTGTGTCCTCTCTACCAGCTGTGAAAGCTCCAGTGAACACCTTTCTTTGAATTTCTGCTGTTTCACCTGTAAAATGAGATTAACAGTACTCATAAAGGATGTAGGGAGAATTATATAAATACACAATACTTTTGTGCCTTTTCCTTAGGTAAAGAAAAGCTCTGAAGAATATTCTGGAAGAATGGAGTATTGTTTGCTATTTGCTCAAATTTTTTTTTAACATCAGGATTGGCAGAGTTTTATAAGGGTCAGTATTTAAGGTTTGGTTCTCTGTTTGACTCTAGAATAGTTTAGTCTAAATTTCATTTGTGAAAGGGTAAGCGCTTTTCTTCCTCTGCACCAGATGACCTGCTTATTCTTCCTTAGCTACATTTTCTTCAACTGAAACTGAGTTGATGAAAAGCTGTTGACATCCATCATAATAGATTTGTTGTGTTTTAACAGAATATTCAAATGACTACAATTACGCAGACATTAAAATTTAAATGGTTATCCTACAGTTTAAACAATGGTAATATTTTCTAATTCTATATATACTTCACATATCCAGTGCTACAAAAGTTGCTGTCAACAGCCTGTGTATGGCTGGCAAACAATATATGAATTACTATAAAGTTTATATTATATGAATGCCCAAACAACATCATAAGTAAATTATACTAATATGGTGAAAAGCAAATGGTTTTTTGGTAAAGGACCTTGTGTTGTGATTAAGTTTTGGAAAAATGAGCAGCCACCAGAATTTACTGCTCTCCTCTGGAATAATTGATGATAGTCATTCCACTGGTAACAAGGTTTATTAAACTCAAAATACTGTGAGGATTTTACTCTCACTGTTCCAATCAAAGCACTATCTGTAATAAAATTTTAAAAAGGATTCAATTATTTAATGTTCTAATATACCCAATATGGAGAAGCTATCTCTATGTATGTTACTTATCAGACTATTATTTAATATTTTAATTAATATAATTTAATATTATTTAGGCTAGATAGCAATCTTCTTTAACCAGTCTTTAAAAAAAAAAAGGAAAGGCTAAGCATCCCAGACTTTATGCTCCTATAAATCCATACATAAGGGACACTCCCATATTGACACTCCCAGTTATTACTGAAATCTGCTAGAATCACTGAGCATCTTCCCCGTTAGCCAGACTGGAACCCCTCATCCCAAAGCCGAGGCTGGCCAACATTCTGAGGTACACAAATAAAGAAGGAAAGGGAAGCCTGAAAAGAAACTTCTTACCCTTGATTCCAATGCATACTCGGGTCAGGAGAGAATATAATGTTTGTAGAGGGGATTAACCCCCTGCTGGTCTGTACATCTGAGAACCCCGAGCCCTCTACTCTCACCCCCGTCATGGATAACTCAGAATAATTTAGAATTATTTCCTGACAACAAATGCCCAAAGCACAAAAGTACCATTGAGGTATAATGTCTGCAAGCTCCACAATCCCCCAAAGGTTTCTTCTCAGACAGAAAAATAACAGCACAGGGGAAAGAGTAGAGGCAAAGGGGTGTTGCTCTGAAAAAGTAAAAAAGTCAAGGCAATGCAGGCTTTAAAAAAAAAAAAAACGTACGATAAAACTACTTCACCTTTATGTAAACTTATAGAGTCACTGAGTTCCGGGTTTATCTAGATAGAATTGTGATCTCAGAGGCTACGTTCCCTGGAATTAACCAAATGCAATTGATAAAGCCCTATGTTTTTCATCTAGAAAACAGAAAGGGGAGAACTATGCTTGCTTGCTGTGTTTTTCTTTTTAAAAAAATCAGAGGTAGAAACTGCCTTCAGGTGCTAAGTAAATGTTAAAAGTGTTTCTCTCACACCTCTATCTGCTGAGCACTGGAGCAAGAGTGAACAGGACACATTTGCGTTTAATCATTCGTGTGTTCAGTCATTCGTATATTTATCTCTGCTGTCCCTATCCTTTGAGGTTATAAAACCTCAGAAGATCAAGAACTGTGTCTTTACCTTGCCTATAACACAGTATTTATTTTAACACAGCGCTCTACACAAGGAACGCCTAGTAAACACTTGCACATCATTACACCAGTGGTGCTTATTATGAAGGTGGCCAGAGGTTTTATTTTGTTCCATTTAGTCCTGTTAACTAGGTGGTGCCTAAGCAGCCGCCAATTTAAACCTCAAGCTGAGAAACTTGCAAGTTTCACCTATGGGGCGCTAGTTACTTGCTTTTCAGCCCCGCCCCTTAGACTTTGAAGGTTGGGCTCAGGCAAGTAAAAGCCAGAGAGTCGATCATTAGCAAGTGTGAATGGTGCCTGAACAACCACCACCAGATTGTGTTTGTCTAAAGTGCCAAAGTGAATTGTTCATTAGCATTTCTGAGAAATGCCTGAATAACACCAACGAGGAGTGTTAAACCATTCCAGGTTGTTGGTGAGTTTTTTGCTTAGGGAAGAGAAAAACAACTAAGTTTCTTGGATGAAGGTTAGTGTTCCCCCATTTTTTCAGGAGCTATCAAAAGAAAATGGAGGAAAGGGAGCTATGAAGATGGGGGGCTCCAACTTCCCCGTGAGCTCTTTTGACTGTCTACCCATAAGGAGCATGGATGAGGGAAACTAAATGTCCATTGGTTTTTCATTCTATTTCCTTCATTCCATGTCATATTTTTCTTCCTTTAACACTATTTTTCTACTGCCTAGTTACGTAGGGAATGATGAGCTGAGCTTTCTGTTTTAGGTAATTTGTAATAAGTTTTTTTGATTGGCTAAAGTATCATGTTGCCTAAATTTTACATTGTTAGTAGAGAGTAACACATAAAATATGCTTCCTTGATGTATTCTGAAGGAAGAAAGGCCAAGTATATAGTATTAGAGCCACAAATTGGGATTTTGTTTTATTTCAAGATGCTTTGAAACATGTACTTTTGAACATAACTCTGCTTGTGAACTTGTCCTCATTAACATAAATAATTAGCAACCTCTTGTTCGATTTTGGAATTCATTAGACATTGTAGCTGTAATACTGCTTCAGTTTTAACACATCAGAATCGACAATTAAGCTGATAACAAAAAAATCAATATTTTCCTGATGATTACATTTTTGCAAGACTGCACTGTGCCTAATTAAACAGTACTTTACGTTAGAAATATTTTTAACATAACGTTATCACATTTCTTTTAACATGAAGGCAGAATAAATTTTGGCTTAGTAAAAGGCTGTCACCAATTAAATTATAGGCAGAGTTGTGTAGCTAAGTTACTTTCCTTATCTACTCACCACGCAGTCCTGCAAGCATGAGAAAAAGTTGGCAAGGTGGATTTTAGAAAGTTTCTGCCTGCCCTTTAAATTCTCAAAGCAGCCCCTTTATATTCTAGTATTCTATTCAAAATTCTACCTAGTGCGGTCAGCCGAGTCTGTTCTAGGATGGTACTTGGCAAATAACTTCATTAATTCTCCTAGTAAATTATGTTTGCCACTTGCGGCATCTGTTGCAAGTGTGAATTTAGCTCATTCAGAAGTTAATTTTTCTCATTTTGTTTCTTGGTCAGAATTCCCTGCAGTGTTATAAATTTCATGTAAGTTCTGTGAAAGAATGTTAGAACCCAGGACAGACTTACAACTGCAAAGTCAGACTTCAAATGCCAGCTACTATGTACTTTATCCTGAGCTCCGTTAGCCCCCTCCTTAGAGTTCCATTTGGCCTTCCCTGCCAAGAGGTATTTGGCTGGTTCTGACTGGGAAACGTGCTATGTGGCGAAGCAGTTCCGCCACCATCACCCTATTTTTTTTAGTTTCTAATTGTTAAAAATTTCTTTTAAAATTGTCTCTCTGTTCCTTCCACTCATTGACCACAGAAAAACTCTTCTATTACTTAATGGTATAAATTACTCTCTCTGACAAATACTATTCTGCAGACTCAACGCTGCGACACAGCATTCAGTTCCTTTCCTACTCTGGTTGCTTCTTCCTGGGCCAGTCCTGCCTGTCGATGGCTTCTTCAGCTGTAGTGTCAACACCAAAAAGAATAATACACAGGGACCGACCACTTTATGAAAGAAGGTCCTATCACTTCCCTAGTTCCAGCTACCATACACCTGTTAATAGAGTCTGACTGCATTTGTTTTGGGAGGTACTTTAGTCAGGATTGTTCCAGAAAGCAGAGCCTGAGATTGCATGCACAGTTGGTATATTTGGGGAAGCAGAACCAGGAAATGGGAATAAGGAATGAAAAGAATAAAACAGAATGAAGGAAGGTTAGTACAAGATGCATCATCCAGTTAGTCACCATAGTGGGTAACTGAGGCTCTGTCCAACCAGGACCCTTTGAAAAGCTGAATAGAATGCAGCTCGGCATCATCTGCCAGGGAAACTGATGAAGAGCACATTTTCTCACTGGCCGGAACTGTTGCTATTGTCTGAATTTTCAGAAGTTATAGACTCACAAATGTTTTAGAGATAGACTTTGAGATTATTTAGAGACAAGGAAACTGAGGCACAGATTAGGAAAACAAATCTAGTTTAAATAACTGCCTCAATGGTCTACTGCACTTGGTGGTGGTCTTTTAAACTACGCATTTGCGAAATATTTCTTAGGCATCTAAACCACACAGAAGAATTAAACGGGATCTGGATTCCATCATCTTCCCTGGGAGTTTTCTTAGAGTTCAGTTCTGCCAATATAAGACATTTCTTTGGCTTACTGAGATTCACATCTACTGGAATTAGTTACTAAGAAATGCAGCAAATCATTGTCTTGATTCTGCTTTTCTTTATCTTGCTACTAATGCCCTAAAGCGTTTATGTGGTTTTTAAAAATTGTTATAGGGATATAGGGATCTGGCAGCATAGATCTGTGTTCAGAATGAGTGTATCAGAAGAAGAGGCAGCTGGGAAGAGGCCAGGAGCCAGCCTTCCTGGTTGCATCTCAGGTTGGCTCAGGGTCCACAGGCCTGGGGTGAGTTACTCTACCCCTCACTGCCTCATTTTCCTTATCTATAAAGTGGGGACAATTACAACACCACCCCATGGCGCTATTATGATGCTTTAATGAGTTAGTATTTGTAAGCCCCTTAGAATCGTGCCTGAAACAGAATAAGTTTTGTTAAAATAATTAAGACCTTTAAAATCAACCTCTTTGGGAGGTCTTATTTTATTTCCTTTTTTTTTACATCAAAATTAAAGCTACTTTTTTTTCATTTATAAATATCTCAACTTTCTCACTTGTGGATGAAGCCGGACATCTATCTCTGTGGTTGCTTATTCATGTATATTTGGTTTGTATTATATACTGTAAAAGGATAAACTGAGGCATAGTACAACTTTTAAGGGTTTATTTAAGCAAAAATTGATATGAATCAGGCAGCATCCAACCTACCAGACAGAAAGGAGCTCTGAGGAGCTGTACAAAATGAAAGACTTTATAGACAGAAGGCAGCAGGAGCAAGGAAGTTATTCTAGACCAAAAAAAAAAAAGAAAAAAAAATGTGGGTTATTGCAAAGTCACTTTCCTTTAGGGAATGGCAGGAATCTATCTGGCAGAGTACTTAACTATTGCTAAAAAGGCAATTTCTAATTTACCGGTTGAAGATTCCATTCCTGAGAGAGTTGAAGCTGTGATTAAGTTAAGCATTGGTTTGGTGCTGGAGGTCTTAGCATAAGCAACACCTTTTGGTGTCTGTTGTCTTAGTTTTCACAATACTCTATTTCATTTACTTGTGGCATAATTTTCTCTTTTATAAAATTAATTAATTAATTAATTATTTTAGATTAAAGAAATGATTTGTCTCCCCCCACTACCCCACTCCACCCCCGTCTCACTCCCCCTCCAATTTTCTCTTTTGGTATAAAATATAGTAAGACCTTTTCTCTACGAAGTCCTGGATCTTGAAAATATTGTCTACCTAAAATTTTTCATGTAGTTTTTAATAGCAATTAATAATTTTAAAAAAAAATTAAAAGTAAACAATGAACATAACAAAGTAGAAGAAATAAAGATGTTTGAATTGTGTCTCCTGATACAACTTTAAATTTTAGTAACCACCTAGATAGGGTCTTGTGTTGATGGTTCTTTTCAAATGTTTCAGGCTTATCTGAGTTGAAAAAAATATATCTATCCAGATAAATTAACTGTATTTAATATAATTAAGATACCTTTTTATCAAGTGGAAACAGCCATGTCTATATTATCCTTCTCACAAGGTTTGTAAAATTGAAAATTTCAATTTTTTTTGAAAAATGCAACACTTCCATTGTTAATCATCACTCTGCCCATATAACTTTGATTCGAAGTAATTAAATATTCCACAAACTTTAGCTTGTTTGCAGAAGTTATTATTTGTGAATGGGTGGATTCAGGCATTCTTCATGAGGATGGACATGCAGCCACATTTCTTTTATAAAGTTCAAAAGCTGCCTTGCTCTTTGCTGACAACTGCAGGCAGGACAGTCACAGGAGACTTACACGTGGTCTTGACACAACAGAGTAATTTAGAAACTTACTATCTACATCCTGCTTCTCTTTGAAAGGTCTTGACAAGGTGGTATCTGTAGGATCATATTATTTCTTAGGTTTTCAACAATAATTTCTGCCCCTCTCCACCCTGTTTGCAGCAGGAGCAACCAGTTCAGAAATCTATCAACATGCCGCTGTTTTAAAGGAAATTCTGAGGCTTAATGAAGTCTGCGCGTCCTCAGGCCTGGCCTGCTGGGTTCAAACCACTGAAAGCAGCCGCGGGGTGAATGTCTCAGCCTTTAGAAACTGTCTCAGTTCTGTGAGTTTGCTCAAGTGCATGAAGGCTGTTTGCAAGGGAGGACTCCTGCCGAGTGGGTTTGCTCTCCTCCCAGGAGCTCAGGAAAGGTGAGAGGGCTCCTTCATATCTTCCCTTTTCCTTGAACTGACACAATGGGTTTTTCAGCAGGTCCCTCCGACAGGGAGCGCTCCCTCTTGCATCTCTCACACTGGGACATTTTTCCACATTTCCAGGATTACGGCCACTTTTACTTAGATCTATGTGTGCTGCCTCCACATACAAAGAAGCACTTGGGGACAGGATTAGTAGGATTAGAAGAGATTCACATATGTCCAGTTCAAGCAATTGGTATTCAAAGCTTTACATTTTCAAATGCCACCAAGAGAGAGAAAAGGAACGGAGAACTTGCTTTGCATTTCAGCACCTTCAAGAGAGGAACAGTGCTTTTGATTGGTGTTTAAAGCGGAGGGGATAAACAGATTCCTCCTCGGTTTAATCCAGTCTGTCACACCGTGGCCTCAAATCTGGGGAACCAAATAGCAGTGCTCCCAGGCTCTAAAATCACAAACTTCTGTGTTTTGGTGGTTGCTAATGTTCCACGTAACACACTATAGAGCATGTGTTTACGGCGAGTTCTTTTCCTAGTTGTGCTTTGCTGTTTTATATACGGGCATTTCTTCAGGATGTCCCTTGCAAAATATTCACAACTCTGTTTAAAACGGGTGTGATGATGACACTCAGCTTCCCAGCCATGACTTATAGCAGAGGTTTGATTTGTTTTCATTTGTCGGTGTTGCGGGGTAAAGGGGTGTCATAGGTAATGGAAAGTAAAGGAAAATGTATAATTACACCTGAAATCGTAAAAACAGCTGTTGAAATAGTGAAGTTGTTTCTTATACTTGTGGAGACAGAAGTAGACCCCTTTCCCCACCCAGGCAACAGAACTATGTTTCTTACCAATCACTTCTGTTTCTAGGCCATGAAGCAACCCATTGTCTCCCCCTCAGTCTCCTATTCCTATAAAGGCCTGTTCTCTTTATGAAGAAGCAAAATGTCCATGACAAACAACTACCACTTTTTTAGGTTGTATTGTTTCGCCACTCATTTCATAACTCCCATTGGCTAACACGTAAGAAAAATTTTGCTCTAGATTATATCATGTTTTGTATTTTACTTAGCAATAGGGAATCTTGGTTGTAAGGTTGTATTCTAATGTATTTTGGTAGTACTTTGATATCTTTCCCAATGCTGTGGGATTTTTAAAGATTAACTTCTCATAAACTCTGGAATATTACTGTCAAAGAAAAGGTGGTGCTAAAAATCATATCCCTTTTCTTATGGATAAGTATCTTTCTAAATTCATTTTCTTAATGGAAAAAGATTTATACTAGTTGTTAGTAGACCTGGGGTCCAGTCCCAAATCTGTCATTAATTAAATATTAACCTTAAGTGAGTCACATTATTATTTTTTGGCCCATAAATTCTTTATGTATAAAATAAAAGGGGTGGGACTGAAATATTAATAGTTTGCATTTCTCGTACTGTTCAATTTTGTAAACTGCTTTTATATACTTCTTTAAGGTATTTTTGAGCTTAAACATTCTATATTTCCTTCATAATCATTTTGAAAGAAAGCTATTTATGTTATCTCTGCTATATAACAGTCACAATCTTCACAGGACAAAAAAATTACTTTCGAACAAATTAACTGCAACAGCTCTGGAGCAGGAATTATTTGGAATAGATAGTGTCAAATACCAAAATGCTTATATGTTGCCAAATTATATCTTTATGTCTGTAATTTTTTTAAATTTGTTTATTTCCTCTCTATTGTTCAGATTGAGTAAATTCAGTTGTTTTTATCTTCAGATTCACTGCTTCTTCCTTCTCATCTTCTTTCTTTCTTGAGCTCATCTAATGAGATTTTTATTTTGCTTATTATATCTTTCAGTTATAAAATTTCTATTTGCTTCTTCTTTATATCTCCTATATATTTTATGAGATCTTCTATTTTTTTCATTTGTTTCAAGTGTGTTTGTAATTGTCTGTTAAAACATTTTTATCATGACTGCTTTAAAGTCCTGGTCAGATATTTTAACATTAGTGTCATCTTGGTGATGGTATCTGTTGACTCTTTTCTCAGTGAAGTTGAAATTTCCCTGGTTCTTGGTATAGTGAGTTCATTTTCAATGTGTTCTGGATATGTTGGGTATTATGTTTTGAGCCTCTAGCTTTTATTTAAATCTCCTGGATTAGCAGATCTCTGTGGAAACCATTTGAATATGAGAGCAGGGAGAAGACACAGATTCTGCCAGTGGGTGGGGATATAAGTCCCTCCTCCCTCTAATTAGCCTTTGATAATGATCATTCAGAATGGATGGTATATAAAATATAGGTTTTGGAGCCAGACAACACCGAGTTCAATCCTGGGCCCCCATCTACTATGTATCCTAGGATATGCTACATAACCTTATTGATCCTCAGTTTTCTCATCTCTAAATAGAGATGATAATATATACCTTAGAGGCTGTTTCCAGGATTAGAAATACTACATGTGAAGAGCCTAGCACATAGTTCAACAAATACTGAGCACCTCTGGTTATCAAGTAAGAATCGGTGTATTTAAAAAGGGTGTGTTAGGTGCACCACCCAGGAGTCACCTAAAAGATGAAAACCTCACAGCTCTGTTTTCTGTCCATATTCTTTCCTAAACAATTCTGTTTTCTGAAAATTAATTTATGTGTGATACAAATATGATACATTTGTAAAAATCTCCCCCCCGGTGTCAGTGGCACAACTTGCAGGCCAGTACCTCTGACTGACCTATTCATACCTTTACACGCTCCTTGAAGCATCCCAATGACTTCACACAACTGAATAATTTTTTTGAAAAAACTTCTCCTGAAAATTTGCCATGATAAAAAAAAAAGTGTGTTTGATTTTCATGGATACTGTATTTCTTGATAAGCTTCATGGTGAAATATCCTTATCTTGTTTGTTGGTATTATTTTTATTTTTCATTGTGATAAGATACAAATGACATAAAATTTGCCATCTTAGCCGCCTTTAAGTATATATCTCAGCAGTGTTAAGTGTATTCACACTGCTGTGCAAGCAATCTCCAGAGCTTTGTCATCTCAAGGAAACTGAAACTCTATACCTGTTAAACAGCAACTCCCCACCATTCTACTTTCTGTTTCTATGAATCTGACTCATCTACATACCTCATATAAGTGGAATCATACAGTATTTGTCTTTTTGTGACTCGCTTATTTCACTTAGTACAATGTCCACAAGGTTCATCCATGTTGAGGCATGTGTCAGAATTTCCTTCCTTATAAAGACTGAATAGCATATCTTTGTATGTATATACCACATTTGCTTATTCATTCATCCAAAGATGGCATTTTGGTTGTTTCCACTCTTTCGCTATTTATGAATAATGCTATGAACATGGATTCTCTTCGAGATCCTGCTTTTAGCTCTTTTGGATATATACTGAAAAGTGGAATCTCAGTAATAATATTTAAAATTGATGTACCTTATTTTGGGAGAAATGAGAAACTAAATTTTCCCTTTATATAGCCATGTACTGTGTGTATTATAGTGTAAAAAAATGTTGGTTATCAAATGAGACTCATGGACATGGACTATAGACTCGTGGTCACTAGTGGGGTGGGGGAGGAGGGGGGCGGTAGATGGGGTAAAGGAGGTCAAATATAGGGGGATGGGGAGGGTAAGTGGGTAAAGGGGATCAAATATATGGTAGCTCAAGGAAACTAGACTTTGGATGGTAAACACAATAGAATATACAGATGTCAAATTATAATGTACACCTGAAAATTATATAATTGTATTAACCAATGTTACTTCAATAAATTTAATTTAAAAAAATGTTGGTTATCATCTTGGAATCTAGGAATATCAGTTAAAATGCATGTGGCTGAAAATAACAGAGTATCCAAGTAGCTTTACCAATATAAGACACTATTAGACTCAATGAAAAGATCGTTGGGAAGGTGACCTAGGTCCGGTCTAGTAGTTTAATCAATGCTTGTTCTTTGCTTCTTCTGCTCTGCCAGTAGGTTGGCTTTTCATTCTTGTGTAACCTCATGGTCACAAAATGGTAGCCACAATTCTAGTCATTTTTATCCTCAAGAAGCAGAAAGTAGGAGTAAAAAAGATTTCCTTTTGTTGGAGAAGAAAACAGCTTTTCTAGAAGCCTCCAGCGGGCCACTTCTTATTCTCATTGGCCGGAACTGAGCCATATGGCCACTTTTGTCTCTAGTAGAGAAAGTATCTGACAACATGAAAATAGATCGCCATGATTGAGACCAATCGTGAGCACAAGGTCAAATATAAAAAATAGACATTTGTTTACAAGGCAGAAAGCAAGGAGTGAGATAGGCAACTGGTAGCGTCTGTGTGGTAGGACCCCCAGCATCTCAGTCCTTCCTGTGCTTAGGGGGTGATTGACTAGCCATGCCCATACTGTGATCACTGGTACCTTCTTGCAGTGCACTTGGGTATGTGTGATGCTGGCAACCATTCTTTATTCCTTGATCCATTTATTTCCATTGACTTCTCATTCTCCTAAAAAAATTATATCTTTTGTCTCTTCAAATCCCCATTATCTCATTCCGCTATTTGCAGTTTCAGCTGTGACTTTGTTTCTTATTTGACTGAGAAAATAGGATGAAAAGAAGGCATCTTCCAAAAGGACCTACCCCTACTTCCACCTGTCTTCCTGCATCTGGATCTATTTATTCTGTCTTCCTTCTTGTTCTCATTTCTATGTTCCGATTTAAGGCCTATCCTCTGCACTTGTGTACAGCGTCCATCCCTTCTCACCTATTCAAGGACATGGATCCAGCAATTGTCTCCTTTTTCCTCTGCATCATCGGTTTCTTCTCACTACTAGATCATTCTCAAAAATATATAAGCAGTATTTTCCCATCCTAAAAAAAAAGAAATATTGTTCCAGTAATTGTACCATTTTTCTGTTTCTCTTGTCAGCAAAACTATTTGACAGGGTTTTTATACTTACATTCTCCATTTTTTCTCTTTCTGTTTTTTTTCTCGAACTTACTCCATGCTGACTACTGCCTTCAATATACCATCAAAACTGCTCTAGTCTTCCAAGACTAGAGCGACTTCCAAGTTGATAAATCCACATGGTTAAATCTGTCTTCCTCTCACTAGACCTATCAAGAGAATTTGACACTACTGATACTGCCTCCTCCTTAAAACTCTGTTTTCTCTTGGCTTCTAGGACACCACTGTCCTGGGACATTCTGCCTACCCTGGTGGGTGCTCCTTCTCAGCCTCCATTTCTGCTTCCTTCTTTTTTTTCCTTTTTTTTTTTTTCAGGAAGTATACCAAGGCTCAATCCTTGGAATGTTCTCATCTTTCTTTGTGTTAAATCCTTTGGGGATCGTATGTAATCTCATGTCTTTCTCTGAATGGCAGATGCATTTATACAACTGCCTACTTAATATTTTCATTTGGATAGGCCTCTCAAATACCACATCCAAAATATCTCCTTTCTATATCTTTCTCAACTCAGTTGTTAAGAGATAATTGTTTAAAAAATGATAAAAACCACGACTCCCATACAGACATAAAATGAACTAATGTCAAAGATTTTATTTAATTCATTAATTTATGAGAGAAACTGGTAAAATATTCTAACCAGTTCAAAGAAGCATTCAAAAAGCAAAGATGTATTATAGGGAAGAAGAAATTCTGGAATGAATTTACAGATACATGCAAAATGGGTCTATCTATAGAAAATAGTCAATTGTATTACACTAAACACAATCATGTGCTTATTATGGACAAGAACAATTCACATTATTATTAGTTTTCTACAACTTACAAAGCTGTAACATATCTTTGTAAAAACAATGGAAGGCAGAGATGACCTGAATGAGTGAGTTAGGATATTTACTGATATTTCCGCCCACCCCCTCCACCATTTCAAAGTTCTTCACAATTTTTCCTGACACCGTTGATTGCATCTATATTTTTCCAGAGGATCAAGCCAAAAACTTTGAGTTAGTTTTTAAGATTTCTTTTTTCTCACACTCCCTATCCAATCTCTCAGCAAATCCCCTCTGCTCATTCTTCAAATTATATCCAGACTCTGACCACCTCTCACCACCTCCTCTACAGAAGAGCCACATTTCTTGCCAGGATTTTTACTGTAGCCTCCTAACTGGTCTCCCTGCTTTTGATCTTACCTCTTTCTGTCTATTCTCAATAGGACACAGTGAGCCCTCTAAAATACAAGTAGACTCAAGTCACTCCTCTGCTTCAAACTCCCGCATGGCTCCTGTACATAGAGTAAAAGCCAAAGTTCTTACTTAAGAGCAGAACTTAAAATTACCTATACATTCTGTACAAGCTCTGTAAACTGCTTCCCTCAATCCCAGAGGTTTTTCCCTAACATCATTTTTACTACTTTTCCTTCACTCACTCAGCTTTAGCCACGTTGGCCTTCTTGCTATTTCTCTAACATTAGGGCTTTGCTCCTGCCTCTGAGCCTCCTTCTGCCAGGAACACTCTCCCCAGATACCTAAATTACTTGGTCTTCCATTTCCTCCAGGTTTTTACCCAAATGTCTACTTCTTAGAGATCTACCCTGACAACCTTATTTGCTATTGTGACCACTGGTTTCCTACCCCTTCTTCCTCCTAACTCCCTACTTCTTTTTCTGTCTTTTTTTTTTTTTTTTCATAGCAATTGTCACCATCTGACATAATGCACATTTTGGTCATTTATGTTTTCCCTTTATAAGTTAAGGTAATTGAGAGAAGAATATTTATGCCATCTCCTGCTATTTTTGTTTCTAGATAGTCCCCTTATTTTTCCAGATTCAACTGAGATGCGATGCCTTCTCTCTTTTCTCCACCCAGAAGTTCTAGCACATAAGACTGGAATTACTCAGTACTATAGGGATATGTGCATATGTCTACATCCTCTTGAGAGTCTTTGTAAATGGGGATCCGATATGAATCAAATTTAGGTCTCATCATAATTTAAAATGCTATACCATGCAATATATGTTAACAGTTAATACTGAAAGAAAGATATATCTAATCAGTATCTAAGAAGTAGATTATGTGGTATAAAAGTTAAGTACTATTGGGAAAGATTTCTTGAAGGAGGTAAAATTTTAGCCAGACTTTGAAACAAGATTAGAATTTAAATGAGTAAAGAAGCATAAGGAAACTATACAGAGCAGAAGTTATACTCAAAAGCACAGAATGTGTGAATGAGACGTGTGGAGAGCATGAACACTGCTCAACTAGAGGCTCTCTATTAGGAGGTAAGAGGATGAGAGCTGAAGAGATAAGGGCTGTAAATATCAATCTGCAGATTCCTAAAAGAAACCAAAGTGTCCGTTTCAGAGTATATTTTTATTATTTGTTTTTGTTTGTTTTTTTTGTTTGTTTGTTTGTTGAGCTGCTGGTACAGAAAATTAGGTTAATTATAATTCTTTTTTTATACTATACTCTCATCTTTGGTTCATGAATGTTTGTTTGTTTTTGTGTTTATTTTAAAAAGTATACCAAGTACCTGTGAACACACATCCAAATACAGAAACTGGAACATTGACAATAACTTCTACAATTTCTATAGCTTTCTCCCATCTCATACGGCTCCCTCCTTCACCTAAAGTGTCTACTATCCTGAATCTGGGTTGATCCCACTCTTTGCTTTCTTTTCTTTAAAAAAATATATATGTCTTTTTTTATATAGTTTTTTCACTTCTTTGTATGTTCTTGATAAGTATGTTGTTTTGTATTCTTAACTTCACAAAAGTGTTATTATTCTTCATGTAATCTTTTGGGACTCATTATTTCTCTTAATTTTATGTCGATAGGATGTATCCATGTTTTTGCAGGGAGCTATAGTTTATGTACCCTCGTTTCTTTACCTGATTTCCTATTAATAGCCAGTCGCTATCGTGAACAGTGATGCAATGAGCATTCTACTGTATATCTTTAGGTGTAGAGGTTAAAGAGTTTTGAGTGGAGGCATGTAATCTAGTAGAATTGCTGAATCATGGGGTAAATGATTGTTCCACTTTATAAAATAATACCAAACTGTTTTCTAAAGTGGCTATACCAGTTTATACTGCCATCAGAAATGCATAAGAGATCCTATCAAACTGCAGTACCTTCAATATTTGGTCTAATCAAACTTCTTAATATTCGGTGTTTGAATGACTATAAAATACTGTCTCCTAATGGTCTTTATTTGTGTTTTCCTGACTACTTAATGAGGTTAAACATCTTCTCATAAGTTTATTGGCTATATGGATTTTCTCTCCTGTGACATATCTGTTCATGTCTTTTGCCAGTTTTTCTAATATGCATTTCATATTAATTTGTCAGCATTCTTTTTATGTTTATGATACTAGTACTTTATTGGTCTTCTAAGTTGCAAATTTTTTTTTCTCAGTTTAAAAATGTTTTTTTTTTACAGTTTAAGGTAAGTTTTGATTAAAGGAAGTTCATAATTTTAATGTAGTCACATTTATCAACCATTTTCTTCCTTCTGTTTTTGTCTATTTAAAAATGTTTCTCTATTTCAAGATCATAAATTTACCAGTTTATTTTTTATTAAATGTTTTAAGGTTTTGCTCTTGAAATTTAAGCCTGATCCATTTGGAGTTTATTTTTGTTTGTGGCTTAAGGTAAGGATCTAATTTCAAATTCGTATGTGAATAACCATTTTTTCTATTTTCCTCCCACATCTTTCTGTCTTTTCACACATTTTTTCCAACTGACAAAATATATTCTGTCATATTTCAATGGTTGCTATATGTGCAGATCTCTTTCTGCTCTTTTTTTTTTTCTATTCCTTTTGCCAATTATAACAATTCTGCACGGCCATTATTTCTTTAGCTTTAAAATAAGCCTTGGTATCAGATAGTGAAATTATTTCTGCACCTTTCTCCACCCTTCTTAACTATTTTTGGTTGTTTACTTTTACATATATTATATATATATATATGTGTGTGTTTTAGCATTAGCTTATTAAGGTCTATGAAATATTCTATAGGGATTTTCTTTTCAAATTTTACTGAAATGATAGATCATTTTGAGGAGAATTGACAGTGACTTAAGATATGTGAGACCTTTACAGGAAAAGTTAAGAAACTTTATTGAATGTATTTTAAAAGATGAAATTAATGATAAGTTATATCTTATTTATGGATAATAAGATTTAATATTCTAAAGTTTATGCATTTATATTGTAAACATTCAAGAAATTCATGACTGGCAAGGCACTTTATACCCAATTTCTACATTGTTAGGATGCATTAGACACATATGAATGGTCCCCGGCTCCCATCTGACAATTTTGATGATTGCCTTCGTGTGACAGGGGAGGCATCGTGAAGCTACCATTATAAACAAAAACAATTTTCCATTTTAGTATGTGCCCTTCTTGTTTCCATTTTAGTTTAACCTTTTTAAAAAGAGTTTTAAAATATTTTAAATTTTAAAATTATCCAATAGTCAAGAACAGATAGGAAGAGGAATACATAGGCATTATGGTTTTAGGGTTTTCCATTGTGATCGATTTCCTTCACATCAAAAATATACTTGTTGTGAATGTGCATGTTAGTTTTTCTAATTACACTTATAGCCATCTGAAGGAATTCCATCAGGGCCTGGGGTAGAAGAGCCAAAGTGACATAGAGGCTGGGAGACACTTCCTGTGAGATCTCCCAGGGTCAATACCTGGGATGAGCTTGAGCAAATTATACATTTACTTAGCTCCTCTCAGTTCTAACATTAGCCCCTTAAACAGTTTCTCCAAATGTCCATTGCTACAGGCCTGTCCACAATCCCCCATCAGGGCTAGAAGTCTCCGTTGTGCCACGTCCTACCTCAGAGATGTAGCTTTCCCAGCTGTATCCTCCACTACTTTTCTCCATTGGGGAAATTAGAACACTTTTCTTGTGTTCTACTTTCCATATTCTTGACGCAACTTTATACTCTAGCCCTCGTTAGCTTCAGTTGCACTGCATATCTCTTGCTTTCTGCCTGTAGCTTCTGATACAATGATGCACCTGTGGGGACTCCCTTGTCACTCCCATATGTGTGGACCAGAATTGTGGAGGTATTTAATGGACCATGAGCAGCCCACATCACTGGAAACAATGGCTAAATACTTCACCACTTCATCCCTTGAGTGAACACATCAGAGTTGTATTCTGTACACTTGCTAGAAGGATCCAGAGAAATCGAGTCCCAGTTTATTAAGTGATTGACTTGAAAAGATAAAGCACCTTTTCATGAGCTATTCCTCTTTCTCTCTTTCACTCTCCTCTCTCCTGCTTTCTGAGATCATTTTCCAAATAAATGTCCTGCACAAAGAGAAACCCGGCTAAAATAAGAAGACAGACTTCATATTCTCAAAGTCAATTTTCTGTGTCTCCAGTACAGGTACCTAATCTGTTAAAATAGCCAAAATTAATAGCAGAAGCCTAAAAGTCAAATTCATAGGTAGTGTCCTTCAGGGGATTATTAGCTTTCTCATTTTTTAGCGTCTAGATTATAACACCATAAGTGCGGGGGTCCATGTTTTGCTTGACTTTGTTCCTCCAGAACCTCTATTTGTGCTGATACATAGGAGGCACATAAGAAATGCTGAACGAATGAATGAATGAATGAAAACAATGCCTTGTGGTTTTTTTCAAGATGTCAATGGTAAGACTCTATGGTTAGGCCAGAATAAGACTGAGTCTTTGCTAGCCATAAGAGTTGTTTTTTAGTGGAAACTTTGGCAAGGTTTTCGAATTCCAAAGTACAAGTGTCACACACCTGCTTTTCCATGAGAGACCAATCCTGTCTAACAGGCCCAAAGAATCCCTGTGCTGAACTATGGGTATTAGGGATGGGTATGTGAGTAGGAAGACAACAGGAAGACTGGGCTTATAAAATTTTGTTCGGGATTCAGAATTTCAATAAGCCTACTGGTTTCCTGGGCTTTCCCTAAGAGAAAAACAAAGCAAAATTTAACTCATGTTTCTTCCAAGAGTCTTTCTTTATTTCTAATAAGTAATCAGATACTTCCCTACCATGTTATTTAGAGGGACTGAAAATTTGTCATGCTACCTTCTAAAACTAGTGGATTCTATACCTCAGTTTTATTTCTAAAAGTCACACTTTCCACATTCCTACTCCAACTTCTGAGAGGTACTTTGGTTTGCTAGATATTACTAATTCTCAACTTGCCAGGGATGCGGGCAATAGGAAAAGATGATTCCTGCCTTAATAGTGAGGGTAGGTGTGAGAAGTTTTGAAAAGAATACCAGGATAATATTTTTACAAGGCAAACTGTAAAAGAATAAAGCTGAACAAATATTGTGGGCTGGTAAGAATATATAGAGAAGATAGGGTGAGAAAATTATTTTTCAAAAGTGTAATTTTAAAAGGTTTGCAAAACACTTTTATTTAATCCTCACAATGGCATATGTCATAAAGTAGTATTTTCATTGTGCAAATGACAAGATGAAAGTCCAGAAATAGTAGGAAACTTATGTAAGTGTGCATAGCTGGTAAGCAGCAAATCCTAGCCAGGAAATTTGATGGGTTTTAAAGTCTTCCCTGTGTAATATCCACCTCTGGTCTCCACCTCTGGTCTTCGTATCATAAAGAGGACACTTTCATCAATAGGGAAGTGGCATCTCTATGTTTATAATTTAAGAGGTATCCAAAAACCTCTTACTGGAGTTATATCTCTCTAAGAACTTAACTTTCCTATAATCTCATGGTATTAGTAAGCTTTGGCCAGAAGACGAGTTATTTAAAAAACCTACACAATATTCTTTGTGTATCTGTATTCTTTGCTGATGTTTATTTTTGTGTCTTTTGTTATCGATGGCTTTATCAAACAGCATGAAAGATATCACAAACACTGAGAGCAACTATGCCTTTGTTATTCTAGCCCTGTCTTTTAAAAGGTTTTCAACCCTAAGATGCAATATGCCCTTTAGTTTTAATTTTTGCAGCTACTCAAAACTCTTGTTGAATTGGTTATAGACTATTGGCCAACATCTTTCCTGCCACATATATCTTTAACAATGTTATTCTAATGTGTGTCTGTTCTTGGCATTACTTTCCTCAAAGGCATTATTTTCCATTTAATGTAATCACTTTAATTAATGAATCTAATGGGAGCAAAAGAGCTATTATCCCCTGCTTTACTTTCACAGAAGGCAAAACTTTGATAAAGATTAAGAGATAGGGCAATTGTAGCATGTGTACTAGAAAATTATATGTATAATTGCATTTTTCTTTACAAATAAATGACATATAAAAGCTTTTATTTTCAGAGAAAAAGAATTTTGACTCTAGAAAGAATTTTAAAATAAGCTTATAAGTCATGTCAACAAATAAAAATTGTCTTTTTCTAACTATTGATTTCTAGCCTTGTATTCTTATTTAAGTAATTGCATTACGTATTGCACTATGAGCAATTATTAGCACACGGAAATTGTCCCTCAGTATAAAGTTGAAAGTTTTTTTTTCTCGGCAATAGGAAAAAATAAGAGCTTGTTTGAGAACTCCGTCCAGCAGCACTAGGCTATCTATAGTATGAACTTTAAAAATTCTATTTCCTAGCAGATTTTCAGTCTGATAGTACTTTAGTACTTTCGATTTTTCACTTCACCTCGACAGCACTTTCTGAGCCATCCCAGTACTCAGAAGTATCATCTCCAAAGGACTACTCAGTGTTCATCCTCGCAGCTTTATCTCAGGCGATTTGACTGGTTTGACATATTGCAAGATGTATGAATGTTGAATGAGAGTGCCTTAGAGTCCACTGGGCATTGAAATAAGATCAGCAAACTTGCTATACCTCTGACTTTGGAAAACAGCCACAATTGTGTGCTGTATATTAAAATATTATATTTGAATCAATGTTACACTTTCCATAAATTTATAAAATAAACATATTTTGAGAGTCCGTTCATACAATCAACTCCATAAAATACACTTAAGGGTAGGGATAAGTTTATTATCAACTAGGGGCATGCACACTGTTTTCCGCACCCTCTTGCTCTTTCTTTTCCTTCTCTTTAAAAAGGTTTTTTGCTTTTTTTTTCCTGAAAGTCTACTCATATTTATTATACTTGCCATAGAAAAGGAGGAAAAACAAAGTTCTAAAGGATCTAATTGAAATACTCACCTCCGTTAATATAAATAGTCCAATATTCTGCTGTATCTTATTGTAAAGGGTTATAGGATAATCAAAATTACTAGGAAAAAATTAGGGTTTGGAAAATTATCAAGTTTCCTTCATCAATACCTTAAATAATGTCATATTATGAAAAGATATTAATTTCCATTATCATTTTATATTGTAAAAATTAACCTATTCCAAATGTATGAGACTGGTTTTACAACCAATTTTTGATAACACTGTTGAGAATATCATTTCAGTTGTTAAACAGGAGACTCCAACTGGTCTGCACATAAAATATAGGATGATAAATACCTAGAAATTTTGAAAGACAGTTTGTTTCCAGTCTGCTGCTTCTCTCTCCATCCTCCACCCACCCCACCCCCAAAATAATAGAAAAACAGGACTTGAGGCTTGAATTGCCTGAATGATTGCTTCAATTTTATTATATATTATAATATGATATAAAGATGAAAATGAAAATTCAGCCATTATTGTAAATGCTGACAATTTGATTTTATAAATTTTACATTCAGATTGTTGATGTTATGCAAACAAAATAAAACATACCTAGAAATAGAAAAATACAATGCAGTAATGAGAAAGGACCATATAGTACATTTTCATTTGTTTTTAGAAATGATGATGCAGAGTCTACCTGGTCCAAATAACAGATTCTGATGGATGAAATCAATCATTCATGGAAATCTTGATTTTCAAAAAACTGTATATTGACTTTTCAAGATTCGGTAGCAGACTCTTTAATTATCACCTCAAAATAATGTGTGTAAATCTATATCTGTTAAGAGTCAGTATAACATTTCAAACCCAACTCTATTTATGAACAGATATGTAATATGTTTTCCCTTGTCTTTATTATCATCTGAAAAATAATGTATTCCTTTTTATTTGGGACTCAAAGCTTTGAATAAACATTTTAATGTATTTAACTTTATGTAAATATACCTCTATGAACATATTTGTACAGATACCTATAACAAAAAAACAGCATAATAAATTGATGACACAAATGTTAACATCTTTTTTAATCCTTTGTTGTGTTATACATAGGTTCTCACATTCTAATCTCTTTGTGATATCTATTGATTTATATACTTTGTGTATAAATTTGAATATTACTGGACAGAATATGAAAATAATAAATGTTACATAAGACATTTATCTCTAAGATAAGCATTTACATCTAAAATAAACCTAACTTCCTTAAACACTTTAGCAAAGAGTACGGCAATATATATTTAACTATCTAATAGAATATGCTAAGGAGATGACACAATAACTTCCAATAACTGAAAGTAGAATTTAGTATTCTGTGCTATTTTATGTTAAGATATCGAATTGCATACAGTGGCTTTAACTATAAAATTACAAAAGAAGTGAATTAATAACAATAAAATACTAATCAGAAATCACCTATTTAGTGGTGCTTAAAGTATTGGTATTAATAGAGCAAGAAATCCACAATGTCAGAGCACATGCCAAGAATGTGTGTATAAGTATGCAAATTTTCATATAACTCATTGGTTTATATGATTAATCACCAGTGATATTTAAATCAACCTAAACATTCCAATTTTGAGGAAAAAAATGTTTTTAATTTATAGACTTAGGAGGAAAACTCAGCAGAGGTTTTGGCAATTGAGCAGATGTTACCAGAATAATAATAATAATAAAAGAGTACCGAAGTATGCTCACTAATTGAGCAAAATTCTGTAAATGAAGCCCAGAAGTTCCTATCTCCTTTGACTTTAGTCAGTCTTTAATTGTAATGAATCTGTAAGTTCTAGCCAGACTTGCTGCTTACGCATCATTAAAATCAGACTTCTACTTCTGCCAGTGTATTAACTCGTCTGTATATATTCACATAATTAGCACCTCGTCATTGTATGCCATTCTGGGACTTCCTTGCATCCTCCAATCTCGCATCCAACATTGCAAAAAACAGTTACTATCGCCTTATAAAATTCCACTGTCCTTTAACCTCTGCAATTTCTCCTGTATGAAAATCAGATTTTAAAAAGAAGAAAAGAAAAATACTGGACACATCAGTGAGTGTTCAAGGCATTATGTAAAATATAGAGAAACCCAGAAAAACTGAAATACTTTGGTCAGTCCACCCAGATCCTTCCTCTGGGGCCCTTCTAGCACCTATTTAATTTGGGGGATTTCAATGCCGTCATCTCTGACTGCGGAGTCTCAGGGTTCGGTTTCTCGCACAACGCGATCGCCGGGGATGCGCTGCTGCGAGAGGAGATCGTTCCTGCGTGGCTGCGATTTACATTGACATTTAAATTTTAAAAACTTTCTGTCTTTTTTTTTTTTCTTTTGGTAACGGCTTCTTTGATCAACCTAACAGCCTTGATTGACCCGGTCCCCACTGTTATTGAGAAGCGATTGTTTTACTCAGATAAAGACAAACTACTTTTTGTGAAGTTCCTCCATAGTCACCTAGTTTTTAGGCTCTTCCTTCGGTTGCACATGACCGAACATCTTTAGAGATATTTGGGTTTCCCTTTTATCTTTTTTGTTTTGGAAGGGGGGTTGGGTTAAAAGGTGAACCCCACGGGGCAGCCTCCCGCCGTTCGGTCTCGGCCAAAGTTTCTGCCGGTCAAGTTTGAGGCTTGACGAGCGAAACGAGCCCCTGGACGTTGCTGATTGACCGACCCCTCACAGTAGCCGCCCGGCAGGTCATTTGCCACTGGCCTCTTAGGAAGGATTGGGGGTGGGGGTCGCTCCTGAGCCCAAGTCGCCTCGGCCTCAGGCAAAGCCGGCAGCTGCTGGAGAGGAACTTGGTAGCTGGAGCTGCGGAGCAGCGGGCGTCGGGCACCGAGCAGCACCCACCCGGCACCGGGTAAGAGACGGTCCCCGGTGATGGAGGGCGGGGTAGGGGTGATGTCAGGAAGAGCCGAAAAGCCTCTGGAACGCGGGTCCTCAGCAGCCCGGGCTGCAGAGCTGAGGCTGTCCGCCTCCCCGGCACACCGGTAAGGCTGCGCTGCTTTTCTGACCCAGTCCTCGCTCGGACCCGCTGCTTTCGTGTATTGTACAAAAGCTGAGAAACTCACAAGTTCCTCCCGGAGCCACCATTGCTGGGCTGTAAGCAGCCCGTCGACCTCGGGACGCACCTGTTGCCATAAAACCACCCCCTCCTCAGCGCCGCCGCCGGGGCTGCTAGGGCGCAGGGTGTGGCCGGAAAGAACGCCGCCCGGCGCCGCCGCCGGGTGACTCGCTGCAGCTCCTTGCCTGTCTGAGTCCTCTGAATGGACCCCTGGCCAGAGCCAAGGTCACGGCGCGTCTCTGGCTGAGGCCCTTTTGGGCCGCTGTAGCCTCGGCCAAACGCCGACTCCCTTACTTTTCCCTCCCTGCGCACACCCGGGTTGGGCGATGGCAGAGGCACACTCTGAAGAAATTCGTCAGCTCTCTCTCCTGAGCTCAGATTTTGCTCCTTCTCGGGTTCGGGGCTTATCCAGAGGGGCTAATCAGGGGTCGCCGGTGAACCCTCGGGGTGGAAAGCGACTCCACGAGTCAAGCGCGTGGGAGCATCCGACAGCGCTGCCTGGCCTGTGCCGCCGCCTTTTGGGTTTTGGCGAGTATCAACCCATTTTATGGCGAGCTAAGTTGTGGCTCCTTTCCTCATTCTCCCTCTTCTGGTTGTTAATCCTTCCGAGAGATAGGGGATGGTAGGCAAGCCTCGTAAGAGAGTCTGGGGCTCTCGAAAGGCCTCACTAAATATTCTTGCCTGACTGGGGCCCTGGACCTTAAGCAATCCCACACTGTCACAGTGGCCCTTTGGGAAAGCAGAGGACGACCAGGGAGGAGATGGCGCATCGCATACTGGACTGCAACCAAGGGCCCCCGGCCTAGACACTGCAGATATGCCACTGTAAGCACCGTCACTTTACTGGAACTAAAACCCCTTTGGGGGTGGAGGAGCTCTTATACGTGCAAGTGGAGGCCCCAGCGCCCCTTCCCCGCCTAGCGCCCCCTCCCCCGCCACTAGTCGCGGCAGGCCTATGTCCGCCTCTGGGTGGAAAGCCGATGCCGAAGTAGAAAGGCTCTGGTCAGAATCCCAGAACCCTGGCCCATTATTTTTCCAGCCCCGCAAGTGAGTTCAGTTTGTATCGCGAGGACTGCTTCCCCAACCCCTTTAGTGCCCTGCAACCTTCTCAATTAATTTGGGGGAGTTTTGCACCTTATTTCATATTGTCCACTGAGAAAACTGGGATTTTTAAAAAGATAAAATACCTCTCATCAGCATGATTTTTCTACACATTCATTTGCAGCCTTTCTGCTCTAACTAGGCTTGACAACTTCCGAAAACCAAAACTGAAGAGCAGCTCTCTCAGTCCGGTTTGGTAAAGACAGACGTTGATGCCCTAGGGTCAGGGAGGAAGTTCAGGAGGATGGAAGGACCGAACGGGCTTGTGCACTGGCCCAAAGGCAAAGAAGCCCATTTTCCTCCAGTAGAGCCTTCTTACCCCTCACCCCCTACGCCCACCCCCCACCACCACTTGATCAGCTAGCGCTGCTGAGGGCTGTTGTCTGGACCACGCCTCTCCCCCCAGCTTCCGTCTGTCTCCTGGGACGGCGTCCGAATATATGCAGATGTTTTGGAATCTCTTTTCACATAAGCAGCTCCAGGTTGTCACTGAGCTAAAATGGGCGAGTATGGTGAGTTAAGAAATATTCCTTTGGCTTATATTAGGAGTGCATTTGGACATCAGTCTTTCTACATCCAATCGAACCTCTTGGCTTCTCCGTTTTAAGAAACTTTTTCTTCCTTGGAGGTGGAGGCTGTAGGAGGATAAGAGGCTTGTGCCCTAACTTCAAGGGCACTGAGGCCCTGGCCTTGAGAAGGGACTGTTAGCCATTTTCTTTTTTTACAGAGAAGTAAAGTTTGGTGTAAAAAAAAAAGGACATCCAGTTCCACTTTTTCGTCTGTCTCCCCATCTGACTGGTATTGCCAGCGCTGATTTTGCAGTGTGACTGTCAACGAGGCAAAGTCTCGCAGAGCGTGCAAACTCTGGACCGGGACATCCATCCCTTTCTTTTGGCGGCTCCCTTCGTGTCCATGGAAAGTGAGGCCTCCTCTTCCTCGCGAGTCGTAGAAACTTGTAGTGACTCTACTGTGTATCCTGAGGCTCTAACTGCCCAAGATTCTGGGATCGTTTCGGTTTCTCACTTTGCACCCAGACGCTCAGCCACAACCTAGCGTCTCCCGTTCCTCCGAGCCCGGAGTGTGGCGATGCCCAGGTTCTTCCAGAGGCCGCCCCCCGGCTCTCCCCCTTCTGGATTTCTGTCTTCCCGCCCCTCATGCTGTTTAGCTAGTCGGGATGGACAAAAACACAGCAAGGGGGAAGAAAGACGCGCGCAGACCTCAACGCTCGCGCCCAAGGCTCCAAACACCCGGCACCCTTCGTATCCCCAGAAACGACTGTGCGCTGGACCTCAGAGCCCACGCGCGCGCGCACGGGCACCCTCTAGATTCTTTCGCGGCCGAACCACCCACACCCACACCTACACCCACCCACCCTTACTCACCATCCCCACCCCCACCCCCACCCCCGCCACACACACACCAAAGTAGTTTATTATTCGACCCTGAGCTCCCTCTTTTCCTGGCCAGCTGGCATGGGGCGACCCAGCCGGGTGGACCCACCAGCCGCGGTGATGCTGAGCGGCAGATGCTCTCCCCGCGCTTCCGCCCAGCGGCCAGAGACCGTCCCACCAACGTCCGCCAGTGCCAGGGGCCGGGGGCTGCGGGGAAGCCTGAGCAGGAATACTCTCCTGTTCCCGGGAACGTTTTCAATCCCTAACTTCCTCTCCACCCTGTCGGCTCCTTTTTCTCCGCTCCCCTTCTTAAGTCGCTCTTCTGGTAATACTAGCATTTATTTTCCCCCTCAGTTCCGGATCTATGAATTTAGGGGACTGAGCAAAACTGAAATGCTTTTAGTAATCTACTTTTTAAAAAGAGGCAAAATACATATAAAGCAAAAGACATCCCCACGACAGTGTCAGAGGCAAGCCCATCACCAGATATGGACTTCCCGTTGAAACCACAGTAGAAGGGCCCACTAAACAGAATGAACACAACGCCTGTTTAGGAAAGAGAATTAATTTAAAAAACAAAAAACAAAAACAAACAAACAAAAAAAAAACTTCAGACAACGCACATCGACAAGCAATCCTTCTCTCCCCCCCACTTCCTGCCTGCGCATTGAACCTGCCCTCCGTTCGCATCTCTGTCCTTGAAACCATTTCATTGGGATTTCTTTTGCCCCATTTGCCAAAAATTGAGAGTAGCTATGAAAGGTAAGGGAGAGAATGTTTCAGTTCCAAACCCAGAGGACTCTTCGGCCAACTGCCTAGGCCCTTTCCTTCCCTTCCTTCGATTCTTTAGGTGTGATTTGGTTAGGGAAATTGGGAAGGGGGATGGGGGTGGAGGCAAGTTTTTAAAAAAATCAGGAAGGCGTAAGCCGGAGCAGTGAGTGTGTCAATCAGAGGGTTTTGTGCCTGGGGGCTCCTAGCGGTTCTGAGCAGAGGTGTCCCAGGGCGGCCCCACAATGAATATGAATAGGAATCCTTGCTAAATGGGACAGCAAAGCGCACCGCCCTGAATGATGGCACGTCATCCTAACCAACGCAGGATAGATAGGAGGGTTTCTTTTGTCTCTTTTCTCCGCCGCAGCTCTATAAAAGCCCCTCTTTTTCTGAGTGAGGTTAGTTCAAGCACACACAAACTAGCTGTCCAGGAAACAGCCTAACCAGAGAGAGGGGAGTGGGGAGGGAGAAAGGCGGGGAAAGGCAGTGCCTCAGCTTTTCTTCTCATGTCTTGTCGCTGAGAAGTGGGTTGCTGAGCTGTGCAGATTATTATTTTTTTAATTCAAGATTTTCTTTAATTTCCCGCCTGAAGCCTCCCCACGGTCGGGCCGCATCCCCTCTAATAAAATGAATTCTGATTCAAGCTCTGTCTCTAGCAGAGCTTCATCTCCGGACATGGATGAGATGTATCTGAGGGACCACCACCACCGCCACCACCACCACCAGGAGAGCCGTCTCAACTCGGTCTCGTCCACGCAGGGCGACATGGTGCAGAAGATGCCGGGGGAAAGCCTCTCGCGGGCGGGCGCCAAGGCCGCGGGCGAGAGCAGCAAGTACAAAATCAAGAAGCAGCTGTCGGAGCAGGACCTACAGCAGTTGCGGCTGAAGATCAATGGACGCGAACGCAAGCGGATGCACGACCTGAATCTCGCCATGGATGGGCTGCGCGAGGTCATGCCCTACGCGCACGGGCCCTCGGTGCGCAAGCTCTCCAAGATCGCCACTCTCCTGCTGGCCAGAAACTACATTCTCATGCTCACCAGCTCCTTGGAAGAGATGAAGAGGTTGGTTGGCGAGATCTACGGGGGCCACCACTCGGCTTTCCACTGCGGGACCGTGGGCCACTCGGCCGGCCACCCAGCGCACGCTGCCAACGCCGTGCACCCGGTGCACCCCATCCTGGGCGGCGCGCTGTCGTCGGGCAATGCCTCGTCGCCGCTGTCCGCTGCCTCGCTGCCCGCCATTGGCACCATTCGGCCTCCCCATTCGCTGCTCAAGGCGCCCTCCACACCACCCGCACTGCAGCTGGGCAGCGGCTTCCAGCACTGGGCCGGGCTACCCTGCCCCTGCACCATCTGCCAGATGCCACCGCCACCGCACCTGTCCGCTCTGTCCTCCGCCAACATGGCCCGGCTGTCCGCCGAGTCCAAGGACTTGCTCAAGTGAGCAGCGGGCCGGCCCGGTTGCGGAGGATGAGGGGAGAGCGGCAGCGGGGGACGCAATGCCGGGCCGGAGGGAAGGGGGAGGCCGGGCGCTCGGCGGGCGGGAGGGCGCGCGCGGGGCCCTGCGGCCTCTCCTTTGGGCTGAGCGATCTCAGACCTCATTTAACCTTCGGAGGGAACGGACCAAAACCAAATTGCAAGTTCTAGGTGGTAGCGAAGGGGGACTCAAACCAGACGTCGTGTGTTTTGCATGCATGCTTCTTTTCCCCCATGCCGCGCCAGTATTTCTCACTGCCATATGCTCTTGTCACAACTGCATTTGTTATATAAAGACGGGATCGGTGTAGTTAAAAACTTGCGAAGGGACTTTAGAGTTGGCTTTCTCTGGCTCTGTGCTCTCTCACCTTGGAAAAGACAACCATCCCTTTTGTGCAAAACAAATGTAAATATTTCCTTGAGATGGGTGCAATTCCGATTGTCACTATTCTCTCCACAGTTTTGTTTTCTAGAGACAAAGGAGAGGGAGGGAGAGAGAGAGGGAGAGAGGGAGAGAGGGAGATCGAGAGGGAGATCGAGAGAGAGAGAGAGAGAGAGAGAGAGAGAGAGAGAGAGAGAGGCAGGCCCCAAGTTTTGAATCTCAACTCGGTCCAGAGCATGACATCTCTTATGTGGGTTTTCCTTAAGACGCAGTGTAGGTCAAAAGAATGCATGCACGCTTCTCAATGAATCTTGTATGAACATGTTGTGCAGGCCGTGATGCCATTTTCCTTGTAACAAGGATTTATTAGTGAATTCTACCAAGTACTCCGCTTATCTGTCTGTGGTTGTATGAAATGAAAACGGGGGCAGAGTGCAAAGACCCGAACTCACGCACATGTGCTTCTTTTCCCATCTTAACCCCTTCAAACTCCATTCCCAAACTTCTTCTGCTGATGTAGGGGTGGGCAATTGCCAGAGCCTGGGCTCCTTCCACTAGCTTGCCCCACCCCCTCTTGCTCCGTTATTCTGCATGCGGGCGGGCTCTCTCTATCATCAGCTTTGGAAACTTATCGTGGTTTGGGGAGGGGTGCCGTTTTTATTTTCCTGAACATTTGCTTGAAATATTTTGTTAGGGCTTCAAAGACAATACCTGTCTTTATTTTTATATATTCTTGATAACTATGGTATATTTATTAATAACCAGTGTTTCTGGATGAGATTTCAAATAAAAAAGAACCTTTAAATCCTGGCTTTGCCTTTGCCTAAAATTTTTGAAGATGGGAATAGTAGTAGGGAACATGTGGACTAAGTAAGGTGTATCTGGGCCCCGGGTGAAAGATTTGGATGGGTGGGCAGATGGGATGAATTTTCTTTGGTCATTTACAAGTAAAGAGGTCAGATAAATTGGTGTTAATTATTACAAATAATTGTACTTCGAATGGGGCATTGTCTACATTGGTAGTCTTGTGATATCTGAGCTCCTTGTTTCCCTGCAGTAATCAGACCCTCATAAACTCAGCCATTGAGGTTTTTAAAAAGTAATCTGGAAACCCAAAGTGACAGGAAATGAGGCAGAGTAGTTACTGCTCTGGCTGTTGTTGGCAACAGATGAGAATGAAGCAGTAAGTTAACTTCTTTTCACTTTTAACCATGTGACCTTAAAAAAAAAAAGTTTAAAACGCAGTATCTGTTTTAAAAGTCAACAAAGAGTGGTCCTAGAAGATAATCAAATACCTGGCCCCTGCCTGCTCCCTGGACAGCAGCCCCTCAGAAAAAGGGCTCCGCTTTGTAAGGTGAGGGTGGGGGGTGAGGCCAACTACTACAGATTTATAGCGGGATTCTCCCTTCGTTTCTCCCTTAGAAGATTGCAAGGTCCCATTAGTTGCATACAAACTACTTGGAAATATGAGGTAGTGAGTGGGGAATGAAGAGAGAAAAGTCTTCTACACAAATAAATGATGGCTAAAACAAGGGTCATTTTAATCATTACTTTTCTCTCTTCAGCCCTCCCCCCTCATCCCATAACAGTTCCAAACAGTGTATATAAATGAAAGTAATCCAATAAGAAGGTTTTGTTTCTTCATAGAGGACAAGGAATGAAGCTCTAGTGATAACCCAACAGGAGCACATGCCTCTATTTCCCACTAAAGAAAATGGAACTCTTACTGAAATATGACATCCCAGGATTTGCCTCTGCATTAGATGTAACTTCACCACCCTATTGGCTGAGGCCTAAGCTCTTCTTCAAGGGAAGAGGGGTGCCTCTGGGGGACAATAGAGCTGTCTCTCTCCAGCATTCAGCATGGATAGCACATATAGGGAGCAGCGCCCTTTCCTTCCTGGGTGCCCCACCGCCTGCCTGGTGCTGCCCCTCTCTGCGAGGGCATTTCTGTGGGTCTTGGTTCTATTTAATTTACTCTCATCCATCTCTTCTTACTCCTTGTCCACCCTCAGCGCCTCCAGTACCAGGGAGAAAGACCAAAGTGAGGGTCTACTGTGGAGGGGGCTTATTTTCTCTGGTTTTAGGCAGACAAATGGGGGAATAATCGTTTGTTTCCCAAGGGTGATTCATTTCTCTGGGCGAGGAAAGAGCTGTTGAGGATTTATTTGAAACCAACACAAGGCAGCCCTCCAGTCTTACCCCGTGAGTTTATTATTTAGAAAGGGGCGGGGAGGGAGAAGTTTCATCAATCAGAAAAACGACTTTCCCCTAAGCTACTTGCTTCTTTGAGTCCTGTTTCCAAAGGCCTGGGCCTGGGAGAAGACTCGAGGCCTGACCACTGGCTTAGTGGTGGGCTTCGCCCCCTCTCTGGACCTGGAGCTTAAATTGGAAGGAGTAGAGCCACACTCCTTACACCAGGGAGGGCAATGCTGGCTTTTGACATCGTGCTGCTGGCACAGGAATCCTTTGAGTTATCTCCAACAGTCAATTTAAGTAGCTGTGAGTCCTACTCCCATAGGTAATTGGGCTAAAAGGAACCTGGAGCCGGAGGAACTCTACCCGGAGTTCTTCAAAATCAGTTTTGTTTTGTTTTGTTTTGTTTTTTAAAAAAAAGCCCTGCTTCCAACGTTAAGGAGTTCCCCTAAACAGGCCAAACTCTTTTCTGGGTCACAAAACTCCTTTGAACTGGAGATTGGGAGAAAAGGTTGCTTTAAGAACAGGACAAGAACGGAAGGGAAGAGGCGATTGGGAGCCAGGTCGTCAGGAGTTTCTTGATTTATTGGATAGAAACAATCCCCCCTCGCCTCCCTGGGAAGGACCTTGCCGCGGTGCGAGCTGGTCGGCTGGGTACTTTGCAAGCGACTCTTATTTGCATTTCCCATTAACTTCTCATATGATTGATGCCAGAAAGAAGAGTACGTGGCCGCGAAAATAAGAACGGTATCTGGCCGGGTATTTTTGCATTGTAAATTTGCCACTTTCTCCAAAGTTCTCAAGTTTAAAGCAGTTTTTAATTCAATCTGGATATACAACGATCCCTTCATTCCAGAATAAACTTTCCTTTATAGTTAAAAGGACAGCAAAAGCCTCCTGGGCAGAGATACCTTGAGAAGCCTACACTAGAAAATTCGGTGCGGTGTAAGCCAGTGACCAAACTTCAAGGGCGGGCGAAAGTCACACTAAGAAAGGAAAAGCAGGCCACTAGACTTCTGTTCCCAGCGACCCTCTCCCCATCGCTGGGGTTCTGAGGCCTCGGGTTTACATCCCGAAAAGGGGAGGGGAGAGGTGGCCTGAGCATCCCACGAAGCCCAAGGGTTCCTAGCTCCTACAAGAGGAAGCCTTCTGTCTCCTCAAACTTTTTTTTCAAGATGCTGTTTGGAGCAGGGTTTTGTCGCCTCCACTAATACACTGAGCAGAAATTGCAAAGCTCCTTCCCTCAGGGAAGGCGGCGGGGTTGTTCTCTGCGCGTCTCGCTCAGCTAACAAGATTTAACTGCTCTTTCTAGGTTGGGCCCTCTCTCCCTGTCTCATCACCCAAGTTAAGAGTGCGCTCTTAACCCTCCCTACCGCGGCTTGTTCCCGCGGGGACAGGCCTGGGGGGCGGGGACAGGCCTCGGAGCCAGTCGGGGCCCGGCAAGGCTCAGTCTCTGTGATGCTGAATACGCCCCATGGGAGGTCAGCCTCACCCCTCCAAGGCTCTTCTGGAATCAACGGGGCTAGAGGAATAGGTACACGGCTCGCAAGGCACTTGCCCCTTGGGTCCCCCTCCGCGTCCCCCGGCCCGCGGCTCTCGGTCGAAGCCGGGGAAGGAGAGCTTAGCAGGGAGGACATCTGGGCCAGACCCCGACCGCGGCCGCTAGGAATTTGGGGCTCTCTTGTTAGCACAGCCCCGCGCAGTCCCGGCTCCGCAGGTGTAGGAAGCCAAGTGAGAGGAGGACGCTGGCAGTGACTATGGAAAGAAATCAGTTCAGGGAGGGGCCTGGCGGCGCGGGCGCACCTGCGTCTTCCCCGTCTCTCCGTAAACATGCGGGAGAATGAGTGCTCCTCCCTCCTCGCCCCTGCAGTCTTGGAGCCTCGTGCGTACCCATTCCCTCATGAGTAGCCCCGAGGAGGCAAACCCCGAAGGTTCGGGTGTGCAGTCTCGCTTTTCAGTTGTGTCAGTTTTCAGTGACAACCCCCCACACCGCCCCCTCCAGAACACTGAAGTTGCCGGGTTGTGAGGGGGCCAGAGAGGGTGGGATAAGGGGATCCACGATGGTGGAGAGCACGAAAGGCGCCAGAACCCGCGCTCGCAGAGTCCCTCCAGAGCCCTCGGACTGGATCCTCCCCGAGCTCCTGGCTCCGCCGCACAGCCACTGGGTGCGTGGCCTCCCTCAGTTCTCCTGACCCCGGAGGCGGGAGCGGGCAGCTGGCGCGGGTCTGGGTTCCGCGCTGCAGAAACTGGCCTTACAGTAACCTCTGGCTCCGGGGCCTAACGCTGAGCGGACGACACCGAGACTCTCGTTCTGCGTGGTGGAGGGGGTAGGGGGAGTTCCTTGGTTTGCCGCTGCGTCCGGTAGGAAACGTTGGCCTCCACTACCGACCCCCGACTTCGTGCTGTTTGTACCCTGTAGACTCCGAGAGGCCGGGGTGCAGACGGCTACAGAGAGATGCACGGAGTGGGATATCACCCAGCTAGGCCCGGCC
>NW_011888805.1:9559694-9561156 GCF_000151845.1 Pteropus vampyrus
TCAGTTGTGTCAGTTTTCAGTGACAACCCCCCACACCGCCCCCTCCAGAACACTGAAGTTGCCGGGTTGTGAGGGGGCCAGAGAGGGTGGGATAAGGGGATCCACGATGGTGGAGAGCACGAAAGGCGCCAGAACCCGCGCTCGCAGAGTCCCTCCAGAGCCCTCGGACTGGATCCTCCCCGAGCCCCTGGCTCCGCCGCCCAGCCACTGGGTGCGTGGCCTCCCTCAGTTCTCCTGAACCCGGAGGCGGGAGCGGGCAGCTGGCGCGGGTCTGGGTTCCGCGCTGCAGAAACTGGCCTTACAGTAACCTCTGGTTCCGGGGCCTAACGCTGAGCGGACGACACCGAGACTCTCATTCTGCGTGGTGGAGGGGGTAGGGGGAGTTCCTTGGTTTGCCGCTGCGTCGGGTAGGAAACGTTGGCCTCCACTACCGACCCCCGACTTCGTGCTGTTTGTACCCTGTAGACTCCGAGAGGCCGGGGTGCAGACGGCTACAGAGAGATGCACGGAGTGGGATATCACCCAGCTAGGCCCGGCCGAGGCTGCGTAAACTCTTGAAAAGAGCCTCGAAATACCTAAGCATTTATGGAAATTGGAAGGGATAAAAAATAACAAGAGCAAGAACGAGAATAACCAACAAATCCAAACTCGGGCTTAGCGCTACGAGGGTGCCCTTTCCTCTCTGATCCCTGCGCCCCCAGACCTCAGCCCGGCACTGATACTTTGTAAACTTTGCTAAGGAGATTCGGGTGGCCCAGCTGCTGCGCCTTTCCCAGCTGCATTTCCCCGTTGGGGAACCTCGCCAAGGACCCAGATCCTTCGCTCTCTGCGGCCGACCTGGGCCACAGCCCCTGGCGCGGAGCCTCTACTTCTAATCCAAGCCCGGGTCCTGTCTCGGATTCCGGCACCGAAGTTCGGACTCTGTCTCTGCAGCCCGCACTCGGGAAAGAAAGCGCAACGCGCTCCGGGAGTGGGCCGCGGCGGGGCCTGGACCTGCTGCGGCCGAGGCCTCCGGAGCGGAGAGGGAGGGCTGGGCAGATCTGGGCGCTCGACGCCGGGCCTGGATTTTGCTGTGGCGTCTTGGGGTTCGGGTTCAAACGGAATGGTTGGATCTCTCGCTCCCAAGGAGGGAAGGGAGGGGGTAGCGCCGAAGGGTCTGTGGGGAGACTTGAGATAGCTGCCCCCAAAAGTTTTAGGGTTCCATCTGGCCCTGACTTTTTCAGGGCCCGTCTTTCCCATGCGTTCTGTGTCTTTCGTACAGCCCGGAAAGTTCAGGAAAGTTGGGGTCTGATTCTGGGTACGACACAGTTCACTTGCAATATGCGACCCCTCCAGAACCCCTCGGGGCCTGGAAAACTCCAGAAGCCGAGTTCTGAGAAGCACCGCTCGCCCTTTCTGCGTGCTATAGAGCAGCGGCGCCGAGAACGCCTTTCCGCCACACGCAGGATCCTGAACTCCACGC
>NW_011888805.1:9561206-9580432 GCF_000151845.1 Pteropus vampyrus
CGGAATGGTTGGATCTCTCGCTCCCAAGGAGGGAAGGGAGGGGGTAGCGCCGAAGGGTCTGTGGGGAGACTTGAGATAGCTGCCCCCAAAAGTTTTAGGGTTCCATCTGGCCCTGACTTTTTCAGGGCCCGTCTTTCCCATGCGTTCTGTGTCTTTCGTACAGCCCGGAAAGTTCAGGAAAGTTGGGGTCTGATTCTGGGTACGACACAGTTCACTTGCAATATGCGACCCCTCCAGAACCCCTCGGGGCCTGGAAAACTCCAGAAGCTGAGTTCTGAGAAGCACCGCTCGCCCTTTCTGCGTGCTATAGAGCAGCGGCGCCGAGAACGCCTTTCCGCCACACGCAGGATCCTGAACTCCACGCGAAGAGGTGGAGGTTGGAGCGCGCGCATTTTATGGAGACTCTCTTTCCCTCCTGATTACTCCACTTCCCGTCTACCCCGGAGAAGAACAAGGAAATTCACATCATCCTTTGAATCCATATGTAAAAATATAGCGCTCTAGTGCACCCCCAGCAACGTAAGTCTTGACATTACTTCCTTTGTAGTTTCTCTTAATCTTTCTCCACCTCAGCAATGATCACTTTCTGAGTGCTTCTGATGTACCAGGCGCTGTAAGAGGCACCAGGGAAAAAATGAGAAGTAAAACATCGAGAGAAGACGTTTAAATGCATAGAAAATGGCCCCTGCGCTCATGGTCCTCAGAGCTTAGTGGGAAAACACAGATCACCTAGGTCCGATGGTAAATACTCCACCCGCCAAGACCCAAGTGCTGCAAGCGCGTCTTCCCGGAGCTTTTTCAGATGCTGGAAACCTCACTGCCCATTAGCCCTACCAGATAGGGGCCAGGAGCAGATGCCTTTGATTAATATGGAAATAAAAAGAAGCAATGGTGGCTGTACTTAGTTTTGTCTCAGTTGTTTAGAGATTTATCGACACCGAGATAAACTTCAGTCTGGGGCACCTCCGTAATTCATGTCCCCATTAGTTATTACCAAATAAGCAAATCGTTTTTCTTTTAACCGGTTTTTAAAAGAAAAAATAAAAGGAGGTGGGGGAGGGGGGAAGTTGGGAGAAATCTTTTTTTAATGAGATTAGATTCATTATCCTCCTTGTCTCCAGTAGGTCCCTGAGCTACAGAAACTTGCCTCTCGACTCCGAGTTCACCAGGCTGTGTTCTAAACATAAAACAATCCTGTAATTTCCTTCAAGAACAAAAGTGTTCAAAGAAATGACCTGCACGGTATCCCCCCCTCAATAAAGTAGCATTGACTTAATGGTCTGTTAATTACTCCATCCCTGCAGGGGGAGGGAGGCTTCCGAAAGGATCGCTGAAAACTCTCTGTGCACTGAAGCTGTGATCTGTCCCCAAATGTACAGCTGGGGCTGGGCCATTGAAAACCCAGACAAAACAAAATCCCTGATAAATAATCCTACCTAGAACACAAAGATTCAGCATACAATTGTTGAATCTTTGCTGGATCCTCAGAGAAGACGGGAGGGAGCTCCTTTGGGGCTTCCGGTAATCTTTAAAGCTGGAGGCCAGGGGTTCTCTCACAAAAGTTAAAAAAAAAAAAAAATTGTTCGACTTTTCTGTTTCCTTATCCTCCTGTGTTGAAGTTTGTTTCATCGTTTAATGCATTTTTAGTTTGGTCATCTTTTCCAGTTGTTTCTCTATGAATGCTTTAAACCTAGAAGACAAATTTTGAGTGTTATAGTTTTAAAAGACAGAGTAGAGAATCGAAATGTAGGAGATAGATTTGGGATATTATTCTCCGACTTCTTCACACCTGCATCATGACGATGTGAAGGCATCAACTGCATCACACAATTAAATATATTTCTAAAGTTAAAAAAAAAAAACCTTAAAACCTCTACTTAAACCCAAGTAAAACTGAATAACCCAGTAAATTTGGCATCAGAGACAGTTAAATAGAAAAATTCAATTTTCAAAATACCTCTTAAAGGAAGAAAATACACATAAACATGTTCTACACTAATTTAGAAAATATTAATTTTAATTTTGTATACATTCTGGCTTTGTGGGCCCATTTAAATAAAACATTGCAGAAAGATGAAATGTGGCATCTATAGAGAGAGATATGTACCATGAAAGTGGTCAAAATGTGGATATGACCTGTTTTGAAAATTAGTTCTTTGTCTGAATTATGCAATAGCAATGAGTCTGTCAAGCTACGTTGTTTGCTACATTCACCATTACTTTTTAAGAAAGTGATACTTAAGGGTCATTCGTTGACTGAAGCCAGCCTTTGCCTTCCTTCCACAGTTGACTGGACCCTACATGGTGTATGAGCTAATCAATATGAAGGCATGGACATAAGGGAGGCCAGCTCAAAGGTGACTGGCATTAAATTGTGCCTATAACTGTGTTTCATATGAAATGGTGGCAAACATACACTTTTCTCTCTTTTGGAAAAGTGAAAAAAATCTAGTGAATCAAAAAGAAACTCATCATTTAAACTCAGCTTGACTCTCAAACAACGCTGAACTTTTGTTTTGGCTTTCTGTACAGCTAGCTGTTCATCCCAGTTACATGCGAAATGAGATCTAGATACAGAGAGACAGTGTGATCTGTGGAGTCTGAATAGCATGTTCCTTTCAATAAAACCCATACCAAGGCCATCTTTGCATGTCTACTCAATGAAGTCCTCAGGATCCTGACTTTCCCACAGTATATATAGCTAATACACAAATAACAACAAAAACAAGAAGCCGTTCTTCTTGCTAAATAGGCCAAGGGATATACTTGAAGCATGAGTCAATTTGTTGCCAATTTTTACAAGAATTATATTATAAATAAATTAGATTCCAAGATTGAATAAAGCACAGTTTTAGAGATGATACTGAGTGACCATGAAATATAGAGATGGGTTAGTTTCTCTTTTTTCTCCTTTGCACTTAGGTATCAATGCCCCTCCTTAAAGAATATTTTGATTTGGAAGTTTGTTGTGTGTGTGTGTGTGTGTTTTTTTTTCATTTTTTTTTTTACTTTAAGATACTTGATTCTCTAAGAAAGTTGTTTTCCAGGCTCTTAACTGAGATATGTTAACTCTTCAGAGCCACAGAGTACATTGACTTACGACTAGTAACTTTTCCTCATTATTGATATTCTGTTTTTAAACAGAAAATGCTAAGCAACAACTGTATTATTCACAGTAAACACTAGATCTCAATACAAGGGCCTGTAACTTGAAGGAAAACACTAACAGTGAAAACTTTGAGGAATATATTAAAAATGAAGCAAACTAATATTTTTTTGAAAGCAATGGTTTTATTTAAACTTCAACTAAATGCTAGCTTGACCTTGAAGGAGCTGATGCTGATAGCACTGAAGAGTGCTGGAGAGGAGGGAGGGAAAGCTAGGGAGGAGAGTGTTACTTTCTTTCTTCTTTCTTTTTCTTTCTTTTTGTGAGTGTTACTTTTCTTAATTGTGGTTCTCATGTGCTCTCACTACGTAGACCCTAAACCTCCTTTAAGTGGATATTGAGGGGTGAGTTGCTTTTCTTATAGTTATTTGACCATTATAGATTCTTTTCTTCCTATAATTTACTTCTTCGAAATTATATTCGAGGGTTGCTCATCTAAAATATATACCATATGGTATAAATGTTGTTTTAGAGTTTGTTTAAAGTAGAATTCGGTTCATTAAAACATTCAATGTTTCTCAACTCTTTAAGCTTGAGAGAAAGATCAGAGTGAAAGATGGAGAGATCGAATCTGCAGAACAGGGATGAAATGGATGTATTAACTGGAGCAGGTAAGGCAAGAAGCATAGTGGCCGCTTAAAAATCAAAACATTTCTGCTGATAACGCCGCTTCAAGAGTTACTATTACTAGTTTGTCATCATATATATAGACTTTAGGTTGTTAAGACACCGCTTAGAAAAAGGACCATGTTTGCTTACTTCCAAGAGATAAATATTTATGGATGATTTTCTCTTTCTCTTGTTTTCCTTTCCAATTTTCCTTCCTTCCTCTACTCTTCTATCTTGCTTCTCAATTATCTCATCACCTTGCTCTCCATCTCCTTCTACCTCTCTGCTTCCACTCTCTACTTTTTTCTCTATTCCAGAATATTCATCATTCCACTCTATTTGTTTGTCCACTTCCATTTACCACTTCATTTCTTTAGGGGAACTTAGGGTTTACATTCCCTTAGCCTCCCCACTCTCTTTGTACACACACTCAGTCTGCTCCAACCAGTTCTGGTTTCTAGGAAGCCCCCAATGCTCTTTAATATTTTCACTCTCAGCCTGTGTTCCAGAACCAAAGGTGTTTGAAAGAAAGTGCTTTAAATTTCAAAAGCAGCATTATCATGAGAATGCCTTTCTAGGTGGCAGGGGTATTGTGGTAGATGCTATATGTGTTTTACCAGCTAATGTTAACTTAGGGAAAATATTTATATTAATAATTACAGCAAACACAAAGTGCTTAGTACATGCCAGTGATGGTTTTAAATACTCAACATATAGTAACACATTTAAACTCATTGCAAGCCTATGAAAGCGGTATTATTATTCCCATTTTTGCAGGTGAGAAAATTGAGGCACAGAAAGTTAAATAACTTTCCGAGGGTTATGCAGCTGGAATGACCGAGATCAGTGGTTCTCAAAATATGATCCCTGAGCCAGCAGTATCAGCAGCATCTGGGATCCTGTTAGAAAAACAAATTCTGAGATTTTTTTTCTTACTTGCAAACTGGTAAGATATATTGTCACAGCCTCATGGATGCTGGAAGAAGACACAAGTCTCTCAGATCAGAAGCAAAGGACTTTATTTCTCACTGCATAGAAAGTGTCATGAACTTCATGCTCACATTGGTTCCCCTGGCCCCTTAATTCCCATAAGAGCAATGTAGAGGTAGATGCTGCACAGGAAGTGGACTGCATTACACATGAGGAATCCTGAGCTTAGAAGACCCCAATCTTTAATAATGAGCTTTTAGCAAACCTTCCCGACTTCTGTCCTGAAGTGAGAAATTATGTTTATTATCTGGCCTTCTGTTCCAAAGAGAGATACTCTATCTTCCAGGCTGTTTTCTTTACAAATATCTTTGAATAGATAGTCCAGAACAAAGTTCATCAGTGTCTCGAGATGTGCAGAAATGCAAGAGACTGTCTCCCAACAGAGGGTTGAGATGAGTACACTCCAGCAATTGGCATACTGTTGTCATCGTTTGGGACAAGGCCACTGTCTACCCCATTCCTGTCCCAGACATAGACATGATGTATATCTTTTAATATATGTGAAGTCCAAGAATCCTTGTAAAATAAGCAGTGTTATTTTGTGTGTACCTATTTTAAATTGATATGTAGATTGTATTATAGCCTTTCTATTTCTTATTCTTTTATCTAGTCAGCATTATGTTTTAAGATCCATTCACTTTACTGTTGGTTCATCTTGTTCCTGACTTTTGACTTCTGTTGAGTATTTCATACTGTGTGTCCATCACATTTCATTTCTCATCTCCCTCCCAATGCAACATAGTTTTTGTCTAACACCTTGTTACAGTAACACTGCAATGAACATTGTTATGTGTGTGTATACATATATATATATACACGTATATATATCCTTATCTCTAAGATATATAGTTAATATTCTTTGTTCATTTTTCTATCAGATCACCTGTCTTTTTCTTTTTGCTTTTTCAAGAGTTCCTCGTATAGTTTAATAATAAAAGTTTTAGATGTAACAACTGCTTTCTCCCAGCCTAATATCTTACTTTAATGTTTTATGAGCTTTTTTCCTAGATATGGTGCCCCAATTTTTCTAATGCAGTGCTAATATTATTACAAGATTTATATGGTGGAGTGTTAGTGGGAGAAGATATATATGTATATGTAGGCCTCTTATCATAATATTCTTATTTTTTCACTCTATTTCTTCAACCTCAATACTAATTCATGGGTAGAAATTCTCAAACTTTCTGGCTCCCTATTTGAAGCAGTTTAGTGCCTCATTAATCTAGGCTTAGTAAGAATTTCCACCTAATTATAAAGGTGTGGAGATACTGCTCATCATTATGTTCTATTATGTTATATATTCTATGTCATTATGTATCTGTGATACAGTGTCATACAGTAGATAGCACTATACTAGGTTCTTACATTACAGTAGGAAATAATAAAGATGTGGTGTTAGCACTCAGAAAGCTTATCACCCAGTGGGGGAGATAATTAAGCAAATAATAAAACAGGGTAGGGTTCATTGAATGAGCAGAGGGAATTTGAAAGACGTTTTAGTGCAGCTGGAAATGTGGAATTCTGTCTGTGAATGGAGTCAGAATGGTGCTAAGCAAGATATGGTGCTAGAGAGCCAGTTGCCAAAAGGCACAGTAATCCACTCGCTCATCTTTTTTTTTTTTTTTGAATCAAAAGGAAAGTTTATTAGAAAAAGGCTAACACTCCACAGACAGTGTGGTCTCCTCTCAGAGACAAAGAGTGAGAGGGACCAAGAGAGGCTTGGAAAGATAGTGTCTACTCACTCGTCTTTTTGAGCTATTATCGAAGTGCCTACCTCAATAGTAAATAGATTATACACATGGCACTTATCATGTGCCATGTACTGTTCCATGTGCTTAATATCTATTAACTCATTTCATCATTGCAACAACCCTATGAGTTAAATACTATTCTTATTCCAGTCTTAAGAATGAGAAAACCAAGGCCCAGAGAGATTGGGTAACTTTCCCAAAGTCAGCTATTAAGTGACAAGGCTGGAATTCAAACTCGGACCACTCATCTCCACTGTCCATGCTATTAACCATGGTAGTAAACTGCTTCTGGGGACAAAGTGCTGAATGAGACAGATGGAGCTCCCTTCCCTCATGCTAGGAAGGAAACAGAAGATAAGCAGGCAAACGACAAATAAATGAACAAGACAGAGATGAGAGGCATGAAGACATCCAAAAAGCAGGACAGATTTTCTTTGACTTGGTTAAGTAAATTTAACTAGGTAAGTCAGTGAGGAGTCCACAGAGGGCTGACATATGAGCTGTGATCTAAAGGACAAATCGAGGCCAGAGAAATCCAAGCAGTGGGAACCAGCATAAATGGGTTAGATGCTAGAGATGTGTGATGGTTAATTTTATGGGTCAACCTGGCTAGGCTACAGTGTCCAGTTGTTTGGTCAAATACTCTTCTAATGTGAAGATATGTAGGTGTGAATAACATTTACAATCAGCTGACTTTAAGTAAATGAAATTACCCTCCATGGTGGGTGGGCCCCATCCAATCAGTGTAAGGACAAAATCTGAGGTTTCTCAGAGAAAAAGGAATTTTACATCAAGACAGTAACATAGAAACTCTGCCTGTGTTTCCATCCTACTGATCTGCCCTACAGATTTCAGACTTAGCAGCTCCCACAAATCACATAAGCCAATTACAGTAGATGGCTGTCTCTCTCTTTTTAAATATATGTCTGCATATATATATATATGTTCTGGAGAACCCTGTCTGATATTGGATGATCAGTAAAGAAAGACTCAACCCCCGCCCTCACAAAACTTTGTTATAAAGGAGAGAAAGAGAGACAGGAAACAACTTATTACATAATTAAAAATTTAATCTAAGAACAGAGATTGTCTATTCTTTTTAGATCTCTTTTAATACTGGGATCAGGGCTCTGAACAATGGAGACACTGGACAAATATTTTCTGAATGAGGGAATGATACTTAGAGTCAGGAGAAAAAATCTGGGGACACTTCTGCCCCAGCAGAGCTGCGTGACCTGAGTTTACACACTTAACTCTTCTGAGCCTGTTTTCTTCTCTATGAAATGAAGGCATTGGAATAAATGTTCTTAAGGTTCTTTCCTTTTCCAGTCTTCTGTGATTCTTTGATAGCAAGAGGAAGACAAATAAGGATAATAGATAGCTACTGATCTACTGATGAGAGCAGCAAAGTTTAGAAATATAGTCCTAAAGACAGTTTTTGTTAGTCATACAACACCTGAGGGAGTGCTAGGATCTCCCAAACCTCATCTTAATGTTCAGTTACTGTCACTTTCAGCAGAGTTCTTCTTTTTTTCACTGTCTCTGTCCCTGTCCCTCTCCCTCCTCCCTCGCCCCCTCCTTCTTCAGTTTCAGATGTACAACATAATGATTCAATATTTGTATATATTGTGAAATTTATCACCACAGTAAGTCTAGTTAACATCCATCCTTGTACATAGTTATGATTTTTGTGTGTGCGATGAGGACTTTTAAGATCTACTCTCTTTGCAACTTCCAATGTTGTTAACTATAGTCACCCAGGCTGTATATTACATCCCCATACTTAGTTTGTAACTTAGTTTGCACCTTTTGATCCCTTCACCCAAGGTGTTCGCAGGGCCATGCTCCCTCCAATGATGCCAAGAAAGAATCTTTCCTTGCCTCTTCTAGCTCCTGGTGGCCCCAGGTGTTCCTCAGCTTGTGGCATCATAATGCCAATCTGTTTTCATCTTCACATGGTCTTTTTCCTTCTGTGTGTCTCTATGTTTCTGTGTCTAAATTTCCCTCCTTTTATAAGGACACCAATCATTGGCTTTGGGGCCCACGCTAATTCCGTGTGACCTCCATCTTAACTTGATCGCATCTACAAAGATCCTACTTCCAAATAACATCGCATTCACAAGCACTGGGTGAAAATTAATTTTTGAGGGAGCAATATTTTACCCCATACACCCACTCCACCATCATTTAGCCTCACAGGCAGACCCCGTTTTGCTCCATTGACCATGCAATTCAGGAGGGAAGATCAGGGGGAGAACTGGTGGAGAGGATCATGGCTTCCTGAGAGCATGGAATGCTGCCCCATTCTGTTCTAGTTATGAGCTCTTTAATATTTTTGTGGATCATTCTACCTCCTTTTCCGTGTGCTGATTATATATGCTCTGTTTAATCCATGTAAAAGTTTATGTATGTATGCATTATGTAATTTTGGTGGGGTATATTAGGTAAGGAGGGAAGAGTGAACTTGAAGTAGGAGGCGTAACAAGGAGAAAGACACTTTTATACTCTCTAGATATGAGTACGTGTGAGGAACAGTTCTGACCTGCTCTTGGAATAAGAAAGGATTTTTTTTAAAGGTTGCTATTGAATGCCTGACTGACAACTCATTAGTTTCACCCTAAATCCAATTCTTATGAAAATAGCAAAGCAGCCCATGCAGTGTTTTATACCTTTAGGTTTATAGAAATTCAAATAGAATGTGGAAGTCAGGACAATTTTTTTGTTTGTTTGTTTCTCTTTAAAATGCATGTTAGAGGGAGAAAATTCAGGGTTTTTTTTTTTTTCCTTTTATAAAAAGATGAAAACTTGCCTTTTCTCTACTTTCGTATATTGTCTTTCTCCAATGTTTCATTATTATAGACTTGAATAAGCAATTGGGTGTATTTCCCTTCAGAAAGGTATAATTTGTATTTCTTTGATAACAAAGAGGAACATTTTTCTCTTAAATAAGGAAGATTTGGAGTGGGAGATCTGTTATGTAGTAAGTAGGTTCTTTCCAAGATTCTGGAGATACCGAAGTAAACAATGTTGATAAAGTTTCTAGGCCTTCCAGAGATTATAATCTGGTGTTACGATTATCAAAATATAGTATTTCCTTTTGAGGGAATTGTCGGTTTATTTATTTATTTATTTGCAAAATTATCTGTCGGAAACTTAGTATTTTATTACTTAACTTGTGAGAGCGCTATATTTCTTTTAGTTACTTTTTTTAGTTCATAGAGAATTTACAATTAGATGTAGTTATAACCATGAATTAGTTTATTTTAGATTACCTGTATGCTTTAACAAGGACTTCTGTACCCAGAAATTAATAATCAGTGATCTTTTATATTAGTAATTATATAATGTGACATAACAGCAGCTACTATTAACCAACAGCCAAATTTACTTTAATAAATATTTAATTCTAAAACAATCTGAGCTAGCTATAATCATTGAATGAGCAGCAATTTACAGTATCTCGCCCAAATTTAAACAGCCTCCATTTAAAAGTGAACTACAGCATCTCCACCTGGGAATAATTTTAGCATATGGTGCAGGGTGAGAACTCAAACTGATTTTTTTCCCTTCATAACTAGCCACAATTCCCAAAAGGATTTATTGATTCTCCTTCCCTTTTCCTTTATTGAGGCTGTCTCTATAACAAATGAAACATTTATGTGTAGTAAGGATTTTCTCGCATAGTAAGGGCTTTTTTTATATATAGTAGACACACTGCTCCTTCTGCTTTATTTTGTTTTGTTTGGGGGAATAAAAAACAAGTTTAGAAATAATTTTTAAAATAACAATTTCCTATTTGTTTCATTTTTTAATTTCCTCTCCTACCCTTGAAGAAACTTCTTTTAGGTGTGATAGCTGCATTCAGACTTAACTACTTTAGGAAAACTAATGCACATAATTATTTTAGATAAACTTAGTTGATTCTGTTCTTCAGGGATGGTTTTAAACTAAAAAGATACTGTTGGCTTCCTGAATTTCAAACTTCCTATTTCTGACCCAATTTACATATATGTAGAAAATTAGGTGTGTGGTGTAAGGTATTTTGCAAAGATTTCCAAGCAGAGTTAATACTAATTTCTACTCTTTCCCAAAGAGAGTTTGGTGGACCTGGGGCAGCTTTATGCAGATGAATAGTGTAAATGACCCAATTGTACTCTCTTGGTTCAAGCCTCACCTCTTTCTAGTCTCATTAATCTTCAGCCAAAAAAAATTTACTGCCATAGAAGGGAGTAAGATAGTTTATGATAAACTTGAAAAGAGGCAGCTGAAGGTGTATTTCCCCTCAGAAAGGTATAAGAATATTTTTGAATCTAATAGGAAGAAATAATTTGGCCCTGAAAAAGAACCTTTGTAGTATCTAATTTTGTTTTTTCTGGCAGGAGAGTTAGGACAAGGAGTAAGTTTTCAGCTTTCTCTATGGCAGGCCTATTACTTTTTGCTGTCAGGTTGTCCTTTCTGGAAGTTAGACTTTCACATTTTCAGGAAGTAATTGGTTGAACATCAGCCAACCACTGGGGCCTTTGCGTGGGCATCGCAACTGCCTCTCACACTTCTAGAGCACATTGAACTTTGGCCCTAAATCCATACAAACCTACATACAAACAATTTAACACTTGACTCGATTAAAAGAACAACAATAACAACAACAACAACAACATGTCTCTTAAATCTCTCATTCTAAAGGATTGCTTGTTGCAGAGATTCAAGGAACTAAAGACATTAAATCTCAGTTTCTTGTTTTAAAAGTGCTTTACATATAACACCACCAATCAACTTGTAAATTTTTGTCAATCCTCAAACCACTCTTTTAAAGGAGCTGAAAAATGTCCTTGTGCCCTCAAAGGACACACCTGTTATCTGAAACAGTTTTTAACCAGCTTGTTAAGCAGCTTTGACAGATCAAAGACCCCAAACAATGGACACAAACTTTAACAATAGTGTAGCCTTGAGCAAAAGGTTCTGTCAAAGCCAGGCTTGTGCCAGTGGCATTATGGCCGGCAATTGAAAATAAATTTTACTTGAATAAGTACCTCAGCCGATCAGAGGCACTGCCGCTGCTGAAACAAAAGCAGTTGGGGATAAGTTATTGACTCCGTTGACAGCCTGAATGAACTTCATTATGCCAGCCCACTCTTGGTAAATGTGTCAGGTTTTAAACTGAATTAGGTGGCAGGTGCATGGACCATTTTCCTGCCCCCCTTGAGACAGCAGACAGCCAATCATCACCTGATTCTACAGACAAATGTTTAGATTTGTTTCTCATATTGCACGGCCATAAGTGAAAGCACATTTAAATCTTTCCTTCTCATCCTCCATCACCACTGTGTTATGTTCCCATGAGCAGATCATACCCACGCTTTGGTGTAATGGGATTCATAAAGGCCTGGGCTGCCACCCCCATCCCTTCTCCCGCTCCGAGGCAGATCTCAGGGACAATCCGAATTCTTCACTTGAGGTTATTGGATTTCAGCTTTGGAACAGAAGCTCCTCTCCTGTTCTAGGAGACTAAAATGTAAGGACACACAGCCATGATCTCTTCTCTCTTAAGAATTTCGAAAGGACATAAGCGTAGACATTCCAATAGGTTTTAACCAGAATGATTAAGTAATGTATTAGCTTTTCACTTGAGAGTTAGAATACAGAAATCACATATTTTAATCTGTAAAAAGTATTTCCCACCAGAAAACCTTGTAACCCCAGTCAAGGCCCCTGAGTTCAAGCAGAAAATAAGAACTAGCATTTTTCTACCGTGTCTGTCTGTCTGTCTGTCTGTCTATCTATCTATCTATCTATCTATCTATCTATCTATCTATCTATCTATCATCTATCTATATTTACTTGTATATTTGACTTTAAAACATTTTGTTTTACAAAATTCCCTTGTCTGTGAGGATAAATGCAAGATCAGCTAAACTTCAGACACTTTGATGCCAGCTCTCATTACTTAATCATGAGACATAGGACTATTAAGACTCTTAAAAATGAAAACCCAGACTTCCAACCAGAGAGGGAGAGGGCTGGCATATGCCTTTGGCTTCATGCCTTATTAAAGTTAATGAGCAAGAAAGGCTCCCTTTTCTTAAGTATCTTAAAGACCTGAAATCTTTCCTATCAGTAAAGTATCTTTTTCTTCTAAATAATATATCCATTATGCATTATAAATAACAGTACTTTATTTAACATGTGTCTTGAACTGTAAAGTAGATCTCCTTCCAGAAACGGTCACCTCACCTCCCCCAAAATTCAGAAATAATATGACTTTTTAAAATCTCAAACTAAAACCTCAAAGACATATCAATACTATTGTCCTTTGGATGATGCCCACACACAAGGTGGCTCAAATGTCCAAAGGAACTTATTCGGTCCTTGACTGTATTTATTTCACAGTATTGTTTTGCTGGATTCAGTGGTTTAATATGTAATATTTTAGTATAAGGACAAATCCAAATTTTCTCACTTCTGCAAAAACATAGATATTCTATAATTTATATACATACGATCTAGATGAGACATACTATCCAGGAATACAGAATTGGTTTTCCTTCAGGGCTACCTAAAGGCTTCCCTGAGTTAACATAGGGAAGGTTCTTCATTGGCTCTCACTTGCTGGAGCTGTTCCTCCCCCAACTACAGCAGATGGTGTTTCATAGTTGGTCACAAATGGCTGTCAGCGAGTGTTTGTCCGCCTGCCAGTAACCTGTGGTTCAGGGACTCCCTTGGAGAGTGTACCAGCTCTGACTCTGCTGATAACAGCATCTGAGAAAATGATCCATCCTTTCTTGTCAGGCACAAAATTAGCCATCTCACTTTCAAACTGTTGACAAGGGGGACATGAAAGAAATAAGAACTGTGCCAGCCCAGCTGATGTTTCCTCAGCTCTGGTTCTATGGGCCTAATGCAGACGAATTCGAAAGCAGACTTTATGACAATGGCGTTGTCACCGAATAGACAGTGTTGGAGCAACCCCAGTTCTGGTACCAGCACTTCCTGCAGTGACTTGCTGGAACTCTCTGTTGGCCTCCTTTTGGTCTTTAGAGCAACAGATACTCTCCCACCCTGTGGTTTCAATCAAACTTCAGGCTGAAATGACCGTTACTGGCATGGCCTCAGAAGAAGGAGGAAGAAGAACAGGGTGTGTGGTAAAGGGTTCATGGGACTGTCCTTGCTGTTCTTGGCACTCCCCCGCCCCCTCCCCCCCACACAGACAGCTGGAAGCTGAAGTTCCCGCCCTAATGCCTTTGTGGATGCAAACAGCTCAGAAGCGTGTGAGGCAGCCATACTGAGCCAAAGGGAAGAGGGCAAGGGAAGAGGAAAGAGTGAGAATGAGAGCAGACGGAGGGGAGAAACTAGAGGGGAACTAGACACGAATTTAGAAGGAACTATTCTCTGTTGAGAATCTGCTGTGGGCCAGGCATCGTGCTGGTGCTGTTGGTCTATCAAATGTGTAACTCTTCCAGCACTTTCATAAGTTGGGTGAAACTTATCCCTATTTTGGAGATGCAGAGAGCATAACTTATCCCTATTTTGGAGATGCAGAGAGAATAACTTTGAAAGATTAAGTTACTTTTTTAGGGTCACAAAACTAGAAAGTGGCAGAACCAGCAGTTCTACTGTGGCCAATGAGGTTAAGAGACTAGACTCTAGGCCTAGATTCCTGACTTAAAACCTGGCTTTGCTACCTACTGACTGTGTCAGTTCAGACAAATTACTTAACTTCTTAATGCCTCAGTTTCCTCATTTATAAGATGGGGCTATTAGTAATAACCTATCTAATAGAGTTGTTGTGGAGGATGAATTAAGTTAATACATATACACTTTGAGTAGTACTTACACAATAGTAAGCACTCTACTAGTGTGTATTTTTATATCTTATGCTCTTGTATTTTTCCTGTATTTATTTCAGTGTTAGATCACCATCTCCTTATTGGTAAATAACCCTTAGAATCCTCACTATAGCAAAATATTTTTCTTACATTTTTAGTTACTGACTTATTTTCTTGTTTGATTTTTTAAAGTAGATGAATCTAAATTCTAAGGCTGTATTATCAATTCAGTGTATTATCAATTTAGTGTACGGATGTAGAAAAAGCAACAACTTCTATATCAGAAAGAATCCTACTTATTCCATTTCTTAGCTGCGTAATCCTGGGCAGATTACTAAACCTCTCACAGCCTCAGTTTGTCCACATATATAATGGAAAATACTTACCAATTTGTAGAAATGATATTGAATGATACCTCTATGAAAGGTATATAGAGTGCCTAGCACACAACAGTCATTCTATAATTATAGTTATTATTATTTTACTAAATAACCAAACAGTGGTTTATATTGTGTAGCTATATACGTCAACTCGAATATGAGTCATAGATATTGTACCAGAATGTCTGAGATACGTGCACAGACTGACGAGGCTGATGACTGAAGCTGCCTTAAATGTATCTCTTTCCTCCTATGACATTTTTCACATTTAATTCCCCCTGAAGCAATATTTTGGGTAATGACCACCAACTGCCATAACCGTTTTGTCTGGCAACAGAATTTTATTTCTTTACTCTAGATTGTCTGTGCTGCTCTGAGGGAGAGGATGCTTGCACCTCAGGGAGCTGGGGGGTGGGCTCCCTTTCAAACAGCACTAGCCTCTGTCAGGTGAAGTCAGCATGGTGATTAAGAGAAACATCCTTCAACCCCTGTAATCTCTCCAGGAGAAATGAGAGGAGCCTCTTGCCAATTGTTAATGATAATGGTCTTATAATTCCAACACCACATTTTACCCAGGAGGATCCCAAATGCTTTACAGACCCTCAAATAGCTTCACCCACTCTTCCCGCAAGCGTTGGGTGGGGTAAGCTTGAAAAGCAGCAGCCACTGTGGGGAGCATTACCCTCCCATTTAAAAAAAAAAAAGTGCAAAAACAAAAGTATTTGATTAACTATAAAACATAGGAACGTAAATGCTTTACTCATATGCTTTACTTAGTAGCTAAATAGGAGTAAGAACAAGAGAAAAAAGGTCGATCTGTGCTTTATATTATTTTCGATTAAAAAAATTATTCATTTTATTGCTTCTTTAAGTATGGAACTCTCAAATGAACATAAGCTTATGTTTCCAGGTCATTGGTTCCTTAACCAATGGGCTTAAGGGATAAAAATTCTTAGAGTTAAAGTACTCATCAAAAAGAACAAAAGGTAGCTCTAAATTATGAAGTAAATTAAGGGGAAATTTATGCCAGGTTTATTAAAATAATCGCTACATGCAGCTTTTCAGCCATATTTTTTCCAGATTATCTATGCCTGTGTAACAAACAATCCCAAATCTGGTGGCTTAAAATAACAACCATTTAATTATATCCCTCGATTTTGTGTATCACATTTGGGCAGAACATGGCCAGGCACTTCTGTTCCACCTGGAATTGACTGGGGGCATTTCAGTGGTACTTAGCTGGTGACTTGGGCTTGTCTAGAGGGCCAAGGGCAGGTTCACTCTCATATCTGGAGTTTTGGCAAAAGGCTGGGAGACTGGGCTCAACTGGATCCCTCTACATGTAGTGTCAGGACCATACCCTGAGGTTTTTCCAGCAGAGTACTAAGGACATTTTACCTGGAGAATCAGATGGCCAAGAGGGGCCAAGAGCAAGTGTTCCGAGAGAGAAGACTGGAAACTGTCAGCCCTTAAGGCCTGGACCCAGAGCTGCCACTTCCACTGTATTCTAGTGGTCAAAACACTGTATTCTAGTGGTCAACTCACTTGGATATGAGGAAATAAGACATACGCATCAACTCTCAATGGGAAGAGTGTTAAAGACTTTGTAGTTGAATAAAAGCAATTTGGGGCAAAAATTAATTAATGAATGGATCTTTGTACTTTATTCTGACCTTATTCTAGGAAGGTATTCTCTGTCAACTTCAACAACTTTGTACTTCAAGCTGTTCTGCAAGGCCAAGTTCTGTGTCAACACCCCAAAAGTTGGAGGCATGGATTCCCCAGGGACTTTTCTAGGAATCTATTAGCTGAAGTTAGGCACTGTGAAAGGTATGTCCTCTAGAGATTTTGTTCAATTTAGATTTTGGTGTAACAAGAAGAGACAACAATGGGCAAAAATTTCCCCCAGGAACAAGAGGAGAGTCAATTCCAAAATGAGAGTGGAAGGGGAAATTTTTGCTATTGGATAGTTCTCTTCATTCCCAAGGCTGAGCTGACTTTCAGGGCCTACTGGCAAGAGCAGCAAAGAAGTGGACAACAAGTGGAAAGGTAATCCCTAATATTAGGGAGTCATTAAAATTGTTTGTACAGTGTTTATTTCTATATGTGTATCTCTTTTGTTTTATTTTTTCTCCTCTTACTTATTAGATGCTTATTATCCTAAGCATCTCACCATTCCATTTCTTCTTAACTTTCTAGTCCATTGCTTTTTCTAAACCCTACCAATAAATGCTTTAAACTTCTTTCCTGGAGCCTCGGGTTTACTGACTTTCTGCCGTTCCCATCTCATTAATCTCCAGCTTGAAACAATCCCCATCGTACACCTCCATAGTGTGAACTCCAAACAAGGGACAATTGAAAAGATCCTAAATTTGATGAAGTTGGACTTATATTCTTTAACAAGGCTTCGGCAATGAGTCTTACTAAATGCAACTTACAACATTTCTCCTTTACCATATGTGTTGTTTAAATTTTCTGTTCTCCAACCTCTATGTCTCTTGGGTGCCTCTGCTTGGTGAAAGCAAGGCCCTGTCTACTTTCAAGTGTCTGGAAAATGTAGTTTTGGTGTTTCATCTGAAGAAGGTAGGATTTATAATGGCTGAAATGGCGAGTGATTTTGGATAGGTACAACTGACCGGTGTTTATTCTAGTCCACTCGGTGACTATCCCACATGTATACCTCCTCCACCATTGGTCTTCCTAATGATTATAGCATCAACTACACACTCCAGTCTAGCATAATACAACTATCCCTCAAAAAATGAGAACACCTTCATATTCTCTCTAAAAGGGCAAGATTTAGTCTCATTATTTATTAATTGATTCTAGTATTTCTGGGTGATGTTTATTCCTCTTCTATTGCAGTTTCAATCCTTTCTTGATTTTCTGTAATTTTTTATCCTAGATTATAAAGGTAGCCACTGTCAACACATCCTATTTGTTGAATTTGAACAAATCTAAGACATTTATCGTTTGTAAAATGGATTATTATCAGTTATTCCACTTAAAAAAATAAACGCCGTTATTAAATGATAATGAGCTATTGCAAGATGCCATTGCATGTCAACATGTGCAAAAATGTACATACACACATTTCATGAATGTTAACATATGAAAAAATAAAATAGAATAAAAAGTGAAGGAAAGTTAATGTATATACACATATAATAATAAATATATATACATGACACAGCAAGGAAAAAAGTGTTGGATACCAAAGTCCTCATTTCTGCAAAAGATCAACGGCCATGATTAGTATCTATAACTTCCTCTTCAACTACCCAGGACACAATTTTTTTACCAATTTTTTTTACTTTAAAATTCAATGGTAAAGTTACTCTAAGTTGCTATAGAAGTTTCTAAACAATAATTCTCAGTTTTTATACTTTTCTTATTGCAGACTGCTAATACCAGTTGGTGGATCTACATTGGGTTGGAAAACACACTTTCAAGAGTGTTGCTCAGTTTTACCTCTGTTTGCTCCTTGTGGATGTATATTATTTTAACCATGAATCTTGATGTTATTTTGTATACTTATTTCTACTCACTGGTATGGTCTCTTCATTACATGATTTTTTGTACAATAAATACTTTACCTAGGCAAGATTCTTCACCTGGTATGAAGTCTTCATTCCTGAGGCATCTTAACTCATAATGGTTTAGCCTGCATATTGCTAGAGTTTACCATTAGTTTTTATCAATTAAGAGCATCTCTGAGTTCCAGACATCTACCTTTCGTATGCACTATTTGAACAGTAGTTCTATTTACTCTTGAGAGCCTGAATTAATTATTGTAACCAACTCAGAAACTGCCCCCTCCTTTTTTTAGACTATTTGTCCAGTAGTGTGGATATTTAAAACTCCCAACTTCTAATGCAGTGAAACCATCTTGAGTGAAAATATCTCCTTATTTTCAGTTCTCAAAGATATGGGGATAGGTTGCAAAAATGTGAGTATGTCATTAAGTATAATAGTGAGAAAGCCACTCTCATTTTTATCCCGTGGTAAAAATTTCACCTTCCACAATAGATGAAGTCTGGCTACGTGAAAAACACACTGTGTATTGTGTATTCATTTGGAGTATACACTGCATCCTGTAGGCAAGCACTCCGACTTTGTTAAGGGCTGTCTCATAGATGGTACTTATACTGAATCTTCAATAGGACCTTCCATTTTTGTATAAAACCATTTGCTTCTAAGTAATAGGGCCCATGTCATTATTCATAAGTTCCATGAGCATTAGCCAATTTCCCCACGTATTTTTTAGTAATATCATTTTCTTGTTCAGAAGTAACTTTGAATGAGACACTGTTATGGTTAAAAAAAAAAAAAAGACAACAATTTAATAAGTCCTAGATAGTGTTATTGGCAGAATTCCTGAGGCCAGGAAAGGAAAATGGATATTCACACTAAATATCTATTCCATGGAGGAAAATCACTGACTCCTCCGTGCAAGGGGCCCAATGTATTCAGTCTCTTTTCAGATCAAGGCTAATATATTTGGAAC
>NW_011888805.1:9581862-9584503 GCF_000151845.1 Pteropus vampyrus
CAATTCCATACAAAGATGGTTTAATCTAATAAGTACTCAGTCAACTGAGAACAGGTCTACCTCTCCCTTGGAACAAATGAGAAGCCAGCTATTAACAGACCTTGCCCCTGTGAACCAGCAGGTTAGGAAAGGAATGTGATAATTCTGAATTGAGATGCTTTAGGTACGTTTTTCTTCACCCATCTCTGCCCGGTTCTCTTGGTTACTCAGCAAAGACTCATTAGGCAATCACAGTCAGCCAGTCTTGTCTCCCTCCTTTGAGCACCAGTCTTGTTTTCCCCTTCTCCATTCTCTAGTTCTTTCTCGATGGGCTGATGTATTGTTCGCTATTTAGTATCATTCATTTGGGCCTTCAAACACCATGATTTAGTATTAATGTTTTATTCGACTCAAATATAGATACGTTTAATTCGCGATCATGGAGTTAGAGTGATTTTTTTAAAAAACAATTATGTCTACATATCTTGACTCATTCTAATAAAATGATGCACAATTTACAATTTCTTCCCCAAGACTTCACTTCTCTTTTACTTCACTGCCAATGCTCAGTAGGTGAAGAACCTCAAGTGTTTCCCTTTGAGTTTCCCATTGACATATAAACTTAGTAAATCTCACTTTCTAGCTCCTTCCTGTTGTCTAGTTTATTTCTGGATCTCTACTACACTGCATCACACCATTAACCAAACAAAAACACTGGGACTCATCCAGTCATTCCCACTCTCTTAGCCGCCAACATTAAGTTAATCATTATATCCTATAAATCCTATCTTCTAAATATCACTTAAATCCTTCCTCTTTTCTTTAGTTCCACTGCTATTATCTAAGATCAGAAGGAACTGTAGACATGAGCCAAATCTGGTACACTGTTTATTTTTATATGGCCTGAAAGCTAAGAATGGTTTTTACATAAGTGGTTGAAAAAACCCATTTCTTCCAATTATTCCAAATGATTCCATATTATCTTAGACTAATATTTTGTAACATATAAAAGTTATATGAAATTCAAATTTCAGAATCCATAAATACAGGTTTATTGAAACACAGCTATACTCATTCATTTACATATTGTCTATGGCTGCTTTATACCAAAACAACAGAGTTGAATCACAATAGAGACTGTATGGCCTGCAAAGACCAAAATATTTACTATCTGGATTTTTACAAAAAACATTGCCAACCCCTACCTTAAATAATGATCCAAACATTTCTTGCCTAAGTAATCTTCAAGAGTCTTCTCATTGGTTTCTTTGTCTCTAGAATTGGTCCCTTGATTTGTCTACCTCTGTAAGAATTATCTTCTTAAGGCATATAATTGGGGAGGCCATTCTCTTTTTTGTAATTCTTCAATCATTTTCTAAAATCTCTATATAAAAATTAATCAAAAGAAATAGTCAATTTAACCTCTCTTTTCCATCAGAGTATTATAAAAAAATAAAATGTATTCGGTTTCTGATGTCATACAAAATGGCTCTTTACTGGAAAGCTTAGACATCTGCTAATGTCTAGCTAGGTACTGTATTATCTACTATTCTTAAACTATTCTTCAAAAGGTATAACTGGTTAATCAGCCAAAATTAACACTATTTTTAATTGGGTTACTAAATGTTTGTGACAGAATCATGGAGTAACTTCATAAACAATAGTAATGAATATTTCAACATGATGTTCATTGTTGCTCATGGTTTTTCTACCAACATTTTAGTAAGATATTGGATAGTTTCACACAGACTTTCTCTACAGTATAACTGACTAAATTGTAAGACTCTTGGCAAATATGACTACATGTTAGAAACATAATGAGTGAAACAAACTATTATGGTATTAGTCTAGTTTTATTTAGCTGCTCGGAATGTCCTCAGATAATTATTTTGATTTGCTCTGTGCCTCAGAGCATAGCATGCCCCTGGGTGTCCAACTGAATGACATAAAGTTTCATAATTTTATCCTCAAATCAGGAAATGTTTTCATTTCTTCTCAATCTGCTTGATGCCAAATATATTAAAATGTGATCTCGATGTTTAAAAACGATGGCAAAAATTAATAGGAAATAAGAGAGAACAAAGCCAGCAATATGCTGACGACAAAGTTCTTAGGCGATGTTTCTGAATAGTCTATTAGATGATGGTTGGATTGCTCTTCCACTAAAAGAGCTGTCTATGCAGTCTCTCAATTAACACTTCAGCACATGATTTATATATTTTGTCATAGCCTGGATCACTACTGCCTGAGATTTAATGAAGTACACAACATATAGCAATATAGCATGTACAATATATTATGGCTTGCTTTTTCCTGAGGCAGGAGATGTTCTTTCAGTATCTTTATAACTTTATTGTGATGAGGAAGCTCCATTCTGTGAGGAGATCCAAACTTTCAGCAGCCTGGCAAATTATTTTTGGTTTACTCATTTAACTCATAGAGAGGATTGAGAAACCTATCTCATTAACTCAAGAATAAAAAAAAAAGAAAACTTTCTATTTTCAAAAAATTCATAATTTAGTAGAAAAGAATAATGAATAAAACTATCATACAAAATTAATCATGTGTATTGGTGCATACAGAGGAATCTATTTCAGAAATACAACATGAGAATGATTAATAGTAACAGTGAAATATTTATAGAGCTTACAATATAAGGCAG
>NW_011888805.1:9584553-9590692 GCF_000151845.1 Pteropus vampyrus
TCTACTATTCTTAAACTATTCTTCAAAAGGTATAACTGGTTAATCAGCCAAAATTAACACTATTTTTAATTGGGTTACTAAATGTTTGTGACAGAATCATGGAGTAACTTCATAAACAATAGTAATGAATATTTCAACATGATGTTCATTGTTGCTCATGGTTTTTCTACCAACATTTTAGTAAGATACTGGATAGTTTCACACAGACTTTCTCTACAGTATAACTGACTAAATTGTAAGACTCTTGGCAAATATGACTACATGTTAGAAACATAATGAGTGAAACAAACTATTATGGTATTAGTCTAGTTTTATTTAGCTGCTCGGAATGTCCTCAGATAATTATTTTGATTTGCTCTGTGCCTCAGAGCATAGCATGCCCCTGGGTGTCCAACTGAATGACATAAAGTTTCATAATTTTATCCTCAAATCAGGAAATGTTTTCATTTCTTCTCAATCTGCTTGATGCCAAATATATTAAAATGTGATCTCGATGTTTAAAAACGATGGCAAAAATTAATAGGAAATAAGAGAGAACAAAGCCAGCAATATGCTGACGACAAAGTTCTTAGGCGATGTTTCTGAATAGTCTATTAGATGATGGTTGGATTGCTCTTCCACTAAAAGAGCTGTCTATGCAGTCTCTCAATTAACACTTCAGCACATGATTTATATATTTTGTCATAGCCTGGATCACTACTGCCTGAGATTTAATGAAGTACACAACATATAGCAATATAGCATGTACAATATATTATGGCTTGCTTTTTCCTGAGGCAGGAGATGTTCTTTCAGTATCTTTATAACTTTATTGTGATGAGGAAGCTCCATTCTGTGAGGAGATCCAAACTTTCAGCAGCCTGGCAAATTATTTTTGGTTTACTCATTTAACTCATAGAGAGGATTGAGAAACCTATCTCATTAACTCAAGAATAAAAAAAAGAGAAAACTTTCTATTTTCAAAAAATTCATAATTTAGTAGAAAAGAATAATGAATAAAACTATCATACAAAATTAATCATGTGTATTGGTGCATACAGAGGAATCTATTTCAGAAATACAACATGAGAATGATTAATAGTAACAGTGAAATATTTATAGAGCTTACAATATAAGGCAGCTTAAAAATGGCTTTTAAAATTTGAAATTACTATTTTACTGAGTACTAAGTACTGAGTCTACAGTATTTAGCACATGTAATAATAGTTAATATTTATTAAATACTTACAATATGACAGGTTGACAATAATAGGCTATGTATGGCAGGCTAACCACTTAACATATATTAACTCACTGATAATGGTGTTATTTTGTCTCCATTATTATCCTCATTTTACAGATGAGGCAATCAGTAGTACAAAGCTATTAAGTAGTAGAGACAGAATATAAACCCAAACTGTCTGGCTCAAAGAAGCATGTTTTTAACCATTTCAAAATACATTCTCTCTAGTAAATATTTATTATATATTTATTCATTAAATGAATTAATGAATCATTTAATAATTCATTAATGAATGAGTGAATAAAATAATGAATGCCCAATAAAAAACAAATAAGGAGATCCAGAAATAATTTAGTTGATTTTATTTAAAAATATATGCTATAGATTATGTGGGATTAAAAAGCATACCTCTACTTTAAGGAAAGGACTACATGGTTTAGTTAATGTGTCAAATTAGATTAAAATAAAAAATAAATAAAAAAATAACCACAATTTCCCTCATTTTGTGTGTCTCAAACATAGAACATGGTAAAGACTTTTCCACATGATTACTTTCCTCACAAGGGGAGAAAGAAACTAGCTACTTCTCAATATTTGCTTCTCTTTGCAGGATGAATTTATATTCTTGCACTTATCCATAATTATGTGTAATTCTTTGGCCAAATGCTATGAAAGATAACAAAACTTTCATCTTTGAGACTTGTTATCCTTTTAAATTTGCATGACTACATTTAAGAATACTAATTAGATTGATATAACACTGATGGCAATGCCCAAGAGCATAAGTATTGATTGATATGTAATAGCATCCAATAAAAGAAACTAATGAGTCAGAATGATTCCCAGAGAAGAGTATATAGAGCTATTAAAAAACTTATTCATGTAAATGAAGGACAGATTAGTTTAAGCCATTGCTGTAAAGTTTATAATGAGCCATTTACATTAATCATACTTATATTTCTTGTAATAAATAGAATATTTTGTATTTAATTTTTAAAAAATAGTTTAATTTTATACCTGCAATGATTTTATTTTTTATAAGTAGGGTGAAAATTGTACCCATATGAAATTAAATTTTTCTTGGGATCTAAAAAAAGTTTTTTTCTTAACTTAAAGTTTTATAATTAGAAATTTAAGACAGATGTTCTTGACTGCCTATAAGCATTCCAAGTTATGTTTATTCAATGAGGTTTAATACCAGGAAGAACAATCTAGTGATTCTTGAGGTCCAAGTTTTGAATTAATGATAGTTTTAAATGTAAATCAGTCAGTTTGTTTATTGGTAAATGAGAGATCTTAGAACACTTAAATTAAAAATTAAAACATACAAGTAGATGTTAGGGAAACACTGAGAAGAAAGAAATAGGGGAATAAAACTCTACTTGGTACCTTTAAGTGATCTCAAAACATACTTTCTAAACAACTGCAGGCCTAAATACTTTAACTAAGCCTGTCTTTTCTTTTAATCATTTCAACCAAGGAATGAAAAGTTTATTTCTGTTTGTTACTAAAAATTTTAGCAAACATTTTGGATAACTAGATGATTCTCTAATGTTCTAAGAGGTTCAAAGAGGTTTTAAAAATTAAATATTAAATCAATGAACCAATTGTTTGAATTTATAAAATTAAGTAATTATTCTGACAAATTTTTTTTTCACCAATTAGAATTTTTTCAAATTATTTTAGTAGATGCTAACATTAACCTCTGGGTACATATTCACATTTTACTCTCCAGCTCTAAATAGTTGAAGTAAAAGTGTGATTTTAAAAATTGATTATATAGAGTATTCTTAATGTTCTGAATATAAAATTAATCTATTTATTAAAATTAGTCTGTAGTGAAAATTCTTTAAAAGAAAGCAAAAATATCAGGAAAGATTCCAAAGAAAACCATGATTAAAATTTTGATAGATATTTTTTTCAAATCTTTATGCACAAAATATATATAAAATAACTTAAAAAGATCATTTTTATATGCTATTTTAAGTGCTTCATTATTGTTTATAAATGTATTTCATAACTATTTTTTCTTGATTATAAAAATAGAATTGATTTTTGTATAATGATCTTATAGTCCCCATGTTAAATTAACCTGTTAATCCTTATAATTTGTCTACGAATTACATCATTTTATTCATATAGAATTCTTTGAATTAAGACAATTTAAAATTTTCCTTACTTTTAAAATTTTTTTCTTATGCTGTCTATGTAACCTTGGATTCAACATTGAATGGAAATGGTGATATCAGATATTGTCTTATTGCCAATTTTAAATGTTTCAAATATTTCACTGTCTATAAAAATACTGTTTTTTAAAAACTTATGAATAGATATTAAATTTTATCAAATGATTTTTCCTGCACCTATGGAAATAATCATATTGTATTTCTTTAAGTTTTCATATTGTAAGTAGTACATTATAGATGTTCTAATGCTAAACACATCTGCATTTTTGTAATAGTCATTACTTGATCATAGTCAATTATCATTATAAAGTTACATTTTCTTAAAGATAATACAAATTATTTCAAAATTCTTTTAAATAGATTGTAAGCACCAGGCAGCAACTAACTCAGGGCAGCAACTAACTCAGGGCTTCAATCTTTGAGAAAGAAAACATTGGAGGTGAGCCTACAGTTCACCCTGACTTTCTCCATAAAAGTATTTTCCAAATTGTGACACAGGTAACAGAGGCCAAGTAGAGAGTGACAGCCTCACCGGATGGAGGAAACAGAGAGCAGAATTCAGTGTTGCCAAGGCTGCTGGGATTTAGGACCAGAATACCTTAGGGGAGGGAGCTGCAGATGAGGAGTCCCAGAACATGCATTAAAAATCTTTGGCTGACTGTTAAGCTCACATGCCCAGAGTAAGACTCTAGGAGACTTAGCAGAATATAACTAAGAGAGGCTGGAGTGCTTTGCAAAAAAATTTAGGGGCTTCGGAGTTGCAGGGAGATGTATCAGTCAGAAGAGAGAGTCCTAGGTAAACACTCACCACTAAGAGTAAGTGCTACACCCTAGGAAAGAGAGCAAAATAAAAATAGACTCATCCTAATAAAGCCTAACAACAAGGTATAGCAAGTCAAGGTGATAAACAATAACTTAATTGCCTGTCAGAAAAAAAGAAACTTAATACTCTTTAGAGGAAGATAAAATAATCTAATGTCTCCACAATGTATCACCCAAATTACCTAGCATGTAATTTAAAAAGTATAACAATCTAAAGAAAAATAAAATTTTACCATTAATTAAGAAATAAAATAACCAATAGAAGCACAGACATGATCAAGATACTGGAGTTAGCAGAAAAGGACTAAAAAAATCTATGATTAATATGTTAAAGATGATAGAGTAAAATATGGACAAATTAAGTAAAAGTTGAAGGATTTCAACAGAAAATTGAAATATATTAAAAATCGAACATTTCAAAATTTAAAATATAGTATCTATAATTACGTTCGCATGTGTGGGTTTCACAGGAGACCAGAGAAAGCTGAGATCAGAAAGAACTAGAAGATAGACAACAATCATTATTCAACTGAAGCATAGAAAGGAAAAAAATTAATAAAACAAAATAGAATATAAAAGATGCTAAAAACATCTAATACGTGTAATTGAAGTGCCAATATAGAAGAGAGAGAATTATACCAAAGCTGTAGTTGAAGAAAAATGGCTGAGCAGTTTCAAAAACTGATGTATTTAGAAAAGTTTAATGAACACCAAGCACAATGACTTCAAAGAAAACCACACACCAGTATATCATAATCAAAGAGAAAATCTTGGAAACAGCCAGAGAATAAAAAGGCATTACCTTCAATGATGCAAGGTGAAATCATTAGCAGAACTCTAGAAGTCAGAAAATATTGAATGGAAAGACTTCAAGTCAGAAGATAATAGAAAGACTTTTTTTACACTGAAAGAAAAAACCCACCATCCTAGAAAGAAGGAAAACAGCTCTTTTGGATCAGTTGCTCAGGGGAAAGATCATGTCTTCAGGTCTCCAGATATTCAAGCATCAAGGGAATAATTTACAATATAATGAGTTGAGTCTGTACCAGGCATAAGAATCAATAAGATATTTTTATAATTATTTTACAAGTAAATATGTAGTATTAATCTATGAAGAAGAGTCAAAGAGTTATCCTGTCTTTCAATTTCCCCCTCTTCCTTTGTTCACTTTTCCATCACGCACTCAACACTGACTTATAGTGCTGGTTTCCCAAAATTCTTCATCATAGTCTCTCCCTTGGACCCGTTCCTCTCTCATAAGTTGCCCTATACTATAGGTTTCCTTTAACTTTCCAAACAAACACCCATTTCTGTTATCTGTAGGCTAATTTGGCCTTGAGAAAATCACTTGATGTGTTTCCCTTCCCAAATGAAATATAAATTAACAAAGACTTCTTTAGACAATTTGTTAGCCTTTAGTAATAGGAGTTTTCAAAGAATGATATACCAGTTTGAAGGATATTATAGGACAACGGGGCTGGTAAGCTTGAGAATGACATGACTATATACTTTTTTGTGGTGGTAAAATGTGCATAACACGAAATTTACCATTTTAACTTTTTAAAGTGACAATTTAGTGTTAAATACATTCATATTGTTGTGCTCTTGTCGCCAGCATTCATTCCCAGAACTTATTCATCTTCCCAAAGTGAAACTCCCACATTTGTTTTTTCAATGAACTTTGGTGGTGGTTTAGGGATGATGTGAAGTAAGGGCATTTTGGAGACAGACCGGTTTGAAAGCTCGTTTGAGAGCTGAGACAGTGGGTAATGACCATCGGTATAGGCTAATGGAAAGTGAGGTGAGACAAGAAGTAAGAGATACGTTTCTGAGATAGGATTGACATGATGTGACTGATTGTGCTGAATAAAGAAAAAATATTTGCCGAGGAAATTGATGACATTTCTTG
>NW_011888805.1:9592087-9599653 GCF_000151845.1 Pteropus vampyrus
GAACAAGATAATACGTAATAGGGATTAACAAAATTGAGTAACAGGGCAAATCTAGAGTAATGAGACCTGAATAAAAGCAACATGTAAAAAAAAAATACTCTAAGGGTTTAAGGACAATATGAATACAGAAAACAATGAGGTTGTTGAAAGAGCCAACATGTTCTTAGATTAAATCTGTAGAATTTGACCATGTGATTTGACCATATGTGTGGTCCAGCATCAGGTAGATTCCCTCTTCAATTGATAAGTCAGACGTTCTCAGAGACAATTCTCATTTTTGGGGATTGGACTTCGAGAGGAAGGGTAACCAACAAAAGACTATTTGGAAGAAAAAGAGGGGAGAAGGTAGAAGGACTAGAAACCACCAGAAGAACTACTGAAAGAAATGAAGTATTGTGCTTAGAGAAAGTATTGTACGGAGAATAAAAACTGTCTTCAAAATCATAAAGAAGGGATCGACTCCCCCGCATGGCCCCGCTCACTATAGTTAGTTGGAGTTTCATAGGGGCAGATTTCAGCTCAACTAATGAGTATATTTCTGCTATTCCAAACTGATTGACTGTGTAGGACAGCAGAACTCAATTGTGGAGCCACTTATGCAGAATTCAACAATTCCCTTACCTAGGAATGTTATCCAGGAGATTCCCAGACAAAATAGAGGATTGCACTGAATAAACCTGTAAGGCCTTCCACTTCCAACTTTGAGGTTCCAAAATTCATTTTCAAGAGCTTATCAAGTGCCAGCATCCAAAAACTTTCAGGTAGAATATGTGTCTGAGATTGCAATCTTAATCAGCATAAAGTTTTGACATAGTTTTTCAGGAAACGAATGTTTCATGAACCAGGAATATCTATGTATTTTCCAACTACTCCCATTCCCAGAATAGTTCCCACTAAATTACGCCAATTGCTTTTTCTCTCAAAATTTTCATTTGTTCTTTACTAACATTTAATATTTGTTTTTTCTTGTCGGTCCACCAAAGATGTCAGGTTGAATGTAATTAGTTTGGTTTCACTAAGCAATAACTTCAATGAAGTTATTAGATGCAACGAGATTTCTGAACTGTTTATGATCAAGTGATTTGTTAATTCTAATTCCTAAACCTCTTCCTTCTCCATTGCCAACTATTTTTCCAAATGGGAGTGGGAGGAGAGATTCCTTCAGGAAGCCATGACCACTTGCTTTTATGCCTTTTTCCGAAATTTTTCTTTGGTGAGTTGTTTCATAGCTGAGCCAAATAGGCCATGCATGACAGATATGGTAGAACTGGCCTCAGGGAAAAAGTGTGCTGTCCATGCTGGTCGACAGTTTCCACAGTACTCCCTGGGCTGAGAAAATAAGCAATCTGAGAGCAGAGCCTTATCTTATACATCTTTGTATCCCTCTAAGCTTCCAGCACAGCTCTTGGTGCATAGTAGGCAGACAATATGTTTACTGCCTGAGTGAATGAATTAGTGAATATGAATAAATGAATGAATGGATGATGGTGGACAGATGGCACTAAGGAAGAATCTGCTTTATGCTTTAAGTTAAGTATGTCACTTCAGCTCCAGGTCCTGAGCTACACTTCTGCCCCTCGCCAGAACAACTCCCCTCTGTGGAGCTTGATGATCACGGTGCCTGTGGGTAGAATGTATTCTGGGGAGATGATAGCTGCCTGATATGAGAGATGATATCAGAGATTAGTTAACCGTATGGGCTTTGTCCCAGGGGAGGTGTGTGAAATGAATCAGATTAAACAAAATTGATAATGTGAATGCTTAATCAAACAGACAAAGGTAGTCTGCGCAGCTAATTAGGGGCAAATAGAGCGTCCCTCTTGTACCTCATTTAACTGACAAATTGTGCAGACAGTTTTAATGGGAGTCTGTTTAGCAAAGAGAAGGCTGTATAGTTGACAGCTTGGCAAAATGTGGTTTCTGTAACACCACATGATGCTTATGGAAATTAGCCTGGTGCAGCTGAGCTCAGCACAGTCCTGGGCTGTGCAAAGCAAAACGGACCTTTCACAGACCACTGGCCATGGCACTCTTAAAGGCAAAGAATTCATTTTTAGTATTTAGAAAAGTCAAAGGGTTTAAACTCTGAACATTAAGTGAAATCCAGTATTACCAAACCCAGTACAGAAGTTGAAAAGTAATATTAGAGAAATTTCCTGATGAGAGAAGCAGAATCACCATTCAGACAAATGAAAAGCTGTGAAATTTTGCAGCTAGAAGAACTGACTTCTTCTAAACAAGGCAACTTCTGGAGAACAGAGTGACCCAAGAATAAAGATAATTTGTTCATATGTAGCTTCAAAAATTTTAGATAAATTGTACCAGGATCTCCCAGCTCTAACCAACATCTCAGCTTGTAATCCTCTTCCTTCTGCTCTGTCTTCCAAACCTCAATAGTCCCTGTTCCTTCTCTTTTTCCAAGTGAAGCTCCTTCCTCCTCTGAAATGTTCATGTCTTTAGAATTGCCATGTTGTTGGCGAGTGTGAGAGAATTTCTGGGAGCAAGAGTTCTTTCAGTAGGAGAGAGCATATTCAGCTTGCGATGGTTGCCCAGGTTTCCAAGGAATAGCGTTCTCACGAGCCTATCCAGGAGGAGTCAAACTCGAGGCCCCACTGGCCACACCTGTCGTGAACAGCAACATTTGGGGAAAGAATAAAATTGGGGCGGGTGTGAGACTGGGGGCTGTTGGGGCTCTCCTGTGAGAGTGGCTTCCCTAATGCTGTATGCAGTGCTTACTTTCATGGCAGTGGGCGTACCAGGGACAAATGGAGTCACAAGGTTTGCCGTAGCCTGTGTGCAGCCCCAGGATGTCATTGTCTGAACGCAGGAACTGAAACCTGAGTTTGGATCCACGTTGTTGAACTCCCCCTTCGGGTTCCCATGTGTGTGGCTCAGTTTCCACCCACTAAAGGGAATAAGGCCATGCATGAAGAGCGTTTGTTTAATGAAGTGATTTTTGTGAATCACTCCACCAGTCAGACATGGTCCTTTCCAGAAAATGAACAGTTTTGCATAAAATGGTCCATTAGTGTCAATGGAGAGGGTCTGACCTCCTTGGGCTCCTCTGAAAGCCTGGTCAAGTGGAACCACTGGGTCGTGTTTGGACTGGAAGACGATGTCTCCACCACAGGAGGTTTTACTCTAAGTTATTATGCAGTAAATGCAAAACCAAGAGAAATTCCACTTTCGATTAGCAAAAGTATAATTTTAGCTAAGTTGGATAAGTACTTGAATACACCCAAATACACATGATTTTAAAAAAATTATGGCAACTAGTCTGCTTATTAATTTAAAATATTTTAAATCCACAGAATGTTTTTTTCTTATCACAGCAGAGCTACATGCACACACACAAACACACACACACACTCACACTCAAAACTGTATTGGTGCTAACGGGAATCACATTTTTTCATCACTTTTTGCTCTGAAGTGTGGCTTTTGCTATTTTGAGCAATACATCAATAGAAGCAATTGGGGATTTGGCAACATATTTGCTAGAAAAACGGGTAATGTCATTTGGAGTCACTTTGAAAACAACTCCTGGGTCTTCTTTATTATTTACTATGTTTAAATTTACTAAATTGTTTCCTTCTAAGAGAAGAAAAAATGAATAATAAAAAGAATTTAAGAAAGAAAAGTGAAGAGATTCTACAAAGCAAAAAATTACTCATAATATCCTGTAAGGAATCCATCTGTGTCCAAGAAATTAGCATTGTCTTCTACTTTTGGCAACAGGACCATGATCGGAATCTGTTTCACATCTATGAAAGCTTGCAAATATTCTGATTCCTAGGATTTTAACCTTTGTTCAGGGATCAATATCATATGATGGACAGAGATTATTTTAAAAAGACATAAATGTAACTATTCCTGCCCAGAAAAACTGAAATATTGAAGCAATTGTTTTAAATTTTAAAGAAATACGGAGGAAGTAAAATGTCACATTTTGATTATAATATTTTTAAATCATTTACATAGTTCTGTCGATCAGTTTTATACTTCGATTTACCTATGTTAACAGCAAAAACTTTTGTAGATACTTCCTCTTTTGAGAAAATGATACATTCATTTGTAATTTAAAAACAGTAGAAAGAGGTTCAAGACTGAAGGAAGACCTAGGAGCCTAAATTATCCAAATTTATGGGCCAGGATTGCATACTCACCGGACTTTAGCTCGACCTGGATCAGGTGAGATCTGTCTCCATAGATCTACCTCAAGAGGCAACTTAATGACAGATTTTTTCATTCCGTTCCCTTCAGTGACTTGCTTACAGGGCCCCTCTTGGATGAATTACTACCATTCAAAGTGAAATGAGGAAGAGTTAATTACTGAGGGAATGTTGCTTGCATACAAGTAATCGATAACATCCAGGCCTCTCCAAACCCAGTTGGGGCCTAGATGATTAGGCTGCACAATTCAGAGAAAACAGCTTCACCACTAGGGTTGCTTGACTTTACCAGCCAGACCTGGTCATTGTATGGGAGGGGATCTCTGAACCCTGAAAAGAGTCCAGAGATTGAGAGGAAAGAATGGAAGGTAACTAGAAGTAGAATCAGGGAAATGAATGATTGCCAAGGTCAGGCCAGAAGTCCGTAGTTAAAGATGTACTGGGCAGCATGAGCAAGACTAGAACTGGATTACTAAAAAACAAAAAGGACAAAGGCTTTCTGGACTCAGGCAAAGTAATATTGGAAGACTGTATTTTGCCTTGAATCGACATTTCCATTTTTCTTTCTGGGCACTGCTGCTAAAAAAAAAAAAAAAAAAAAAATAGACATAATTATTTGATAATTCAGGCCAAATTTTTCCCTCTATCTTTCACCACTATTTTATGTCACTCATCTTTACATTTCTGGGAGTAATTCTAGCTGTATTAATCTGATCTTTGTTTACCATATTAAGCATCTGGCAATCCGTTGCTTCTACCATTTTTGATGTTAGTTCCAAGGTAACCGTTTTCCACTCTAGATCTTAAGTCTGTGTTTTTACAATGGCAAAATACCTAGATGGCAGAGCAGAAATTCAGGCATCCGTCGCAGCGTTTTTTTCTTTAATGGTCAAGTGACAGTTTACTTTCTCTATACAAATTTAGGAGACATATGAACTTAAGCTATTTATAACAACATGTAGTCACAGCACTTGGGATGTAGTTAGTTAGAACTATAGGTTCTATTGAATAAGTAATAACAAGTCGTTGCATTTTACTGTTTAATTTCAATTTCTGAATTATTAGCTGACATTTCTTACAAAGGTATCGAAATAAGCATATTCTTCTAAAAATGTTTTTGAGCCAAATAATTTTTAAATAATTACTAAGTGAAAAAAACTTATAGAAAGAGTTAACTTAATCTGTCCCTTCATATCTGTTTGGTGAAATGTTGTTCCGAATTTCATCTTTAGAATTTATTTAATGACAAAGTTAACATTTATTTCAGAGTAAAAATTATTTAATTACTATTAGTATTCTGTAAAAACTATAATTATTTGATCAACTACATTTGTTTTTTTGTTTTTTTGTTTTTACTTTTTGCAGTCAGTCCATAGTTGCTCCTAATAAATTCTTAAAACTTTTGTAAAAGTTTTTATGGGGACATGTAATTCAGCAGTCAGCTCTGATACTAATAAGTACTATCAGATAGTGTAACTGCTCTTCTTAGGGCCTTAAATCCTCTTCTGCCATTCGAAATGACAAGCTATTCTACCACCTGGATAGCCTCCAACTGTTATTCTTCTATATCACTGTTTCTGAGGGAGGATGAAGAAGAGAGAATGAAAAGAATTTGGAAAGCCAGAAAATTCACTTTATTAAATAGTGAAAAGAAATAATAAATAAAATAAATTTATTTATTCTGATCCTTTTCTTTTTCCTTCTAACTTTTGGATGCTTCACTGTTTCTGTCATTAGCAAATCAGAAGTTTTCCTGGACCACTTCATCAACGTGGTACAACGGAAGTGGGAGTGTACAACCAGTCACTGTCTACACAGTGCTGCTTGAGTTAATTGATAAACCTCTCCTTTTTATTAGGAGTGCTAGCCTTCTGTCTACAGCCACACAGCCTACTGCCCCTGCAAGGCATTGAGATTTCCTTGTGGAATTCTAGCAGATATTGGAAATTGTGGTGGCAAATTAGCAGGGGCCACAAACCAGAAGTGACAGCTCCAGTACCCTGATGGTGGGAATGTAGCAATCCCTTGCCCATAGCAATTGGCCAGGCTTATCATATGGACTAATCACAACAGATCTGGGGAAATAATGGGCACCAGATGTTATCGCTTTGTAGGCTTGAGCTCTCCAGAGATTACAGCCATGATAGGAAAGCTCCCTGAAAACAGGAACGCAATTCTGTCACTTATTAATCAAACTGGGAGGCTGGGTGTGATCTACTCCATCCTCAGTACTATGGTTTCTCTCTGCTACGCTGATGAATAAGGAAAACAGTTTCTGCGTGTGAGTGAGAGAGACAGACAGACAGACAGACAGAAAGACAGACAGACATAAACAGAGACAGAGACCGGTGACAGAAGTGGAGTGGGAGAGAGAGAACTTAAATGTGTCTATCACACACATACACATCCAATTCAATTTATTATCTATAAGCATTTTTCCTAGAGTTAAATGTTTTTCTTGATTCAATTGTATGCAGTATTGACATATCAGGAAGGACTTTCTTAATTTGATCTTTTATTTTTCTCTATTTTATTAATTAAAATTACCCTCAACTTTTAAAAGATGAAATATTTTTAGCACGTAAATAGGAGGCCCCAGTGATGAAGCAAATTCTCATTCTTATTGGTCTTCCTAACAATTCTCCATGGATATTCTGAGATACCACAGACTTAGCTCATTAGAACTGATGGGGTTCGGGAATATACTATCCCCAAATATGGCACCTTGGCATATAGAATATTTTAAGCTGAAGGAATTTGAGAAATAGCAGAAACAGGAAGGTCCTTCTGATCTTTACTCCACCCTTGTCCCTGAAGCAGGTCATAAGACACTCATGTGAAAGGTCCCCTCCCTATATCTGGAGGAAAGGAGCATTCTTATCTCTAAGACGGAGTGACACTGAGAACAAACAGAACTTGCTAAGTGTCCACCAGTTTACTATACTTACCTCATACTCCCTAACCTACCATATTCCTCCATGACTGTGTACTCTAACAAACCTGTCATAAAAACACTCGGGTTTAACTGTTTCTTTGGGTCTTTATTTCTTTAAGAAGGTTCCCATGTCACATAAAACTTATATTAAGTAAATTTGGATGTATTTCTCCTGTTAACGTCTTTGTTAGTTTAATTTTCAGACCCAGCCAGGGACCCTAACAGGGTCTAAGAAAATTTTTTTCTCCCCTAGGAAACCAAACCCATTTTTTCCCCCGAGCCTTCCCTAGTTCTGCATACTATACTTGTGGTCCTACTTAGTTGAAGACCACTACCATTCTCCTACTTATCTAGAGTAAAAACTTGACGTCATCATGTACTTCATCTTTTTCCCAGCCCTTACATTGTCTATCTCCAAAAAGTAGAGTTGTCTTGAATTTAGCACACTTTCTCTGTCTC
>NW_011888805.1:9600383-9627998 GCF_000151845.1 Pteropus vampyrus
GAAATGACAAGCTATTCTACCACCTGGATAGCCTCCAACTGTTATTCTTCTATATCACTGTTTCTGAGGGAGGATGAAGAAGAGAGAATGAAAAGAATTTGGAAAGCCAGAAAATTCACTTTATTAAATAGTGAAAAGAAATAATAAATAAAATAAATTTATTTATTCTGATCCTTTTCTTTTTCCTTCTAACTTTTGGATGCTTCACTGTTTCTGTCATTAGCAAATCAGAAGTTTTCCTGGACCACTTCATCAACGTGGTACAACGGAAGTGGGAGTGTACAACCAGTCACTGTCTACACAGTGCTGCTTGAGTTAATTGATAAACCTCTCCTTTTTATTAGGAGTGCTAGCCTTCTGTCTACAGCCACACAGCCTACTGCCCCTGCAAGGCATTGAGATTTCCTTGTGGAATTCTAGCAGATATTGGAAATTGTGGTGGCAAATTAGCAGGGGCCACAAACCAGAAGTGACAGCTCCAGTACCCTGATGGTGGGAATGTAGCAATCCCTTGCCCATAGCAATTGGCCAGGCTTATCATATGGACTAATCACAACAGATCTGGGGAAATAATGGGCACCAGATGTTATCGCTTTGTAGGCTTGAGCTCTCCAGAGATTACAGCCATGATAGGAAAGCTCCCTGAAAACAGGAACGCAATTCTGTCACTTATTAATCAAACTGGGAGGCTGGGTGTGATCTACTCCATCCTCAGTACTATGGTTTCTCTCTGCTACGCTGATGAATAAGGAAAACAGTTTCTGCGTGTGAGTGAGAGAGACAGACAGACAGACAGACAGAAAGACAGACAGACATAAACAGAGACAGAGACCGGTGACAGAAGTGGAGTGGGAGAGAGAGAACTTAAATGTGTCTATCACACACATACACATCCAATTCAATTTATTATCTATAAGCATTTTTCCTAGAGTTAAATGTTTTTCTTGATTCAATTGTATGCAGTATTGACATATCAGGAAGGACTTTCTTAATTTGATCTTTTATTTTTCTCTATTTTATTAATTAAAATTACCCTCAACTTTTAAAAGATGAAATATTTTTAGCACGTAAATAGGAGGCCCCAGTGATGAAGCAAATTCTCATTCTTATTGGTCTTCCTAACAATTCTCCATGGATATTCTGAGATACCACAGACTTAGCTCATTAGAACTGATGGGGTTCGGGAATATACTATCCCCAAATATGGCACCTTGGCATATAGAATATTTTAAGCTGAAGGAATTTGAGAAATAGCAGAAACAGGAAGGTCCTTCTGATCTTTACTCCACCCTTGTCCCTGAAGCAGGTCATAAGACACTCATGTGAAAGGTCCCCTCCCTATATCTGGAGGAAAGGAGCATTCTTATCTCTAAGACGGAGTGACACTGAGAACAAACAGAACTTGCTAAGTGTCCACCAGTTTACTATACTTACCTCATACTCCCTAACCTACCATATTCCTCCATGACTGTGTACTCTAACAAACCTGTCATAAAAACACTCGGGTTTAACTGTTTCTTTGGGTCTTTATTTCTTTAAGAAGGTTCCCATGTCACATAAAACTTATATTAAGTAAATTTGGATGTATTTCTCCTGTTAACGTCTTTGTTAGTTTAATTTTCAGACCCAGCCAGGGACCCTAACAGGGTCTAAGAAAATTTTTTTCTCCCCTAGGAAACCAAACCCATTTTTTCCCCCGAGCCTTCCCTAGTTCTGCATACTATACTTGTGGTCCTACTTAGTTGAAGACCACTACCATTCTCCTACTTATCTAGAGTAAAAACTTGACGTCATCATGTACTTCATCTTTTTCCCAGCCCTTACATTGTCTATCTCCAAAAAGTAGAGTTGTCTTGAATTTAGCACACTTTCTCTGTCTCTATCTCTCCTGTTAGCTTCTTTTCTTTCCCACTGCCACTGTCCTGGTTCAGTTTCACATTGTCGCATTTGTAAAGTATACTCTAACCTCCAGCATGGCTTTGTTTCCTGTCCCCATCCAGCCCACTATCTGACCCCTAGTTGCCTCAGTAGCTTTGTATCCCTGTGTGCACCCTCTGCTCTGGCCATGCCAATCTCTTGAAGATTCTGCCTCTTGGTGCTCTTTTGAACTCTGCTCTGTATTTGTCTGTGTTGAAAGGAGTGGAAGGCAAGACAGGAAACAGGGAAACAGTTTGGAGGTTGTTGGACATCTTTGAGAGAGAAGAAAACAGGCCTTGACTAAAAATGCTGGATAGTTAAAATAGAGAGAAAAAGGGTGGGTTTTGGAAATGAGCTGACACAACTAATATTCAAGTTACCCCTATGCTTGCTGGGTGTCAAATGCACACCCTGTCAGATGGTAATAATAACTACATTAATAATACTAATACCTGACACCTGCATAGTGTTTACTATGGGCCAAACACTGTCTGAAGGTCTTCAGAATATATATCAACTCATTCAATCTTTAAAAGAACCTTCTGAAGTAGGTTCAATTATTATTGCTAATTTTAAAAACATTTTGTTATCAAAAATTTCAAACTTTCACGAAATTCAAACAAAGTAGTAAGAATGGTATTATAAACTTTCGTATATCAACAATCCAACTCAACAATTGTCCACTCATGACCAATTTTGGTTTACCTAGTTATTGCTACTGTACCCTCTTCCCCAATTTTTGAAGCAAATCTCAAGTATCATTTCATCCATCTTAGCTCCATTTTAAAGATGAGAAAACTGAGGCACAGAAAAATTAACTTGTCTGAGGTAACATAACAAATAAGTGGTAGAGCTCATATTTGAACCCGTGGTTTGCTACTGGCAGTCATCTGAACATCTGTGTTGATGCTGATGCCCCAATTGGCTGGTAATCCTCCAATAGCTTAGATTGTACCAAGGCCTCTATACCCTGCAGATCCAGGTGGATCCAGGAAGGAGACCCTCAGCAGCCAACAGCCACTGAAATAAAAAATGACTTCTGTGGATCCGTACCAGAGCTTTTGGCAGGGGGAGTAATGAATCAAGAAAAGCCCTGAGTTCCTTCTCATTCATGCCACACCTTTTCTGTCCTCATCGTCTGTCCTCTGTCCTCATCTTCTAACAATAAGAAAAGATTTCAAAACTAGCCCTCAAGGGCCACAAAAGTCTCTTTCAAACCGTCAACCTCTTTCCGGTTTGATGGCCCAATTAAGCAATGACTTACTGCCCTAGGTATTCTGTGTTTCTTTCAGAGACTCCCAGTGAGGTGGTAGAGTGAGCTGGAGGTGAAGGCTGGGGAGATAAATCCCTATGGTCCAGTGCAAGAGCGGATGTCTAATGATTCGATTAAAAAAAAAAAAAAAAACAGATCCCTGGGTGTTCCTGAAAACATAGCCAGTTGGTAGTGCTTTATCAGTTAATCTGAAAGTGTTGCCTAAGCCCTATGTTATGTTGAGCACCCAATTTACAGCTCTCTAATAGATCACAATCAGCCATTTCAAAGGTAAGGTGCTGGTTCTCATGTAATATTTGTAACACATGGTTCCATTTACCTTGCAATAACTTAGAGCTAGAAAGGAGTTACAGACATTTCAACCAATATTTCCAGTCTGTAAGTGTTTGAAGCAAGATTATTTAAAGCTAATAGAGACATTCATATAGGCCTTACAAAATTAGAGTCTGTGATTGTTTGAAATTGTGTCTGGAATAAAGTTTAACCTGGTATATTCTTTAAAAGGAAAATTTACCACCTGCATTGATAATGTAAACAATACTGAAGGGAGCATTCTCAAGTAAATAAGAAAAGAAAACGGTCCCAAAAAAACCTAACAAAAAAGCCCAATTAAAAAAAAATGAAGGTTCAAAAACAAAATTTATCTGTTGCTAACATTATCCTTTAGTCAATAAAACTAGTTTCTTAGGAGCCACCCCTAGAGAAGACTCAAGTTCTGTTACTGTTGTGTCCTTGAAAGTAATAAAGGTTCATTTCTTTAGAAGTGCTTTGTAATTCAGACTCTAACCTAGTTTACATAAAACTTTGCAAAAAAAAAAAACAAAACAAAACGTGTTCTTGTCAGTGAGACTTACTGTTATATGCAGGTGTTCCATCTGTGTGTGCAGGTAGCCCCCATCATTCATTTCATCCAGTTAGCTGATCAATCCCTAGAGGCTCCCCCCATCAGCCTTCCTAGGTAAACAATGAAAAGCACTATCCTGAGTAACAAATGAATTCTCTCTCATCTCAGTTCCCAATGTGGCTTTTAAGTTTGAAAATTCCTTTCTTAGTTTTCCTTGCTCTTTTAATTCTACAAATTTTGTGGTTTTTATTTCTAAAGATACATGCCCTGAAATCATTACAAAAATGATGATGAAATATGAAAAAAAAATCAAGGAAGGAAAACAATCTCGTTTGAGAGAGGGGCATGGTGAGAGGGATTAAGGGATGAGGAGAGAACGGAGAAGAGTGGAGGGTAATGGAGAAGAGAGGGAAGACTTGAAGAATGGAGGGAGGGAGAAAAATGCATCCCAGAGGTGGAGAGAATTCAGCTCACATGAAGGGAAGAAAGGGGTGAGTAAATACACACAAGCACAAAGCAGGGTGGGTTGGGGTGAGAAAAAAGGGGGAGTAGAAGAAAAATAAAGGAGAGATGTATCAATAAGCTCTTATCACTTCTGACAGGGCCGGGTCCACCTTTTTTACATTTCCTGAAAGCTACTTTCTTATTTCAGCAGAGTCATTACCAGTTGTATGGTTTCCCTCTATCTGTCTTTATTCCTACAATTCAAAAGCCAGAAAAGAAAATTGTTTTCACATTAGCAACTCATTAAATGCCTCCATATTTGTGATTGAATCACTGCTGGATCTGAATGTGATGTTTTTACATATCTGAATGCCTACTTGGAGGCATTGTCAGCCAGGACATCTAGGCTTGGAGCCCTTCTGTCATGCATATGGGTAAGTGGATGGGATGGGGCTATGTTAGAGTCATCCATCACTCTCCATCAATGTCACTACCACCTGCAAGGACCCAGCCAATGGTCAGTCAGTCACTCAGGCCTGACAGCTGGCCATCAGTCCCTGCCCTGTGAAGACTATGCTCTGGGTTCCAAAGGTACTACATACTAGCTCTTTTTTGCTAAGACCAGTAAGATCTAGGAAGGTCTCCACCTTCAGAATTACCAGAAATATTGGTGATTTTTTTTTTACCTGCATGACAGTTAGTCAGGGTCAGGCCAATCAAAGGTGAGATTTGCTCTGTATCTACCTAAAATTATGGTGAATTATCATTTAAAATCAAATATTGGGCGGTTCTGGCAAATATGGCAGGGACTTTTACGCATGGCAAAAATATACATTTTTTAATGCATGTTTATTTTAATGGTGACACTTTAGTATCAAGCAAATCCAGACTAAATCATGGTAACTAGCTGCCTAATTAGAAAAGGTACTAAAGAATTAAGCCTGCCACTAATTCTCTTTTTCTGAACACTTCAAAATGAAAGCCTCCTTTTTTAAACTGAATAATATCAAATATACTTCAATATAAAATAAAGTTTATAATCTTAAGTATACAGTGCCATGACTTTTTGTATATGTACACATTACTATAACCACCCCTAGATCACAATATGGATTGTGTGCTTCTTTTCCACTTACATATTTCATAATATCCCAAATTACTGTAACAGGAATATTTTGTCTCCTTTATTAGATAGTAAATACTTAAAAACAGGGTTTTAATCTTTTATACACTTATAGTTCTTTTAGTGCCTGGCTTGATATCTTGCTCATAATGGCAGCTTCATTTTTTTTTTTTTTTTTTAAGATTAATGATTCTCTAAGTAATTTGGAAGTCGGAATAGGTTTTTTAAATGTCTTATACTTAGTGGGTGCCTTAATAAACAAGAGATCAAGGAGAGAAGAAACTACAAGAGAATGGAGTAAAAAAAGAAAAAGCTCACCCACTTCCCAGTTGATAACTTTGACATTCGTTCAATGAATATTTTTTTGAATGAGTGCTATGTGCTGAGTACCAGGCTCTATGTTCTCGGAGTCATCGGTGAACAAACCTCTGGCCTACAGAGTTTACATCCTAATGGGGAATGACTATCCTGTCAGTTAGTCAGAGAAACGTATAGAGTTTATGTGACAGATAATTATAAGAGAGCAAAATATCCTACACATATTTGAATTGTGTAGCAAAATTTAAATGGAGGTTGATTCATCATGGCTCCCCCATTCCACATAGAGGTCAGTGCAAAATGTATTGTTAGCCCAACTCTGGAGGGAAGGAAGAAGCAGAAAATCTGCTATTTATTTTAATTCAATATGTAAACACTTTGGATATGACATATCGAAACTTAGTTCAGGGATGGACACTTAATACTAAAATTTAAAATTTTTGCCAGTATCCGGGTGAACCAGAACTCCATGAGGGATAGTTAGCTGACTGCCAATATTCCTACTAATAGATATTTAGGAAAGCTCTACGTTTCTCCATCTGGATGGGTCCTGTAGGCTTCTGCTTTTATTTTATTCTGCCTTGGTCTTAACTCGATTCCATAAATCGGCATTGACTGTCATATCCCTAATGCAGAGCCAAGCCCACCTTATCTTAAAGTCAGTCCTGAAAGACTTTGAAACATATCTAGCAGCCTTGACTCCAGAGTCCACAGGAGACTGAATTAAATTATACTTACCAGACCCAATAAAATTGATTGGCCTCTCTCTGAGACTCCTTCAGCAGTAACTAGGTTATTCAGTTCCAGAGAGGAAAAGCATAAGGCCCAATTGTCTACAAGTTGCTTCACTTCCGATTCCTGGGTTAGTCCAACCTGGGGCTTCTCTAAGGGGACCCAGTCTCCTTGAAGGTCTGAATGTCCTCTCCGGCATCCCAACATGCCTGGTCGAGGTCCAGTTCTTATTTTCACCTTTCCTATGTCAGCATCCTCCCTTCTTGTTGAAGGTGGGTTGCATCCTAGCAGAACTAACTCAGCTTGGGCAGGTATCCGCCATCTTAGCTTTCCCCTCCTGATAGTGAATAAATTATGTTGAGCAACTACACTTTGATATGCCCAGTGGTTGTCTCTAGGACCAGGCTCTGATCTGTCTCATGCCCAGTGAAGAGGTTCCCACCTACTTCCTGGCCTTGGAGTTGCCAGAGTCCCAGCCTGTTGCACCAAAGTCTTTTGCAATGCCCTGAGTCTTTTAGTGATTTAATTGAGGCACCTAGGATTGAAGAAATAAAACCTCAGAAGTCATTGTTCTCGGCCCCTTGTCAAGTTGTACTGTTCTTAAATGATCCTAAATGAGAAGTATTAATTGGAAACTAAAAATTTAAAGGTTCATAAGGAGAACTAGATAGTCCCACATAAAGACAGACTAGATTAGTGGGAAGAAACACTGTTTTCATAGTAGATTTGAGTGATTTGGATATTTTAAATATGCAATGGCTTTAATCAAATTTTCATCTAGCCTTTTGGGTTTCTGATTTTGTGGTTTTTGATTTTACTTCAATCATCATACAGATAGAATCAAGTGAATTGAAATGAGAAGCCATTCAGAAAATCTTAGAACTGAAAGGATGTCCACGACTCGAATTTATACTACAACAATAAAACACTCAGGGTCTGCTTCATCCCCTCCAGTGATAGGCAGTTCACTACTTCACATTCTAATTGTGAAAAGATGTAATATTCTCATTGTCTTCTTACTACTAATTGAAATAAACTTTGTTGTCTCTTTCACACATTAATAAAGATTAACAAATGTGTCGAGTGCTTATATTCCAAGGATTCTACTAGATTAGAATTTATGGCTAAAATAGACATGATCTTCTACTTCAAGTTGCTCACAGTCATTAAGTATTCTGGGGAGAGGTATACTCTTAAATAAATAATTGCAAAAATAATAAAATGATATAATTGATATAAAGAATTTCGAGAGCATTGAGAGAAGCAACTTACTCTGGCCGAGGGATGTAGGACTCATAGAGAGTCATGAAAACTTTCACAGAGACGGTAAAAAATAGCTTAAGTCTTGAATAGTGAACATTAGTTTTGCAGACAGGGAAGAGTGTTCAGAACAAACTGGTGTGGGGGAAGATCATTTCCAATGTTTGTTAGAATTCTATATGTCAAAGGTCACAGACTACTCAACTCAAGTTGGCTTGAATTAAAAGATGGGTAAGTCTGCCTTCAGGCGTAGTTTGATCTAGGGCTCAAACAATGTTATCAGGATTCTTGCTCCATTTTTCAGCAACTCTCTCAGCTTTGCATTCCTTCATCTTCAGGCTGCATCTGTTCATGGATGCAAAAGGACAACAGCAGCTCTAAACCTCATATCTGCACCCATCATTGTCCAGGGGAAATGTGAAAGTCTTGGGATTCATTTTTGCTTGTTAGACTTGATTGGGTTATGCACTTACCGCTGAATTTATTATTGCAGTTGACAGAAAAGAGATATGGCCTCAACCAATCCAGACTGTCCCTAGAACTGGATGTAGGCCAATCTCATTCTAATCACATGGTAAAGAATGGGGAAGAGTCAAGTTCCTCAAGGGGATGTCAAAATATTAATGTCAGGAAAGGAGAGATAGATGACGGGGAGGCAGTTAACAATATCTTCTGTAAAATTGCTGGAAAGTGTTCTTATGTGTGGTCTTCTGGTATAATTGGAAGATTTATAATTAATAACTGAAGAATAGGGAGCATTTGGAAGTGTGGCCACTGATGAGATTGAAAAGGAGACAGAAATCCTATTGAAAAGGATAATGTATTAGTTGAGGTAAACAATAAGCTGCTAGAACAAAGAGCCCCTTAAAGATAATAGCTTAAAGAAGACAGATATTATTTCTGATTCAAGGAATAGCTCTGAGGAAAATGTCAACTTGGCTCCATGTGGTGCATTCAGAGATTAGGTCCCTTCCTTTTTGTTGCTTCTGCATTCATGATTCATGGAGTATTGATTGACCTTGCACTCATGATTGAAGCTGGTTCATGGGCATATCCATGTTTCCGCTCATGGGACAGAGAAAGAGAGAAAGGCTAGGGTAGCAATTTCCTTTTAAAAGAGTGTATATGTCACTTCAACTTATTCCATTGGTAAAAATTTAGTCTAATGACTACATAGCCATAAGAGAAGCTAGGCAATGTGGTCTGTAACTGAGATTGAATCGGGCGTGTGTATCCCAAAAGAAAGAAAGAATGGTTTTGAGAGGCAAAGAGCAATTTGCCATAGATACTAAAAACTCTGGTAGAATTATTTGGTAAACAAAAGGGTAGCATGAGATCATTTGATGCAGGTTTTAAAAAATTTTTACTTGAGTGTGAAAGGAGGGCTGAAGTGAGACAGAAATCACCAGCTAAGAAGCTGTTGCAATCATCACAAGGAAAGGTTTTCTTGGAGGTAAAATAAGAGTTGAACTACAGTGAACTCAAAGATCTTTTTCTGCTCTTGGAATCAGTCTTCTATGATATGAGTAGCTGCTAGTTTCCATGGGTCACCAGTTCTGGAGATGTCTAAGCAAGTTTTTTAAATGAGCTTCTCCACACGCATACAGTCAGGGGCTGTCAATAAAACACCAAATGCTGTTAGGAGCCCGGAAAAGGCCATTCTGATAACGTGACAGGGTAGAGAACAACCAATTTTTGTTTACAATGCAATACAAAATTAAAATATAGTGTGTCTGTGGGAAATACCAGAGCTTAGCCATTTACTAATTGTACAGCTTTGGACAGTCAGGTGCTCAATAAGGAACATTGATATGTGTCCCTTCCCATCCAGTGAACGTTTGTACATTTGCCTTTGTTCTTAACATCTCCATGACGATCTCAAAGTGAAAGAAGATAGTTATTTTTCCCCCTAAATGCATGTTCTCTGTACCAGCCCTCCACCCTACATCAGGCTCATTACCCTCAGGGTGCCTGGTGACGGAAGATCCACACGCTCCTTGCAGCTGGTAGAGGTAGCACATTAGAAATTCATTTTTTCCTGTCATAATAACAAAGTGCAGTGCGGCAGCCTGGGCATAGTTTCTTATGGGAAAACCCACAGAAAGGGACAGCTGAAAGAAGCTGTGCTTTTCTCCGATATTTCTTGTCAAGGAGAACCATCCTCAAAGGGGAGAAAAAAAAAGAAAAAAGAAAAGAAAAAGTCCCTCTTGAATTTGGGTGTCTCATTTCTAGTGGCAAAATAGTTCTGTCCTCACATTCCCTTAGCTTGCCTTTTGCTGAATGGCAGGGCAGACATCTCGTTCAGACTCCTGGGAACACACATTCTCGTCAGCCTTTCTCTTCAGCAGGCTTTTCTGAGTCCTAGAGCTTCAGCAGCTCAGATAATCAGACATGATGTTTCTTGATTTGCCTCTGGGAAAATTTCCTAAGAAATCAAATTCCTGAGTTCATTTTTTAAGTCCTAGATGTGCCATTTTAACTGGGGAGAAATTAAAAGAAGAGAAACTGTTTTATTGTTTTGTTTGTTTGTTTGTTTGTTTTTTAGAACAAGTTAATGGATATAAGTTGGGTGCGTATGTGCATGTATGCAAGTATTCTTACTTGCAACTTTGTCCAAATGTCTCCAGGTACAGCGAAACACTAGTAGGAAATTAAGTCTAGGTCTTCAAGAGGCAAGAAGAGATTCAGGGCCTGTGAATGTAGCAGCTTGGATGGCGGATAGGGTTTAGGATACACTTCCCCAAAATGGGCCACTTTGTCATATTGAATATTTTAAGCTGAAGGAGTTTGAGGAAACAGCAAAAGCAGGAAGGTCTCTCTGACCTTCTCCCTACTCTTCGTCTCTGAAGCGAGAAAACAAAACTCTCATCTGAGAGGTCCCCTCTGTATACTCAGAAGATAGGAGCACCCTTATCTTCTAAGACAAAGAAGAATCTGAGCAGGCCTTGCTAAGGGCCCCTCGGTTAATTTCCTTATGGAGACTCCATGTCATGTAAAATTTCTGTTAAATAGATCTGGATTCTTTTCTTCTGTTAACCTGTATCTGTCAGTTTAATTTTCAGACTGAGCCAGAGACTCTCAGAGGGTTGAGGAAAACTTTTTTCTCCCCTACAGTGGCTTCCTCATCCATAAACAACGTTTTGCTTAAAAATACACAACATGGTATGTGAGGAAATGGCTATAAAAATACAAGTGAGAACCAGTATCTTAGTTAACAAGTGAAAGTGTCTTTAGACACAAAGGCCACCTGAAGAAGGAAGTGCTTGCAGTCAGGGGGCTGTCAATAAAACACCAAAGGCTGTTAGGAGCTCGGAATGTTCAAGAGAAGGGCTGCCTCCTCCCTTCGCAGGCACAAAGCCCATGATACTTTTAGGGGCTCACGAAAATCTATTACATTTTGCCTAAAAGAGAAAAAAGAGGCTGACATATTTAAAGTTATGTAATAATATGTTGATTTTTTTTTGGCGGGAGGAGCTCACAGAGGCAAAAGTGCCCAAGGACCACAAAAATAATAATGTAGCCCTGAGGGGGAGCCAGACATTAAAAACAGAGAGAACACAAAAATGAAGGAAGATAAAACTAGTAAACTTTTTAATGGAGTATTGTATTTAGTCATTTATAATTAACCATAAAGTCTAACTACTTTTATGAAAAAACAGTATCGATTTTTACAGATCGATGGACTATTTTTGTTTTCATCACACCAAACATTAACATTAATCCAGTATGACTCTTCCTGTCTTGGTAATTTAGAAGTGAACGCTAAATGCTCTTAGCCCGTCACATCGTCTACTTTTTCCTGTGCTCCCGGCTCTCTCCCACCCTGAAATCTTTACTCCTCTTCTGGTGGGAAAGAACTAACACCTCTCGGTTAATCGCTGGCTTTCAACGGCAACCAGCAGGGGTCGCTAGAGAACAATCCAGGCCCGTGTCTGAGAGCGGGTAACTAACAAGCTGGGGAAGTCAGTCCTCAGAGAAATCTAAAGCTTTGGTTGGCAGCCTGGGCTTCGGGGCACCACACAACACCAGAAGTCGAATTTATAGGATGAGCCATTCTGGGTTTAGAGATTAAGAAGCAAACATATTATTGGTGTTCCCAGTTTTTCTTCTGTATCTTTGTGAGCCATAATACATGGATGTTAGATCTCAGAGCCCCAGTAAACACAATTTCTCCTGTGGGCTGATACCCTGGAGATGGTTGACGCTCTCCCTTCTCCTCAGAGCCCTTCTCCGGATGAGCTGCTAAGTCTCAGACTGCTCTCAACAGGGTGAGCTTAGTTTTCTTTGCACCTGTTTTGAGGAAGACAAGATTTAATTTCGAACTCTAACCTAGAAAAAAAGACTTCCTGAAATAATTGCACTAACAACAAACAAATTGAAAACTTCGGACCAGATCTGCATTTTGCTGATGATTTACTAAAATCATGCAGGGGCTGCTGCTCCTTGGTAATGGTTTTAGTAAGATGGCGGCCACTCTTGAGTTAAATGGCCAGTTTCAGGAACTCAGTCTTGAAGGCATTCGCTGTCTTGCTGTTGCCTATTGTGTTAAAAAGGGTTTCTTTTTTTTTTTTTTTGGCCCGATTGTAAATGTTTTGAATTTAAAAGACACCCAAATTCATTAAATGTGTGAAATGATGGGAAAAAAAGTGTGAAATTGTAACAGTGGGTTTGTAGTTGATTAATAGAAATCTCTTCTAACAATCCCCAGAACCTTCCAGGGGTCATTGGAACAGAGCAGCTGTAGAGACAGCAGGAGTGATTTTGACACTGCCCAGTGAGGGCTGTGCAGAGTTCCAAACAAGTGGGGAGAGTCCCATGGACTCTGCACTCTTGCCGGCCTCTCAGAAATGATTGGCTGCAAGGTCAAATTAATATGCAGATCAACCAGCAAGGTGCTGCTTTGCCCTTGGCCTTGGAGGGGATTGTCTTTAAGATACATTATGATTTCATAGTGGTCAAAATAACTTGGAGTAAACTGGCCACTTTGGCCCTAGGTAACTGCTCACTCAGAGCTAGTCTGATTTCTTAGCTTGACCATCTGTGTCACAAGCAGAGATTCATAATTTGGTGTGTAGCAGCAACTTTGGGGTGCCCTGAAAAGCGCTATTTAATGAGCACAAGACTTGGCAACTGACTGGAGTCTCCAGCTCCCCCTTCCCCACACCTTCTCTGCTAATAGACAAGCTTCGACGTGGGCAAGGAAGGGAGAGTAAAAAATCGTCTTTCTTTCAGGGAGCACATTTTTCCATAATTTTTGGCCTCCACCCTCCCCAAACCTGTAGTGTCTTTTCTCTTTGAAACCCTACTGCAGGCTACCGTTCTGAAGTTAAAGGATCTTGCCCTCGAAGAGGTACAAAGAAAACATCAAAGTAAATGTCCTCACAGTGACATAAGGGTAGAATAATGGCGACCTAGCAGCTAGAGACTTGGCCAAATGCTGAAAGTAATTCACGCCACTCACTAACAATGGGGAATGTGTGACAATGATATATACCAGGAGACAAGGACAACCACTTTGCAGGGCTTCGATGCCCCACAAACCCAATTGTAGGCAGATCAATACTGTCATAAGACAATTATCAAAGACCCTCAGCACATCATATTTTCATACCATAAACAGCTCAAGGCGCCAGAGATGGCTTTCCTACAGAAAGCACATAGCATAAATTTGAAGGGTGTGAAATTGACATGATTAATAATTATAGTTATTAGCACATGTGCCAGCTGCTCATGTATGGTTTATCCCTTGATTTATAGTGCCATAAATGCCCATCTCTCCCTCTGATGCTGAATCAAGGGGCACACAACCATGGGCAGAATGAGTCTTTCTCATTGCCAGGAGTTTCATCACAAATAAAAGAAAAAAAGTAGGTTGAAAATCACCCTGGATCTAGAGACACCTCAGTGAGAGGGAAGCTGCCTTTTGTTTTGCATGGCTGCTTTATCGGCCGCTGAAACCTGTCTGTTCAATGTTCTCAAAGCTTTTGAAGTTTGGACTGCAACTAACAAGGGGCTATAGTTTTCCAGCCCCCCTCACTCCTTGAGCTGTTGCCAGGCTGCAGACAATTACTATACATATTACAGATGAAGCCACTAGGGCCAACAATGGAAGAAGCAAAAACTAATCTTTGGGGTGCCAAAAGTTAAAGCTTTTGTTGTCAAATGCAATTTGAGAGGGGTTTTCCTGGAGTTTAAAAAATATTTTAACTGTTTCATACAGTTATAAACAGATCTGGACATTAATAGTACATCAAAATACACTTGAGAATCTGGTTCTTCAGGAACCACTGTCTTTAGGACAACTAGATAACTTAGGAGCCTAAACACACAAATTTCTCTCACTATTTATCTCTTAAATTATAAATAGATCATTTCAATCACTACTCATGACTCATATAATGTTAAATTACATGTTCAAGGAAAAAAAATAAAGGATCGTAACAAACATGAGATCTATTTTAGCTATTTAAAAGAATAGCTTTATTTTGAGACCTAAAAAATAAGAAAACAGGTAGGAGAAAATTAAAATTAAAATTATTTTAATTTTAGCATTACAATTATTCAAGTACATTCATAGACATATAGAAGGTAAAAAAAAGATGTTAGAAGGAAAAGCTTTTATAAAAGTCAAAGTTTAAAATCTGTGACCCAAATATTGAGATTATGGGACGCATCAAATTTGATAAAGATGAATGAAAATGTCCTTCACAGATCTCACCAATAGTTCAAAGAGGCATCAGAAAATCTTCAAGACTTTTTTCTCTCCTGCCATAGTCTTCATTTCTCTTTCCTCCTTTCTCAGCCAGCAGCCCCAGCCAGCATGGCAGCCTGGCTTCGGGGGGTTGTGGCTAGCCCAGGCAGGCAGAGGGCTGAGCAATGCAGGCTGCCCTTCTTCCCATCATACTCAGGAATTCACCTCCAGCAGTTCCCTCTCCCAAACCACGGCCAGGATCTGAGGATCATTTGTACTACTAATAGATGAACTTTGACAGAACATGCATATACACAAAGAATTTCAAAATAACGCATATTGACTTTTCTTGCCCCTAGAAATAACTCAAATTTCCCAATATTGATTAGATGATTAGAATACTCCGTGGAAAGCAAAAACTGATTTAAAAGGCTAGCAGGCACATCCAGGGGCTCTCTAAGGACAAGGAAAGTTCCAGTGATATCTTTGGAAGTAACTCAGAAAAGATTGCTAAACTTGAGGTCTTTCTAAGTCAAAGCAAGTAACCCAAGAAATAATAAAACCTAGGTAACTTGAAAAGAGATGTTTCAAGCAAGTAGTGTTTAAAAATAAAAGTCAACTTTGCTGACTAATGAATACAAAGAAAAATGGATAAGTCCTTAATTCAAAGCTCAGTAAATATGACAGCAAAACGTTTAATATTTTAGTTAAAAATAAATTTACAATAGGAGCACATTCTAAATGATTTACTTGTTTTAATGTAATCTGGTATATATATATATATGTACCTCAAATTAATGTTATTAATAATGCTTTTGAAGCAACTCATCATAGACAGATCATAGAACTAAATGTTATCTCTAACTCAAAGAAAAGTAAAAAGAGGAATTGAAAAGTAAAAGGTAATTTTAAACGTTAGAATGAATAGTGGATTAGATCATAAAAAACAATTCATGCTCTGAAAGAACCAGATTTTTTTTTTATTTAAGTTTTTAAAGAGTTATTTATATGTAATGACAATTGGGCTATGTGTTTGAATTGTATGATCAAAAACTCAGATTTAGCGATAGTAAACGAAGTAATAGAATAAGTTAATGGATACATTTCTATGTGGTATATATCATAATTTTAATGCAAGAAAAAGAAATTTTAGGATTTAGACTAACAAAATGTCCTATAAAATAGTATGTACATAGACTTCTAAACTGTTGTTAGTCAGTCATTGAGTCAGCCTTGACTCAGCACCTTTAATAATTTCCGCCATTTCAGATCTTGCTAAAACAGTTTACTTGGAAACTTAGCAAGTGCTTTGAAAGAGTAGATAAATTACGTAATAGTCGCATATTAAGAAGTAAAATCTGATAAATTTGAAGAAAAGGTTTATTCCCCCCCAAAGATTAAATTATGAATGAATTTTTCTTGGTAACATCTAGAAGAAGATAAAGGAATAGTTACTCCTAGGAAGGTGACAGAAAGAATGGGGTTTAAATGAGTCTCTGAATTTGAGTTTTCTAAAGAAGAAAAGAGGAAAAGATATGAACGGACAATTAGAAATACGTCAGAAGGCAACATCAACACTTTTGTCCACCTGGACTCAGCACCTTTAATAATTTCCTCCCCATTCATGAGTCACTGGATCTCCATAAAAAGTACTCTACATTCCAGAGATTCAAGGAACTGCTCAAGCCCACTGCTATTCAGTCATTAGTGCCTGCTAATTTTCTTTGATATCTCTGGTTGCTATACCGCTGCCTTACTCTCTCGGTATGACTCTTTCAGAAAGATGCTTTGCTTTCACTGTAGGGTCTTTGACCTTTGGCTTTATTTTTGAATTTGGTCTTTCCAACTTTCCTTGACTCTACTATTCAACCTGAGAGTCAGCAGTGCCTTCACACGCAAACCTGGCTGGAGCCTACTTGCCCATAAAGAGAACTCAAATCTTCCGTGATTGTCAAAATCTTACAAGTCTTGTCATTTTACAATAAGGTTGGCAAAACTGTTTTTTTTTTTTTTTAGAAATCCTCCTTATCTGCTCATTTCTCACTCAAGTGCTCCAAAAAATTATTTCTTATGGGTTTCCTGACATGACACAGACACATTCAGGTTAACAGAATGGCAGCAGCCATCGGTTGAATGTTGGTAGGACATTCGCATTGCAAGTTTTAGTCATGCACGAGATTTTGATAGGTTCAAGACCTGTTCTTCACAAAGGAAGGAAGCTGCTGCCATTGTGTGATATGTCTTTGGTTCAGTTTGTTGCTTGCTGCTACAACATAATGGCCTGACCGTGAACCTCGTCTCTTACTCCTTGGTGGATATTGGCATTGTTTGATGAAATACTGACAAAGTAACAGGTTTTAGTTTTATATTCCAAGGTGAAAATTGTTGAATAAATGTGTCCTTGGTTGCAGATTGATTCCTTTAGGTTAATCACCAGCTCATAACTGTGCTGGGTATGAAACTTACGTATAATCTCTAACATGACTTACTGACTGCATCTGTAGAAAGTCCAGGAATTAGTTGATTTCAGGGACTTGAATGGTATTCACAGCATGTTATGTGGGAATACGTTCTGCGAGGAGTTTAATACTAGCTTCTAGATTCTTTGGTTGCATCCTAGAGCCTGGTTTAGTCAGATAGATTTAATAAAACGGAACCTAATTCACAGTGCAGAAGTAATTATTTAGTGACAGACAATGAATTAAATAGAACATCAATTCTGACACAATTGGCACATCATGGAGGAACAGGTTTAGGATCTGAGTCAATCACTCTGGGTAGCCAAATTTCCTTAAAAGCTGCCAGAGACCAACCTACTAATGTTATTAAATGCTTTTGGAAGTTGAACTATACACATGTGCTACAGTATATTCCAATCAACATGTAGTTTGGACTTTGCCAGGGGTGGAAGTTTTGTGGCAGATAATCATTGCCTAGAAGAGGAAAGTAACACAGAAAATTTAGTCTTGACCTCAAAGAATTTGCCATATTGTTAGGGATAACAAGCATATAACTTATAGAAATCTAGAAAATATAACAATGGTCAAAGAATGTATGATAAACGCCAAGTGAAGGCACAGAAAAAACATGCCACAGGAGTTCTGAAAAATGAGAGGTCAGGTGAGAGAGGCCAAGGGAGATTTTGACTTGGTCTTGAATGGAGGGATGGATTTGATAGACTGAAGAATGCAGAGGGCCCTGCTAGAAAGTAGAGCGATGGAGGAAAAGGACTGTTTGGATGATGGTGAGAGGATATGGAAAGGGCAGGAGATGAAGGCTTAAGCCATAGGACTCACCAACCCAAAGCAGATCCACTACTACCAAACTGCATGGGGCACCACATGGCAGAAATGTCCTTGTTTCTAAGCATTCCGTGAATTGCACCTAAGGAATCTTTTAGTTGTAAAGCTCTTGTTGCTGTTTATTCTAGATCCTTTCCAAGTGTCAAGATGTTGGTGTCATTTCTCTGCAATGTCCTGAATATCCCTAGCTGATAAATCCTGTGCCTGCACCATGTTCCTTGTCTTATGACAGGAACAGATTCTCTGCTGGGTTGAGCTACAAACCTTGATACAGGGATATGGCCATCTTAAGGTAGTCATGTCCAATTCTCTATTATTCTTCTAGGGAATATAATGATCCTGGTGTCTTTAAAATGCAGCAGTAACAAGCATGACAGAACTATTCCATAGCCAAGGAAGGGACATTGATATGTTATAAGGAGTATAATGAGTTGAATATTTAACATTGACTTAGATTTCCTTATTGGGTGGCCGTAGGTATGTGTGAACCACCACAGGTATGAAGATGCACCTCTTAGAGGCTTCATCTTTTCTTCATGCTTTCTCCATTTCTTCTTTGATGAGGGTATTTTACTCATCAGTATCTTCTAATCTCAGGTCATGATGACATCACATGTGTCACACATGTTCTCTTATCATAGAGCCTCTCGTATGGGGTTGAGGGATAATTAGCTGCTATTTGTTTCTTTTAGGGGCCAGAGGACTCTTTTGCCACTTTGTCTTTCTGTAGACAAGACACCCTTCTTTAGATAGTTGTCAATAATTCTTCTAGAAAGTTCAAGAAGTTTTGCTGAGTTGGTTTATTTTTCATCATTAGATTAGTTTCATCGCATTTGCACAGCACCTACAGACACAGCTACCCAGGCACAAAAGTGTTCTGAATTGTGCCTCTAATGATCTAGTCTATTACTTACCATTGATTTAGCTAAAATGAGACACAAGATTGTTCTCCAGCAATGGCAGTTCCTCAACATTTCAGAGTGTAGCTATCTCAATTGTTTTTGGAATCAGTGAATGTACCTATTATAAGATGTCAAGTTTTTTTCATTCTTGCTTAATACTGACTCTCTCCCAGCTTCCCAAAGAATAATTGACCTAAAGTCCATTTTATGACATCTAAACAGGTCTATCACTACAATGTAGATTTTAACAAGAAGAAATCCATGTGATATCCAGGTTAAATCCTAAACTACTCTACACAGCAACAATTCTCCAAGGAGGGCCATCGAAGGCAGAAACACATAATAGAGTAAGTAGGTTGAGATTTAACCACGTTGCTCAAACAGCAAATAATAACAGAACAAAACACACTTTGATTGCCCTAATGGAATATAAGTTAATAAACACTAATAAGACTTCAGAACAAATATTTTAATTTTAGAGGGGCGCAAAGAGTAGAAATGAGGATATGTATAATCAATATGGTATGTGTGTGTGAAGCGAGGTGGGAAAGACAATGTGGTGTATCACCTTAATCATCAAGATTATACCTTTTGACGAAACATACTGAGTTAATACACACAAATGATCAGTTATGACATTTCCCTCTTTATTCACAAAGGAAGCAGTAGTTTTCTTCATAACTCTATGATTTACAACCTAATAACTCTTTTAGTATATAAGTTTTCACAAATTATCAGAGCCCTTATTTATAACTATAGCACTTTAAGTAAATGGACTTTTAAAATGGAAGGAATGTTTAACTTTATTTTTCAATTTATTTTCACTAGGCTTAAATTACTTCTGCCTTCTGTGCAATTTAAAAGAAAGTTTTTAGAAAACACATTATCAATTTCAGGCCACTAAAACATCATTTAGCAAACTGCTGTTCAGTTCTTTTAATAGGCTTGTTATAACCTTGGAGGAGAACCAGAAACGCTAGATCAAATCAACAGTCCTATTAAGGCATTTTAAAGGAATTTTTAGGGCAAATGAGACATATAAGATACAATCCCTGCCCTTAAGTTGTTGCCTGGTTCTTAGTAGTAGCATAGTGAGCCAGTAGGACAAGCATTTCCCTAATCCATTATTCTGCATTGCTATCAGATTGTAAAGCCTTATCAAGCTTATACCCCCAAAGTCAGGCCATAGAGATAGATATAGATCCAGACTAGGGCAGCCTATAAAAAGTTGGCTTTGACTATTTTCATGTAAGAACTCATGAAATGTGAAGAACGCATGATAATACCGGATCAAGTCTTTTACTTACCCAGAATCTTCAAGGGTATTTGGTGAAAAGGATGATGGGAAAGTGTATACTCTTTCTAGCCTTTCTTACCTAGAAACTCCTACTTACGCTCCTCTCAAAAGTGTAGCCCCAGCAAAAGTGCTTGATTCCCCCTAAAGAGTTGAAATTGTCCCTTCTTCCCCATCCCGATCTCGCAGCACCTGGTACCTAATTACAGTATAACATTGACGCTATTGGGATTATCTACTTCCTTGCTGAGTTTTCCTCAACGCTAAATTATAGTAGAACAGAGACTGTTTTCTGTTTCTTTTTAAATTGCTGGTCTATAGCACAATACCTGATGCTTGGTTTTTAGTTAAATGGATGACTGATTGAATGAACAATGAGGCTGAAGCTGTGTTTATAGCGATCCTCAAAGAACCAAAATAGAAACACTTGGTAAATGACTAAGTTCTTGAGTTTGGCCAGGTTGCCCTGGAGAAGAACTTTTAGAGATTGATTCCAGACCAAAAGGGCACTGGAAACAGTGTTCAGGCCAGACTGACCACTCTGAGGCAGCCATGAAATCTCAGTGGCTCCTAGATGATAGAAAGCAAAAACAGATGTCAAAGCCCATTTGTGGTATTGACACCTAAGGGATTTTTGGCCTGCCAACGTTTACTGCTACCGATGGTGTGGACTCCTGGGTGCTCTACCCACCAGAGACTCTTCCTCATGCACCAGATGTGTTTTCTGAAATGTCCTTTTGGAGATGACCCCCAACACATTCACTGAGCATCTTCTGGTCCATTACTGTGCATGGAAATATAAGATATACAGAGAGATTTCCAAATGGACCTATATCAGGGAGTGTCCAAAGGTTTCTTAAGAATTGGTCACTGACTTCAGTAAACAGGAAAAACAAAACCAAAAGAAGCCACTATGGTTAGTAGATAGTACGATACACTCTGCAATATATGCTGAGTTTCTTTCTTTCTGATACACTCTGGCTGAACATTAAGTCAGCCTTAACCCTCTTGTGGCTACAAAGCTGTATTGAATCCTCACTGCTTCTCAGATTAAAAGGCTTAGTGGTCTGTAAAGACATGATCTTATTCACATGCTTTCCTTAACATTTAAAGGCAAATTAACTATATGTAGGAATCTACTTTTAAACTCATTTCCACGTGGATTTCTTAAATTTCCGAAGCTATTTGCAAAGTTTCCATTTGCCCAATTATTCCCTATTGTCCATTTTCTTTCACGTTAAAAAAATCCTTGGTTTCTAATCTTGTTTCTAAATCAGTGGGATATAAGTAGACACGTAACAATTTTAGTCTGAAACAGAATAAAAGAGAAATTTTATCTCTAATCACCTTTATAAGAATTTATATTCAATAAATATAGATGTCAGGGAGGTGTAAGTCAAAGGGGACAGAGTTTCAGTTATAAAAGATGAATACTGTTGACTCTTGAACAACATGAGTTTGAACTGTATGGATCCACTTATATATGGATTTTTTTCAATAAATACATACAATACTGTAAATGAACTTTCTCTACCTTATGATTTTCTTGATAACATTTCTTTTCCTCAGCTTACTTCATAGTAAGATACAGTATATAATACATATAACACACAAAATCTATGTTAACCTACTGTTTATGTTATCTGTAAGTCTTCCGGTCAACAGTAGGCTATTAGTAGTTAAGTATTTGGGAATTGGCAACCCTTGCGCCCACATCTTTCAAGAGTCAGGTGTAATTCCTAGAAATATAGAACATAGTGCCTGTAGTTAACTGTCCTATACTATATACTTCAAAATTTGCTAAGAGGGTAGATTTTATGTTAAATGTTCTTATCACACAAAAAAAACTAATAGTAATAAACAAGACGGTGGGAGGAAACTTTTGTAGGTGAGGGATAGGTCTGTGATATAGATTGTAGTGATGGTTTCATGGTTGGGTATACACTTATCTTCAAACTCATCAAGTTCTATATAGTAAATATATACAGCTTTTTATATGTCACTCATACCTCAATAAAGTGGTTTAAAAAAATAAATAAATAAATACAGATGAAACCATTTTGTATTTGTAAATGTATGCAGTAACAACAACAACAACAACAAAATAGCCAACAGAGGTGCCAATGTTAGATAAAGGTAATTTACTAGACAGCTGAGATCATATTTACTTAAGTGAAGGGGGGATTACAATAAATTAATAGGTTCAAAGAGCCACCACACTAGATGGGGCCCAGCCTGGAGTCTCGCTATTAAACAAGACATCAAATTTCAGCATTTAGCCTTATTATAAAATGACCTTAGATGTCCTTCTAAAAATGAAAGAGACACCCTTAACATTTTTGTCTGTGAGAAGAAACTTTAATTTTTATGTCCATTTAGGTATTTTAACAGTGATTCTTGTCTATTCAAGCCATCTTTCTGAAGACTGTTTATGCTGGAATGGGCATCTGCTCAGCTCACCCAATTCAAAACAAAAATTTGCATAATCTGTATTTGCATAGCAGCAAGTGGGTGGAGTTTAGGCAAGTGCACAGATGAACATAAAAATCAAATATGGGCAGGAGGAAACTCAATTTCATTATAAAAAAACATGTTTGTTTAAACATAAAAAAGCTGTGTAAACAATCCAAATGTGTTTACCGTAGTTTAGCCTACAAGGCTCCCATTTTGTTCTCATTCTTTGAGCAGCCCAGTTGAACAAATGCAAATAAACTTGTGCTTCTCACAAGAGACTTCAATTTAAAATTTACTCTTAGAAAATATAAGAAATAGGATGGAAGAGCCATGAACAGGATGACATTCACTCTCTGGAAGAAAAAAAGTTAGAGACAACAATTAGCAGAAAATATAATTAGAGATTTTTTGAAAATCTTTTGGGCAGCCAAAAAAATGTAAAATTTTTAAATAAAAATGCTAAAAGTTTACATATTTCTAAGATTTAAAGAATTTAGAAGTGGAAGCAAGTAAGACTAGGAATGAAAAGGATATGGACAGAACATTGGGTTAGTGAGAATAATTTAGGGGGATACTATCACTGTAACAAAGAAAGGGAAAGAAAAAGAAGCATAGAATAAAATATTAACCTAAAAAAATTTTTGTTACAAATAGAATGCTCATCTTGGTTGAGCCTAAATGTATATACACTAGGCCCAAGGAAGTAGCACTAGGACATTAGATGTATAGCAAAACGTCATAGAGCCGAATCTTACCAAGTATATTGTCATCTGTGGTCAGAAAAAGAGACCATAATGTTAGGTCTATCATAACACAAACTGCGTATTAATGGAGCCATTAATCACTATCAAAACTGTATTAGGAGTGAAGATAGCCAAAGAGAGCTTAACTGACAGCAAGTGGCCATAAACCTGTCCAAAAACTAATTTGATTACCATCATACCAGCATCTGTGCCACTTATGAGGGTTCATTTTTTGATGAAATTAAGTAGACAAGTCATTCATGCGTATAATAGACATCTAAATCATGGTAAACACGTTGCTGGCAACAGAAGTAGTTAAAGAAAGTGTGGGATTGCTTTGGTATCTAAATGTAGAACTGCCTCAATGGAAAGTGACTTTTGCACAACAGTTGGGTACAAAATGCCATCAAATAATCCTTGGATGAAGCCAAACACCAAGTGAGAAATAGATGTGAAGTCAGCTGGGGAGATTCGGGGAATGTTAGTTGTTTACAAGAAGGATTGTTTTGCCAGGATAAACTCTCACTCTTTATGGGTCATAAATGTTCCTAGCAAACAATCTGTTATATTTGGAGACGGTTGGATCTGTTAGATTTTAGGCCTGACAGACGGAATTGTGGGATGTCATATTTAATGACAGTCGAGAGAGAGAGAGAGCCGAGAATGTGCATGCTGAATGAGAGATGGAATGAGCTTGGTTAGGAAGGTTATGCTACTCACTAACTCGTTTTTTCAGCTAGCTATTTTAAAAGAATCTAGAATTCTTTATTCAATTAGTGCTTATATAATTTGTTTAGGACAAATGTGGCTTTGTATTCTGCATGTTGTCATTATTCTATTCTTTTAGCGAAAGGATCTCCCTTTTCAAAGATTCTAAATTCTTCAGATTAGAAAATTGATACTACTCATTGACCTGCTAAAAACACACACATTCCAGTATTTATTTCACAGAGAAAAGGATTCATTTAAAAATAAGTACCAGGTACATTTGAATATAACAAAGAACAGTTCGTTTTAGGTACATGAAATAAAAAATGATCATAGGTTCACGTACCACATCCAGGTAGGCCACAATATTAGGTATAGTGTATCTAAGCCCTGCTTATTCAACAATCTCATCCTTTGAGACAAAGCCATATCTCTGTGTACATATCTATATGGTCATACATAAGTGTGAAAGCTTTTAAAAAAATAAATGAACCTGAAGAACAGGAAAACTTTTTTTTTTTAATACTAAGACTGAGAGCACTTCTCTCATGAACATCTCGGGGCGGCGGGGGGGTGGGGGGGAGAACAGCAAGAGTGACACTTATCTCCAGCACTCCTGAAACACTATGCTGCTAATACCGAACACCTTGCCACTGCTGTGAGAAGGCCTCCAGCCATGGGAAGCTGCCTGCCGTTCACAAGCTGATGCCTTGTAGGCCTCCCCATCTTACCTGAGTTTGCAGATGGGCTATTTCCCAGGTGGGCCTGGCCAAACACTCCTCATTAATCATGGCTTAAACCTCTCTCAGTGGGAAGACCTCAGGTTAGACATCATTTGGAAACAAATTGGGTGAAAAATAGCTCTGACAATAAGGAGCCCACACGGAATTCCCCTGTGAGAGCTTCAGCAGTGTGAAAACAGGCTCTTCCAAGACACTAAATGATCTGTCAGTTAGCGAATGACATTATAATCCAGTTTTATGTCATATGCAGCTTTAAGCAGTTGCTGCAAGCTCCAGCCTTTTGCTGCTGTTGTCTTTCCAACTCTCAAGGCTCACTTAATTTACAGAGGGTTTGGATTTAGAACTGAAAAGATATGTGTGTGTGTGTGTGTGTGTGTGTGTGTGTGTGTTACATATGGCTGACACACATATGCATAGGCACACAATAGCTAACAAAGTACCTGGCCATATGCTGCCTCACTAAAAATGATACTTGCTGAAATATCCTGGTGGAATATGAAGAATCACAAGGGTACAAGCCCTAAGCTGAATGATATTGTGTGATAGCAAAACTAAACAAAACAGAAACCTGGAATCATGACAACATAATTTATCCTCTGTGTGAGAAAAACTCAGCTACTTTACTTCAAATGCATTCCAAGCTTTAGAGCCTTGAGATAAATTTATTCTTCTTCACCCTCTTTTCTTAAAAGTAACTGTATGTTTGCCTTAAAGTGACAGACAGATGGCTTTTCTACCACATTTTCGCCATTATTTACACTAACAGATTGCATCTGAATTGATTGCAAACCAATGTATTTTGTCTTTTATGTATTATAATTTTCATCCTATGTTGACCTAGCGAGAGAAAAAGAGAGGAAAAATTTTTACTCTTGGCACAAGAATTCCATTTGTATGAAGAATACTTTCCAGGGCACAAACCAGGGTCATTCTCCTATTTTGAGTAAGCCGAGTAGAACAGGGCGGGGGACACATGGCTTGGGAAAGAGCATAAGACTTTGAGCACTCTGTTTTTGTATCAGAACTTTTGTGGACAATGTAAATCACTGATATGAGGATTCAGTTTGGGTTGAGAAGCACCTACCAGATGCGTGGAGGTGGGTCGTGCTTCAGGACTCAGTGATGGCCGCTCTTTATCTCCAGGAAAAGCAAAGACAGGCCTAAGTCAGAGGCTGGGCAGAGTGCTGCCAGTTAGTAGCATAAGCCAAATAAAGTGGGACATGAGTAGGGTCTCTTGCTTTGGATCATTTGAAAAACCACACAAAAATTTATTCTAAAAAACCATCTAAATATTTTGCTTGTCGCTATTGACTTCGTTGTTTATTCTCTTGTGTATTTGTTTCCTTTAGGTGGTGCTTGTCTAGCCCTGATCTGTGCTGCGAGCTCTAGACTCTAATTTTGTAGCTCCAACCACTTACCAGAGATATCTGCCTGTCTGTCACATGAGCATTTCTAATTTAATATGTCCAGAAATAAATTCCTTAATTTTCTTCCTTCTTTCTTCCCCATTATAGCAAAAGACAGCATCTTCCAACCAGTTGCTCAAGCTACATAACTAGAAGTTATTCTTTACTCTTTCTTTTTCTTAACCCTTCATGTAAATCTATTAGCAAGCCTGGTCTGTTCCCTTTCCTAAATGCCCCTGGAATCTCTCCACTTTCTTTACAGTAGATGGAAAAGGGATGCTTTGGTAGACAATGATAACAACAGAAATCGATTGCCCTCTACCAGTTTTAGGACTCTGTAAGTTCCTTAAAATTTATACACAGCCCAGGGGAAAAAGAGAGCTTAAAACTTCCACTAGGATTTAATCAACTCATTCTAAGACATGAAAAAAAATTAAGATTCACAAATGGTGAAATCAATTTTTATAAAGAAGGGTAAAGTAATAAGACTTGTCTTATCAAATATTAAGATACACTATAAAGCCACAGAAATAAAAGTATCATGATACTTACTGGCTGAAAGACAGACTAATAGACCAATGGGACCAAAAAGAGAGCTCAGAGACTGTGAATAAACAGGAAGAAGATGGGCTGTTTAGTAAATCATAAAAAAAATAAATAAATAATAAAACATCAATAGACCGAGATGACTCTACACCGCCCAGCAGAAATACAAGCTCATACTAAAACTTAAATTGAATATAAAAAATACCTTATATCCTTGCATATTTAAACTTGCGAGATGAAGTTTACGTTTACTACAAGAGTAACTTTGGGCTGTGGGGAGAGAGGAACACTTCTATTCCACGCAAAGCTATGAGACCCATCCGAGAAATTAGGAGAGACGTTAGGACAGAAACTAACATTTGTCAAACAGCTGCTATGTGCTAGGCACTGTATCAGATTCCATGGCCATTTTCTTATTTAATTTTTATAACATCATCATAAAGTAGATGCTTCTTATCTTTGTCTTACCAATGAGGAAGCTAAGGAAGCTTTACGCAACCTCCTCAATGTGATATTCATTGATTCTTTTTATTAATTTACTCACAAGTGTTGATCAATTGCCTACTCCCTGCCAGGTGGTTTTTCCAAGCACTGGAGATAGAGTGGCTGATAAAGATGCCTGAAGTTCTGACCCCAGATAAGATATTCTAAAGACAAGAGACAGATAATACAGTTTATAAATAAACATGCATATAAAGTAATCTCAGAATGGGAAAAGCTGCGAAGAAATTATAGAAAGTTAATGAGCTTTTTGGGCATGGGATGAAGGCGTACAGGCACTTTACGTAAGTGGTTAGGGAAGGCCTCTTTTAAGGAGGCCACTTCTGCAAATACGGAAATGATGAGGAAGAAGCAACCAGATGACAATCTTAGGGAAGCATGTCCCACGCAGAGAGATGAGTACATGCAAAGGCC
>NW_011888805.1:9628048-9635017 GCF_000151845.1 Pteropus vampyrus
CAGAAATCGATTGCCCTCTACCAGTTTTAGGACTCTGTAAGTTCCTTAAAATTTATACACAGCCCAGGGGAAAAAGAGAGCTTAAAACTTCCACTAGGATTTAATCAACTCATTCTAAGACATGAAAAAAAATTAAGATTCACAAATGGTGAAATCAATTTTTATAAAGAAGGGTAAAGTAATAAGACTTGTCTTATCAAATATTAAGATACACTATAAAGCCACAGAAATAAAAGTATCATGATACTTACTGGCTGAAAGACAGACTAATAGACCAATGGGACCAAAAAGAGAGCTCAGAGACTGTGAATAAACAGGAAGAAGATGGGCTGTTTAGTAAATCATAAAAAAAATAAATAAATAATAAAACATCAATAGACCGAGATGACTCTACACCGCCCAGCAGAAATACAAGCTCATACTAAAACTTAAATTGAATATAAAAAATACCTTATATCCTTGCATATTTAAACTTGCGAGATGAAGTTTACGTTTACTACAAGAGTAACTTTGGGCTGTGGGGAGAGAGGAACACTTCTATTCCACGCAAAGCTATGAGACCCATCCGAGAAATTAGGAGAGACGTTAGGACAGAAACTAACATTTGTCAAACAGCTGCTATGTGCTAGGCACTGTATCAGATTCCATGGCCATTTTCTTATTTAATTTTTATAACATCATCATAAAGTAGATGCTTCTTATCTTTGTCTTACCAATGAGGAAGCTAAGGAAGCTTTACGCAACCTCCTCAATGTGATATTCATTGATTCTTTTTATTAATTTACTCACAAGTGTTGATCAATTGCCTACTCCCTGCCAGGTGGTTTTTCCAAGCACTGGAGATAGAGTGGCTGATAAAGATGCCTGAAGTTCTGACCCCAGATAAGATATTCTAAAGACAAGAGACAGATAATACAGTTTATAAATAAACATGCATATAAAGTAATCTCAGAATGGGAAAAGCTGCGAAGAAATTATAGAAAGTTAATGAGCTTTTTGGGCATGGGATGAAGGCGTACAGGCACTTTACGTAAGTGGTTAGGGAAGGCCTCTTTTAAGGAGGCCACTTCTGCAAATACGGAAATGATGAGGAAGAAGCAACCAGATGACAATCTTAGGGAAGCATGTCCCACGCAGAGAGATGAGTACATGCAAAGGCCCTGAGAGGAAAATAAAAATAGCACGTTTAAGGGACTGAATGAAGATTAGTGTGATTAAAGTACTGTGAGCAATGAAGAGTATGTTGGAAGATGAGATCAGAGGTAGAAAATATATTACAGTCATCTTCCATGTTATAATCCACAGACATAGGTCTCATTTTTTGATAGCATTGAATAATAGGGGTTTATATGATGAGTTTCCTCTTAGTGGAAGTTTTTTCTCCTTTAATTATTTACATTCACAATTAATACTTGAATAAATTCTCTTATTCCGCATGTCTTATAAATTCAGGGAAACTAAGAGGAGATTAAATATAACTTAAGCAAGCCAGTTTTGCAATATTTAGATTTCATAATAGACTTGAATACTGTTTACCATAAAAATTTGGAGAGATAACTGTTTTTCCTTTTTCCATTTAAATTTACTGCTTCTTGAGAGCACACCTTTCTTTTACTTCTGATTTTCTCCAAAGACAAGAGGCCACAATGTCGAATAAACAAGAATCAATAAAATAGAAATTGTAAGAATCTGGGCAAGCCATCAAGGCTGAAATTAAACCAGAATTTGATATTGAGTGACTTGTGAGCTGTTGCATAGTTCTAAGTTAAATTTCCTAGGGAATGACATTGGATTCATAAAGATTTTCTCCTCCTATTTCCACACTCTGAAGAAATAAACATGCAGAAAATAAAGTGATTCTAATTTCAACATATTTTAAAAATTTGAATAATAGAAATATACATTGTTCTCTGTGGACTTCTAAACTTCTAAAATCTTTTCTTAATTTAATATTAGAAACTTGTCCATGAGATTTTTACATGGAATTACAGGCTGACAGCATTCTGGGCTTTACAAATGTGCTAAAACCTGAATGAAATCTTAATCTAAAAATCTATATACCAACCAGTTTACCTTAAACAAAATGGCAGTGAGATATTTCTCCAGCAAAAAGGGTTTCTTCAGGAACAGCAAAGAATTGCAATCCCAAACATGTAACCATGGCAAGCACGTGCAAGTTTGCTAAAACTAAGAGGAGGAACTCTTCTAGAGGGGAAGAGGAAGTTGCGAGGGCCATTACAATGAGTTCTCCTTGTTGTGTTTCATAATAGACACAGAGCGTAGGCGCTTCCCACTCCAGGCCCTCCTGATTCAATTTAAATGAGATTTCTGTTCACTAATTTTTTTTTTTTTCCAACTCAAAAGCTGATTCCCTTTAAAAAAAATTCTCACTGACCCTAGTGCAAATATATGTCACTAATGGGTGGGAATTAACCATGCCTCAGTGTTGGGACAGCCTGGTATCCCACATCATGAAGTGGCTGAGCACTGTTGTGGGCTGGGAAAGCAAACACACACACACACACACACACACACGGAATTTCACCTCCATGAAGAGTGGAGAGGTTGAAACCCTTGACCGGGTCTTGCTTTTTAAATTAAATAATTATTGAGATGAAGACCCTCATTGGGGTCTGAGCTCTCATTGGGGTCTGAGCTCCTCCACCACCCTGAATTCTCAGCTTGTTTTAGATTACAAGGTTAGAGGAAGGTACTGACACACAATCACCACTTTATAAAGTAGAATGGAAAAAACTGGGGCTACAAAGAATTGCAAGCACCTGCTGGGAAGTTCCAGCGAAGGCATGAAGGCATGACGGCGTGAACGCGGAGTAGGAAAAGCGGAAAACTCAAGCCAGGGCCCAGGAGTGGTGATGTCAAGCTAAAAATATATGGTTTATTTTTAAAATATATAAAGACTTAGCATTTGCTGTGTCTTCTAGCCATACTAAAATGAAGTGAACAATCTCCTAGTCAAGAATAGACGATGAAGACCAGCTAGACCAGGTGGTAGCTCAGAATGACAGTGATGGTCAATGTAGTTTAGTGACCCCCAGTAGCTGGCATTTGCTCTTCAATCTCAGTTCTAAAGAAAGTCATCAAAAGTTTCTGCTTTTAAAACCAATTAAGATATTGGTTTTAATTGATAAAGAGTCTCCTGGGAATTAAGATATTGGTTTTAATTGATAAAGAGTAACAGTGTTGATGAGGCTGATGTACAACTGCGCACACTACTGCCAAGCAGACATTGCCGCTTGATGATGTCCTTATGGACTGAACAGCTAAATTATTCATCAGTTTAGCAATTAATCATCAGACACAGAGTTGGCAGTTTGTTCCAGTCAATAGAAATCTTTATTTAAGTACCTGTGTATAAAGATGTGCTAATGACCTATTACTGTAGTCTAAAACTTTGATTTCATATTCTGGATTTATCTTTGGCCTCAGAGCTCTGGTTAGCTTGTTACTAGGTGGCTTTGAAATGGATTTTTCTCTAGCCTTTGATTGTCTCTCTGACCCAAAGGTGGTCAGCTTTCCTCCTATGTCACTTCTTTCCTCTCCCTAATTGTCTCCTAAAAGCAGACTGTAGAAGTTAAGCAGGTCTGACTGTGAGGAATTGTAACAATTATCTTTCTTTCTAATTCATGTTCTTTCCAAGTAGCTCGTAAATTGCTCTGTGTCCCTTCTCTTATCTGTGGCTTTTGTCTTGGGACTTAATCTCCAGGAGCTACCCCACTCACAAACTGTTCTGACACAGATTGCTACTGGCCTAGCGGAGATCTGTGGGAACGGGGAATGGGAAATCCTGGGGAATCTTTGACTTCTGTGCCCCTGGAGGTGGGAGCTGAGAGCACTGAGTAGAGGAACAAGGAGAAGTAAAGATTCCAACGGCAGGTAAGAGCTCAGGTCATCTATAAGTTATGCCCAGGGTCAAATATAAAACCCAAATCCGTGTTCACTGAAAATGGCAAACCCAAGGAGAAAAGTCAGGATTTGAGAACATGCCAGAATCAAGAGGGAAGGGAAGAAAAAAAAGTGAAAGCGAAGCAAAACGTTCCCATACAACTGCTATGAAAGAAGCTGGAAGGGAACATTTGGCTTAAACCAGAATTTAAATGTCTAAAACAGAACATGGCAGCTTTTAACAGAAATAGGGTGTTATTTCTTCCTGTAAAACAAATCTTCAAAAATAATCTAAAAACTATTATAAAAATTATTACTTTTATTTCAAATCCCTGGTTTATACATTTATTTGCACATCAAATCTTTTCTTTATAGAAACAACATACTGGAAATATAATTAAGGCTCAATTTGTAATATTCCCTGTGACTTTCCTTCATCTCTCTCCAGTGGCAACCAGTTTCCTAAAGTTGATGACTGTCTTTCCTTGATGTTTTCTTATTTTTACTGTATGTATCCTTCAAGATGTGTTTTTTTCTCTTTACTAATAATTACATACCCATAAACATAAATTTATCTATAACTATATACCCTTTTCTTTTTAAATATTTATATGAATTGTATTTTTCTTTGCCTAGTATTCTGCAACTTGCTTTATTTATTCAATATATCTTTGGGTGATAATGCAGATCCAGTTCCTTAATTTTTAACTGCTCTACAGCATTCCACTATATGAACAAACCACAATTTATTTATTCATTGCCTTGTTGGTGGACATTCATGTTGCTTCAAATATTTTGTTATTATTTGAAGATCCTGGTTTTGAGACATTCATGTTGCTTCAAATATTTTGTTAGTATTAAGATCCTGGTTTTGAGACAAGAAGAGAACTCATCTTACTGTGAATACCAAGAAACCAATACAAGGAATAATTTATATATCAGTTATTAAGGAGAAGTCATTCCCTTCATTAAAGTAACTTCTAAAGATCTGAGGGTCCTGTTCTTAGGAAAGGTATGTTGCTAAATGAAACATTTTTAAATGCCTTTTCACCCTGATTAAATACGGTCAAGCCTAGGTCCTTACTCAACCTAAACCTTGTAACTTCATTAAATAAGCAATCAACACATGCTTACTTGAACACTGAATAATTGAATAAATGAATGAATTGCTCCATTCCCTGGAGATGATCTCAGAATCTGGAATAAGGAAAAATACAACTATGGAAGGACTATGAAGCTAGCAATATTTTTGGCTAGATCCCATGAGTCCTTTCTATTTTATTCCCTGGTCCTTATGAAAGCTAACCCAACGCTTTCTCTCCAGAAGAGTGGCTAAGGGGACAAACCTAAGAGGAGAAGAGAAATTCCAGTGCTCTAGATGGTTCATCCCTGGGGAAGATTATAGAAAAGCTCTACCTCTTATTACCTAATAAAGAAAAATTAAGGAATCCCAGCATTAAAAACCTCACACAGCAATCCAGACCAGTTTGTCAGGACCATGCTATTCTCTGAAAAAGTTGTCAGAGTCTCAGAGTCTCAGGAAGGAGAGATTCGAAAGAGGCATTGAGCCAACATAATTAGCAGTGCTCACATGGCAGATTGCCTTTGGATTTCCAGACTTGAACTGAGTGGCCGGGAAAGCAGGACTGATCCAGCAATCATCCCATCTCAATATGTTTGCACCTTGATAGCAGTCCCAAGAGAATATGGTGCTGCCGCCAGGCTCACTCATCACACAGAATTAGTGGGTGTGTGAGTGCTATGGCATGGCGGCTCTGCACAGCAGTCACAGAGCAAGAAGATTTATTGCTCTATTTGACAGTCTGTTATTCACTAACTGAGCATGACACATCTGGGAGTTAGAATCATCAATTTGACATCTAACAGGAGAACAAACCTTTGGGAGGAGGATGGAGGTGGGGGGAGAGAACTGAGGAAAACAGCAGTTTTCAGAACAGATTTCCCATTTCCCTGCTGACCCCGATTGTTGGTCCAAGCTTAAGGTCATCACCAGACCCAAGGGATGAGGTAGATGCACAGAGGGCCTTAGTCTGTCGTGATATAATGAAGCCATAGATCACTGCAAAGAAAGGCACTTCGGGTCCTTGCAGGGGATGGACATCCTTCCCAGTAACATTAGGCAGGTTTTGTCCATCTCATGCTGTAGGAAAGCACGTTCCATGAGGGCACAGAAGAGCTCCCCTCCATTTCTCCCTCCCTTTGCAGTTGAAGCAGAACCTAGCTGCTAGAGGAGAAGAAGCATTACTGGTTGAAGCCACCTTTCCAACTCTAAGGCCTTTCCAACTCTATGGCGAGATGGTCTCTCATCCCCTTTTCCATTCCCTGGCCATGCCCTATCAGCTGGATGGGCTGAGATGGGCCTGGGCACCATCCTCAATCCTCTGCATAGCCCCCGTGCATCAAAATAGGGGTGAAGACAAAATCTTTTTTTGACCAATATAAAGCTAAGATTCTGTCCACAGCATTATGGCAGGCTCCACCTTTGCCATGAAAAAGGAAGTGGGGCTCACTAATGATTAGAGACATAATTTATTTAATCTTCATGGATCCATTGGGAGCCATGGCTCAGAGGCCCATGAATAAAAATGGCAAGTTTGCTCAGAGCATTCAAGGCAGTTAAGGCAATTTGTTTAGCCTGCTGCTAAGTGCTCCAAGGACTTATCTATCCTGGCTGAAAATAGCAAATGCACCCCAACTCCCCCCCCCCACACACACACATGCTCTCTCTCCACATCAAAACCACCTAATCTCTATACTTATATTCTACCAAGCATATATAAGATGAAATAAAAGTTTTAATGCCAGTTTTCTACCTCTTGTTTCCCATATGTTACTCCCTTATATATTTACTTCCTCTTCATTCATCCTCTCTCTCCGTTTCTGTCTGTCTCTCTTCACCTTTCCTGTCATCTCCACCCGATCCTGATTTCCCTTCTGTCTCAGCTACGTTGAGATGAACAAAGCAGTGTGACCACAACCAGCAGCTCTGGTTCACATCTCCTCCTAATTCCTTTATGAAATTCTGTAAAATAAAGGGATATCAGC
>NW_011888805.1:9635067-9649758 GCF_000151845.1 Pteropus vampyrus
CACACACACACACATGCTCTCTCTCCACATCAAAACCACCTAATCTCTATACTTATATTCTACCAAGCATATATAAGATGAAATAAAAGTTTTAATGCCAGTTTTCTACCTCTTGTTTCCCATATGTTAGTCCCTTATATATTTACTTCCTCTTCATTCATCCTCTCTCTCCGTTTCTGTCTGTCTCTCTTCACCTTTCCTGTCATCTCCACCCGATCCTGATTTCCCTTCTGTCTCAGCTACGTTGAGATGAACAAAGCAGTGTGACCACAACCAGCAGCTCTGGTTCACATCTCCTCCTAATTCCTTTATGAAATTCTGTAAAATAAAGGGATATCAGCAGAAGTGAAGAAAAAGTAAAGTACCACGGAGAACTTTTCTATTTTACTCTAAACGATTTAAAAGCTGAATTGTGGTTTAACTTTGATCTTACTGAAAAGGACATATTCTTTTAAAAATAAAGAAAAATCTGATCCTCTTTTGATCATTTATTGAGTTAATGGAATAGAAATATTTGAAAGATTGCAAGCATATAAATCAGTACACAAACTCTTAGATGTTATATACGGATGGAGAAAGTTTAAAACAATTTAACCAAATTAAGAACAGGAAAAGATGGCAGTGGGGAAAAAACCAGAGGTTTTTCAGCCAGAAACTAGGAGTGAATAAGAATAAGTTGCAATTGTCAGAAGAAAAATACTTAAAACACCTGCTTGGAATAAGTCACAATCAATAGAGAATGACAGAGAGGCCTAGAGGATCTTGGCATCAGAAAATCTCTCATGTCCCTTTCTTTCCTCTCCTATGACTGTGGTGTTTTAATGATACAGGTACCCTCGGGGATATGGGGACTTGTAAGACCTTGTCATCGCTGGTAATTATATTTCCTGTATTAATTAAAGCTCTGTTCTGTTTTCTTCCATCAGAGTGATGGAAGAAGAGAAATTCAAGGAGCTTATGCCGAATTTAGTATGTATTTCTAGGAGTGCTGAGAAGGGAAATTAAATAGGGCTATGGCCTCATGCCATAGAAGTTTCCTGAAGTGTTACCTACTCTTATAAAGCTATGTATCAGCATGGGTTAGGGTGCTAGACTTGGCTAGGCATCTTTAAGTTCAGATAGGCATGGGTACTCATGACTACAAGGTATCTGGACATTTCAGGTCACAGTTTAGAACTCAGACAATGTCTATCATCGGGTAATGATGTGGTGTCATCAGGATTCCAGGGAAGCGGAACTGTGGGAACCAACACAACTCCAGCAAGATTCCTGGGTCTCCTGATTCACTGTGGCTTTTATCCTCACTAGTTCAGTCTTCCCTCTTGGATCCCATCTCTTACTTTGAGCCTGAAGGGACTTTATTAATTATGTAATTCTGTGTCTCCTGGGAATTAAGATATTTCCTTAAATACTCAGAATTGCCACCCAAGGAACCAGCTTTCAACAGAAGACCAGCTCATTGCTTCTTGGTCTCTTCCTCTCGTATCTATAAAATGTTCCCTTGACATGAGCACACAGAAGACTGGCCTGGGACCAATAGTCCACTTGAGTGATTTTTCATATGGGCCTGCTCCCTCATGAGATAAATATATTATAGTCCTTGATTCCTTCTGCCCTGATGACACTCCCTATCTATAGATAACTCCACCCATGTGGATTAGTTTAATAGGGCTGCCATAACAAAGAACCACAGACTGGGTGGTTTAAACAATAGAAATTTATTTTCTTACAATCCGGGAAGCTAGAAGTTCAATGTCAAGGTATCAGCACATTTGGTTTCTTCTTAGGCCTCTCTCCTTGGTTTTCAGGTGGTCTTCCTACTGTGTCTTCAGATGGTTGTCCCTCTGTCTGTGTTGTTGGTGTCCCAATTTTCTCTTCTTATAAGAACACTCATCACTGGAATAGGGCCCACACTAAGAAACCCTTTAAACTTAATGGCACCCTTTAAAGGTCTTATCTCCAAACACAGTCACATCTGAGGTCCTTGGGGCTATGGCATTAACATATGAATTTGGGGAGTACACAGTGCACCCCATAACATCATGCCTGCTCACTTGGATTGACTGCACTTCTGCCTCTACCGCGCTAGTCACATGGAGCTTTGAAACTCTACCTCAGGAACCAGCACTTGAATGGGAACTCTGCTGCTTCCACATCACTCTCGTTTTGTTTTTATACCAAAATTCTTTCTCTTTTACAGATTTTCTCATCTGATTGGACCACTGACATCCTGGCCATTTTCACATATTCATCAAGGACTTTGGCTCCTTTCTTTGTCCAGGGTAAATTTAACTACCACGTGTGCAGCCCACCATCCAAAATCAGTTTCCCAATTCCTCCGTTTCCCAGTTGCAAGGACCTAATCTCTCCTTCCCTTCACAGCTACACATCTTGAACAAGGAATCTGTATGTGCTTTTCCCACACACTTCCCTTCCATTCAAGCCTGAGCGCAAAACAATCTGGTTTGTGCCCCCATCGCTGTTTCTCCAGTAAAGTTGCTCTTGCTGAGAAAATATCCAAAAACCGTATTTCTAGTCCATGAACATATTATACTTAAAGAAATCCTCCAATTGACCCAGGTTGAGTCAATTGAGCCTCTCCTTGAACCATGACTATAAATTGTGTCTGCTCCAAACAGCAGCCTCTCCCTTCTTTTAGAGACTTGCTTTTCTTCTAGTCATGTGGCTCTGATGAGGGCTACAATCAGGGGCAGACACAATTGTAGTTTGGAAGGATACTTTGGAGTTTATCAAGTTAAAAAGGCAGGAAAGAAAGGGAGGTTGTATAATAGAGAATACAAAATAATAGTACTAATAATAGTAATCCTAATAATTATTTTTGTTAACACATAGGTGCTTATTCTGGGTCAGGCACTGTTCTAAGATTTTAGATAACTTATTTAATCCTTTCAACACCATATGAGGTAGGCGTTGTTGTCTTTTGCATTTTATAGATGAGAAAGCCAAGGCACAGAGATGTAATTTCTTCTAATGTCTCCCAGCTAGTACAAGGCAGGGCTAAGATTTGGTCCAGGAAAACTGATCCAAAGATGCTCATTCTTCTAATCATTACTCTACACAGCCTTTTATTATTACTTGTAAATCCTGGAATCAATATAGAGAGAAGAAAAGATCAACTCTAACTTGGCCAAAAGACCTTTCCAGGTGCATCATTCATGAGCCACTTAGAACTGCTCTCAAGTGGGGGTAGGAATCTTTCAGATGCTCTCAGTGGGCCTGTGTCAGGCTCTCTCTGCCTCGACACAGTGTTCCTACTGCTACAGCACAGTGATGATGTGGAGGGACTCTACTAGGCTTACCATTCTGGGCTCTTCAGATCTCAGAAATAGAGGCTCTATCTATTTCCCTCTTCATGGTACATGGTCTGTCTAGTACAGAGTTCATAATTTCCTATTAAGGATGCTCACCATGGTCTCAGCCTTGCTTTCTCTTTCCATTCTCTCTCTCCTCCAATCCTAAGGATCTTCATCTTTTCTGAAATGGGAAGATTCATGATCACGTCATCTACATTTTTCTAACTTATTACTTATGGCAAAAAAATGTATGTCCTGGCCCTCTAAGGCCTTAGGTTTTGTGTTTTCAAATCCTTTCTCTGTCACTTTTACCTCTGCCATGAGTTACAAAAGTTCATTTTTAAATTCAAAAGCTGAGAGTTGATGCTCTGTTTTCTCTTTCCGTTTTGCCACAACATTACTCCAAGAGAAGTGAAGGACATCTCCAGTGCTAGTAGGGGGTGGAGATGGGAAGGCTGAGATTAGCATGGAAATTTCTAGGAACTCAATAGAAAAATATTTCAAAATTTATTTTTAGTCATAGATGCATTATTTTACTCATGCTTTATATTGTGTCTACTAATCCTCAAAGAGGAAAAGTGCTTTCAGACTCACGTTTCAAAAAGACAGCATGCAAAGCTGTTTATCTCAGAAACTAAAATCTATTTTCTTTCCACAAGTGGATGCCAATTATCACAAATGGTACCATGAAGCTCTGGCTTCTGTCCAGTGACTTGGCTGAAACCTTTATGTCAATAAATAAATGTTCATATACTTTCCTTTTCCCCTAAAAGATATGAAGTATGTTATAAATAATTATAAAATACATTAAACATAAATGGAATTGTAAATCAAGATGAAAGGAAAATAGATGTAGAAAAATAAGATAAAGCCAAGGATAAGATTATTACACAAAACATAATTTTATTGGCTGCCAGATCTGAGTTCTCAGCTGGGCTAGGACAAGAACAGTTGTTCTCATCATCTTTCTAGCCATCCTTATTGAAATTCTGGAACCGATTAATGTGGACTAAATTCATAATCAGAACTGACAAAGGGCTCATTGTAAAGGAATTATGCTGGGAGAACATTATAGAAGAGGCTGGCCCTTGGTTCAGTTATAGAAGTGCTACTACATGCAAATTCCCTTGAATATAGGAGGGAATGTTAGACATCCTGGTGATACTTGAGCACGATCTTGAAAACAGCAGGAACATCTGCCTCACCTTCTGGAGCTGACCATTATTACGTGTGTGTAAACTGAGGGAGACATAGAGCTTGGATAACTGGATACGCTATATAAGAGGTATAAGCGGGCACCCAAGTGGGGAAAACGTGCTGAAGACCCTATCCAAAAGGATACCTGAGGGAAGCTTTATGAGTTAAAATGTTGCCTTTCAGAAATCATGTGTTCTTTGTGGTTCTGGGTAGTCTGCGCAAGAAAGACACGAGCTATCTTAGTAGACAACTTCTCCCCCAGATTAACTGCATTACATTCCACTGTCCCCCATTCTCTCTTGCAGTGCTCTGACAACAAAACAGTGGGTCACAGGGTTATAGGACCTGAGGAAAGTGGGAAAGCACTGTGATGGAGCAGGAGGCTATTATTTTAGGTTTTCCAAACGACACTAATTTTATAGGCAAATAGGTCCTGGGCAAAGGCCTATGTGATTTAAGAGGAAAAAAAAATCAGAAAGTTTTTATTTACACAAAAAATTAGGTGATTGAGAGCAGTAAAAATATTAAAAACTTTGCTCTGAGACAGACATTTGCTTGTCATCTCAACATTCATATAATGGTACCATGAAGTTGATCTGTACAGGAGACAAGTTCTACTTGACCCAGTGAGGTTTCAGGCACTGGGAGCATGCAGATCGGTTCCTTGAAGGTATGGAGGAGATGCTCCGAAAATCGTGTTGTGTAACTCAGTTAATTGGGTGAGTAAAGGAGTAAAAGGGAAATTGAGTCTCTGGTGAGAGTTCGTGATACGGAAAGTAGGGTGCTATTTTTCTTCCAAAGATAATATCGTTCTTCTATTTCTAGTGCTTGGATGAATATTTAAAATATAAATGTGGCACACACTAATTTTAAAAATGCAATAAAATATTAAAACAAAAAAACAAGATTTTGAAAAGTAACTATGATTTAAGAATATTCCTGTCTGGTTGTTTTTCAATGCTTTTATAATTATTTATTTATTTGTTTTTACTTTATTGGGACCGTAGTGCATATACAGTTTTTTATCCTGTTTTTCTCATTTAACGTTTTATAAAACATTTTTCCGTGTCATTTCAACTTGTTCACAAACATTTTACTGACTACATAATATTTCTCTCTGCAAATATGCCATCATTTATTTAATCATAAAATTTTCACTATACAAATAATATCTTGATGAATATCCCTTGCATGTTTTCTTTTTTCTTTTTTTATTTTTCTTTCTTCTTTTTTTTTGATGAGAATGCTCAAGAAATATTCTCTTAGCAAATTTCAAGTATAAAATACAGTGTAATTAACTATCGTCACCATGCTGTACAGTACATCCCCGGAACTTATTCATCTTCACTGAAAATCTGTACTCTTTGACCAACAACTCTCCATTTCCTTACTCTCTTAGCCCCTGGTAGCCACCATTCTATTCTGTTTTTATGCATTTAACTTCTAAGACTCTGCATATAAATTTTTTTTAGACAAAAATATTTGTGTTTCTGTCTGGCTTATTAGACTTAGCATCATAACGCCCTCCAGTTTCATCCATATTGTCACAAATGGTAGGCTTTCCTTCTTTTCACAGTTGAATAATATTCTACTTATATATATAGATTTTCATATATACATATATGTGTATATATATGTGTGTATATATATATCCCATTTTCTTTATTCATCTGTTGATGGACACTTAGGTTCCTTCCATATCTTGCCTGTTGCAAATAATGCTGCAATTAACATGGGGATGCATATATCTTTTTGAATCAGCATTTTGGATTTCTTTGGATAAATACCCAGAAGTAGATTATGAGAGTTCTATTTTTAATTTTTTGAGAAACCTCCATACTGTTTTTCATAAGGGCTGTACTGATTTAGACTCCCACCAATAGTGTGCAAGAGTTGCCTTTTATCCACATCCTCACCGATATTTGTTATCTCTTGTCTTTTTGATAATAGTCATCTTAACATTTTATTTCTAGCGTGAGGTGATAACTCATTGCGGTTTTGACCTGTATTTCTCTGATGATTAGTGATGTTGAGCACCTTTATATGTGCCTTTTCATTGGCTATTTGTATCTCTTAGGAAAACTGTATTTAGGTTCTTTGCCTATTTTTAAATCAGATTATTTGTTTTGTTTTGTTTTACTATTGAGTTGTATGAATTCCTTAAATATCTTAGACATAAACTTCTTATCAGATGTATTATTTGCAATTTTTATCCATTTTATTGGTTTATTTTTCATTTTGTTGATTGTTTCTTTTGCTGTACAGAAGCTTTTTCATTTAATGTAGTCTTAATTATTTATTTTTGCTTTTGTTCCTTGTGCTTCTGGCATCACACCCAAAAAATCATTGCCAAGACCAATATCAAGGAGATTTTTTTTCTCTTTTCTTCTAGGAGTTTTATAATTTAAGGTCTTTAATTTATTTTGAGTTAATTTTTGAGTGGTATGCATACACATTTTTTGAAATTTATGATTATTGCCTTAAATTAGATTCATTAGAGTAGAATAAATAGGCCAAACGAAATGAACTGTTTGGTTCTTAATTCACATTGTCATATCATATTCTAAAATAGAAACATGAATCAATTTAATCACAATTGTTAAGAAGTCTCTTTTTAAAAAACTCAGTTCCTCAAGCCAAAAATAATAGTTCTTTTCTGTTGGAAATAAGGTGGTAGGAGCTCGAAGTGCATGGGTTTAGAGAAGGATAAGATATTATCCAGGATAAGATAATACTAGTGGTTATTTCTGTATATATGGATGTCCTCCCTTCTTAGAGAGTGTAAATCCATGAAGACAAAATTCTGATGATGTATATTCCCTCCTTGCCTAATCTAGACTCCTACAATGATTGAGCTTTTCTCTATGTTTACTTTTACTTTTACTGTACATATGTGAATACACACACACACACACACATATATACATATATATATATATATATTTAAGATATTATCCAGGATAAGATAATACTAGTGGTTATTTCTGTATATATGGATGTCCTCCCTTCTTAGAGAGTGTAAATCCATGAAGACAAAATCCTGATGATGTATATTCCCTCCTTGCCTAATCTAGATTCCTACAATGATTGAGCTTTTCTCTATGTTTACTTTTACTTTTACTGTACATATGTGAATACACACACACACACATATATACATATATATATATATATTCTATATGTTATAGATGCAAACAATATACCTGTGCCTCCAAATACCCCAGCCTCCACTCAATAGGTCCTTTTAATAAAAGTCAACTTTTTCTTAAACTACAGAAATTTTTCTATTATTTTTTATATTTTTTCTGTTTTCTAGAATGCACACTAGGTAGAACTGCTGGATCTATTCTACTCATCTCTCAATATTTCTTTCACATGATTCATTTGTTTGTCTTTTTGCAGAGTATTTGGAAAGAGCCCATCATCTCAATTTTGACTCACTAATTCAGCTATTTCCATTCTGCTCGTTAGCCCTTCTATCAGCTGTTAATTTTAACAATCAAGTATTTAATTTCCATAATATCTACCTTATTTTTTTAAGTGTACTAAATATTTTCAGATCAATTTGAGGGATTATAATCATACTTATTCCAATATTTTGTTTGGTTTGCCTTATTACTTACTAATTATTTGCTAAGCCTGGTACTTCCTTTACGTAGTATAGGTTTTATTCAATCACTCGGTGAGTCTTAGTTAGATGGTCATCTTGCTACGTAGAGTCCATCTCTGAATGCTGTATCTACGAACACCGTGTGATTTATCTCAGCCAGCCTCAGGTGATTTGGGTGCAGGGGTTGGCCCGAAGTTAGTCTCCTTGATGTGGGGGATTCTTACCCATGAGTTTTATCAACCACCTTAGGCCTTGCCATCACTTCATCCCTCTAGCACCAGTATCCACATTCATTGATCCCACTGTGGATGGTGTCTCCCCTGCCTCCTTCTTGAAACAAGAAGCGAAGGAAAGAGGGGCCAGTTTGCCCAGCTGCTTATATTGTGATACCCATCGAACCACCCAAGGGCCCCCATTCGGCTTTTGATACCTGCTAGGCACAAGCTTGGAGTCCAATCAAGTCTGTTCTTATATTGTGAGCTAATCCCTTCATATATGTGTTCTGGTCTTTGCTTTCTCCTTGAATTCAATTTATTTTCTAGTTTTCTGAAGATTTTTATGGAGTCTTCAGAATTAGTTATAAAATTGAAGAGACTGAAACCCAGAGGATGGGTAACTTGCACATGGTTACCAAGGGGATAAGTGACACAGCAATGTCTCAAATTGTCTCTTCTGACCTCGTCTGTGTCCCCCAACCCCCAATAGTTGTTTCCTGCACAAAGTACTGTGGCCAAGCTCTGGGCTGCCCACTGAAAGATCACCAGTTCCTTGCTTTGGAAACTCAGTGAGTATCCACATCGAAAGACAATCAGACACTTTGCATAAATCCTTTCTCTAAATACAGGTCTTACAAGCAGGTGGCTGCATTTGCATTGACTCACCCACTTACTTCCAATTAATGTCTAGGAGGCATTGAGCTTTAAATCTTCCTCTTTTTAATTGCCTCTAGCCACACTTTTGAGAGATATGATCCCACCAGTTTAGTTCCAATTGTGAATGAGCATAAAACCTTTCCCCCGCTTTTGTACTCATCCCTGGCAAACTGCTAGGCTCATTGAAAAAGGGTGTGTTTTGTTTCTGAATTCAGTCCATTCATAGGCTAGTACAACAATGAGGCACATAGAGCAAAAACATTGTTTTGAACAGTCAATATATCTGTGCCACACACCCCCTTTTTTGTTGGTTCCAAATTAGATCTTAATATTTCCATGGTGTTTCTTTGCTACTTACAGTGTTGCTATGTAATTTACTGTTTAAAATAGTTAACATATTTTAGCATGAAGAAACTTGAGCTTGCTGTAGCAATTTACATTGATGTTTCTCCCTATAGAACAGCAGTTTCTCAATCTTAGCTGCACTTTGAAATAGAACTTTAAAACACTCAGATGCCTGGGTTTTCCTGTCTAATGGAATTCTTCCAAGGTTTGACCTAGGCATTGAGATTTTCAAAAAGCTGCATAAGTGATTCAAATATACAATCAAAGTTTCTAGAATATGTCAGGGTCTTAGGTATTGAACAACAACAACAAAATGTGTGTGTGTGTGTGTGTGTGTGTGTGTGTGTGTGTGTGTGTGTGTGTGTAATATATATATTACCTACCCTTTTCTAGAAGATAATTATTAAATAAGTAGGAGATAAAGAGGGAGAGAGAGAGAAAGGGAAGGAGGTGGAAGGAAGGTAGGAAGGGAGGAAGGAAGGAAGGAAGGAAGGAAGGAATATGATAGATAATAAATAGGTGGATGTCTGACTGGATGGATAGATGGATGGATAGATGGATGGATAGGTATCTTTTTTTTTTTTAATTGTGGTAAATGTTATAGAGGAAAATAATAGAATGCTATGAAGAAAAATAATAGGAGTGTTGGCAATTTACTTTGGATTGGGTAATAAGAAAAGGCTTCTCTGGGGTTCTGACATTTCAGTCAAGACAAATAAGACAAGGGCCAACTAGATAAAGAGGACGAAGGAAGAGTATCTCAGGTGGCAGGTAGAGTAGTCATATTTTGACTTATAGAAGAATATATTTAGGAAAGACATTGATATTGAATAAAAGATGCAACAATACCTTTATGCAATAAATGTATTTAGAGAAGCATTCTTTGGCTATGAAACTCTACTTGTATTAAATCTATGATATATTAATATATCTTGATTACCAATGATATTATGAGTAACACTTTCTTGAGGTGAGGCAGCCAGGATAGAATTCTAAAAATAGATGAGTTTTCAGATATTATGCAGAATGTAACTTAGACGGAGTTAATGCACTCTCCTATATTGATATTATCTGTCTTATTTTTTACTTTCCAAAGAAAACAAAGATGTATATCATCTCTTGATGATCTATTCTAGAAATTCACAACCCTATATTCACACAGGACTCTGATTCTCGTGACCATTTCCCTAATAGAGAACCTGAGGCACAAATAGATCAGGAGGTGAGCCCAAGGATGGCAAATAGAGGGTCATCCTACCCTATAAGCTTGCTGGACTAATAGTAGTGATTCTTTGCAGTATTGTGAAGGATTCTGGGGCTGCGGCAGGGTGTAAAGTGTCATGATTGATTATTGATGTCTGCACGAGTATGGGAGGAAGTGTATGTTCTCTACATTTTGTTTCTTTAGATTAGGCTATTATTATTTCATTTGATTCAGGACCTGGACTTGGATTTTTTTTTACCACTATTTTAAGTGCTTTCTTCTTAACTATGGTTGTATGTTCTTAAGAAGAAAAAGAAAAAAAAACACAAATGCCACTACGTTATTGTATTAACATTGGAATTGTATATACATGTGGATGCGAATGTAGGCTGGTCTATAGTAAAAGCATTATTTGTGTTTTGACTTATGACAAAGAAATTTTACATATCACAAACTCCTTATTAGAATACTGTTTTAGAGATAGTTAAAATATTGTGTGTGCGCACATGTCCTTGAAGATAAATGTGGTAAAGGAAGCCCTGATCCCCTTTAAAGGATTAATTTATTTCTTGATGGTGAATTATTTACTCTTTTTAAGTAACATCAGCCTAGAACAACAAACCAATAATGCTACTAGAATGTCAAAACAAAGTATAATTATCCTACACTTAATTTTTAAATGTAATATAAACATTTTCCATTTCATCAGAATGTTAAGTTCATATTTAATAGAGGAAAATATGCACGACAGCCATATAATACTTTAAAAAATCCTTGAAATGTTATAGTGTATATCAAGTTTATTTGAATATTATCTGACCTTTAGTTCTAAGTTTGATTTAATGTCAATATGGGCTGAAGGGATGAGGAGCACTGAGGTGCCAAACTCTAATAAAACTCTTGGAATACTCTAGATGTATAACTTTTAATTGTGTTTTAACCTCACAATTGCAATTTATTCCTTCAGCAGCCTGGGAATGGATTGTCATTCTTTGTACTTAAAAAAATTTTTTTTCAAAGTCATACTACTAGAATGATTAACGAAGTAATATAACACAAACAACAACAATAAAAAAAAAACCCTTAAAACATACTGTAGTACTTTGAAAGCAAATAGGGAAAGTAGACGTGGATCACGATTAACAGTGACATATAAAATTAAATCATATTACATTAAAAGTACTTACATAATTTTGGTGCCAAGTCTTTTCAAATACCTTCACTCCCTACTTCCAAATTTGAGGAAAACACCTAGTATTTTCAAAGCTTTTCATTGGTACTTCCTTAACTTCCTTCTGGGCCTTGCTCCCTAACTTTTTCTCTACCCTACCCCTAAATAAAATGGTAATATCGATACCTGGAAACGAGCAGCCACAACCACCTGACTGCACCACATTTCCACTCAGCCAAAGTGAAGCAGAGGAAATGGTTGTCTGAAAAGTGTTTTCATCTCTCATTTTGCCTTTCCTTCCCAGCAAAGACAGAAATGGATATGCAGATGGGTTTAAGAACATCTCCCCAGGCAGGAAAGGGTGGAACCATTTGCATAGAATAGCATCTGGAGTCCCAGAGCACTCAAATGCTTCCAGCGGGAAGACAGCTTTCCACATTCATTGATGTTTCCTAAGGAAGGGGAGAAAGAGAACAAGGGAGGAAAGAAAAGGAGCAGGGGACTCCCTTTGTATCTGTGTCCAATATGGTTTCTTTTGATTTTTCATTCTCCATAGTCGAGGGCTCCCCAGGGGCTCTCATCTGTTACCAGGCTCGGCTGTACCTGCCTGCCTGTGTGAAAGTGGCTCAGCTGCTGCCCTGGATGAGGCTAACACATCACATCTATCTCCCTGGCATCCACTGAGCTCCCGGGCTGTAAGGATCAAGCCCCACACGGAGCACAAAGGCAGGTCCGCATAGAAAGAATCGACCTTCTTTATTGTCCAAAGCTCTTTGTGTGGACGCTGGGGGTCAGCGCTCCCTCCACATTCATGCCTGTACCATGAGAGAGAAGGAGAGGGAGTAGCAGTACAGTAAGCTCTCCTTGGACTTTTCTTGGGGCAAAAGTATAGGATTATAAATGTGTCCACCATTCTATCATTTACGTCCCAACATAAAACCCAGGATGTCAATAGAACCGACATTGTTTGTTACCAACTTTTCTGTTCCAAGACCAGATAGACTACTTCAAATTATAATGTAAGAAATTAGAGTTTTCTTAGAGATTTAATTAATTATTTATAAAATGATTATTATAAACAAATTAAAAATGATTTACTTAATTAGAGAATTAGAGATTGTTTCAGAATTAAACTAACATTCACTGACCTCGGAATAGAAGACATTAAATATCTTATTATCATCATCATCATTTAAAAATAGATTTTAGAAAGCATGAGATTGTTGACTAAAGGTCAGAGGAGATAGAGCTTTCTTATTAGGACAAAATGCTCATATTCAATTATAAGGAAAAAGTCAAGATAATTAAAAAACAGATGTGGAAAGTTTTTAAGTTTGATAGTATAATTTTTATTTAATAAAAGGAAGAAAAAATTTAATGAAACCATTTAATAAACACTGGATGTCTAGATGAAGATATGAAACTCATCGTTCAATCTCTCACAGTATCTTATATACCTTGCTTTCTGTTAGAATATGGTTAATAAAAGCGATTCTGGCCCACTGATACCGATCTTTGATTTTATGCTTATAGGCAAGCCTTTCTCTTTCTTTCCTCCAACATGTTGTTTTATGGTTTAAAGAGCAAAATAAATTTTCTATAATTAAAATCTCTTCTTTCCTAAACCCATGCAGTTTATATTTCTTGAAAAGTGTTTGCCACTCCAGAGTTAGAAGTGATAAAATGTTGCTTCAGTTTGCATTGTCTATATCATTCCACATGCTACTCATTTGCATTTTTCTTCCTTCAATTAAAAGATGTCAAATTTCAAACTCAGAGAAACATTTATCATTGTGCCCTGGCATATATTTTGGTCACTAGTCATAGAGGCCTACCTTTTCTACCTGTGCTGTATCTTTAATACTTTTCTAACTATTCCTCCAGTTTATATTTCCTATCTGCCTCACTCCCTTATCATTCTTTCTCTGAGAAGACTCAGAAAACGGGTAATCAAAAAAAAAAAAAAAAAGTGCTGCTGTTCCATTCGTTCCGCCCTGCCCCCATAAAAAGCTAATATTTTCAGGTTGACTGAAAGTTTAACTTTGTTATTTTTTTTTATTTTTCAAGAAAATCCAGCGTGACGTGGCACGTGTTAGTGCCCTCTTACTTAACAAATTACATGTTTTTTTGACCTAAGTGAAAAGCTGTGCAAATCTCCCTTGTCTGTGTTTGCATTGTGTATGGATTTCCCTGGTACAGCCTCTGACATGTCTGTGGTGGAACTCTGAAATTGAACCTCAATCTTTTTGCCCAGAGCTCCTCTTTGTTCCTCAAAACTCCAGAGAAAACATTGTCCTCTAAGACTGTGATATTTTCTGATAGTGAAACTCCCTCACTTTCCTGCTTGTCATCAAAAAGCAGAGATGATTTAAGAGTTTAAATAACTCTATGTCCTCAAGGAAATGACATCAGGAAGGCCACCATCATCTTATTTTTAGAAAGAGGTGGTCCTTTTTACGTGGTCAAAAACATCACCAGGGTTTAAGAGAATCATCAAGGTTTTTAAGAGTCTAAATTTCTTAGAAGTTAGAAAAATCTAAATAACTAAAAAACCCCACAAAATCTAGCTTTCTTTTTTATTTAAAGGAACTTTTTAATGGCAAACGGAGTTGTTGTTGTTTTTTTTTTTTCCCAGATTTCAGTGTATGTTAGCTTACAACCTAACATGTTTCTAGATCCTAGCCTGAGTCCTCCTCTGTTGTGAGGATGGCCCCTTCAAGACTCCCAGAAAACACTGCCTTCTGGAAAAAAAAAAAATCATGGAGGATAAGGCTTTTCAAAAATGGATTGGAAAAGTTTTAAGGGAGCCTCTGTTTGTCTATTACTAAACATACTAATCCATTTTTTTTTTTTTTCTCAGCAGACTTGCCAGGACTGACCCAAGCTTTTGCACTGGGTAATGAACGTTGAACTGGTCATGCCTGGGGACAAGCCCTTTCAGCCAAGCTCTATTTTCCCCCTGATGTGCCATTTCATTT
>NW_011888805.1:9651993-9666499 GCF_000151845.1 Pteropus vampyrus
AATGCTGGCTTGGAAGATGCTGATAGGAATTACTAGGGGGAAAACATTCATAGTTAATGGGTTTGAGACATTCTGGCTTAAAGAAAACTAGAGAAGGTCATTTAACTGCAGATCTTCTCAGAACCTTTTATATACTAAAATATGTTGCGAATCAAAGGAGATAGAATGTAACATGTGCCGCACGTACTTGTTAATGGAAGTTGTATACAGCTTTGGATTTATTCTGATCATAATGAGAATCCATTGAAGCCAGGAGAGAATGAGCCATGAACATTTCAGAGAGTTCCCTCTGGGGACTGTAGATGTCAGTTTAGAAGTAAAAGATGGAAGGTCGGGGGAGGCCCGAAGCAGAGGCAAGTGAGGAGGCTATGGTAATCGCCTGGATGAGATTTTAAGCACCCAAAAAAGGATGGTTTGGAAAGTGTTTACAAAATTTAATCAACTTGATTTAGAGAAGCCAGACAGGCCCCGTTTCTTGCTTGGCAATTCAGTGGATAGTGGTGGTTCCATCAAGAAGCTTTCAGCCTAGTTCAGGAGACAGACTTGTAAGTAATTACAGTACAATATCATGCACAAAAATCAGAAGCAGCTGCAAGGTACTGTGTATATTTAGATAAACACATACAAAAAGGAGGTACAAGATACATGATCTTTCCAACTGTAGCAACATGTATAATTGTTCCAATTACCTATATTTAAAAAAAAAATTGGATTAGAGTTCAAGATTCAATTTTATATCTAAAAAATAAAGAATTTTTGGGGAGGGGGTTACAAAATTATAGGAAGACATATTCAATACAAAAAAAAAATGTAGGCAGACATCCCAATGAAAGCAAAGATTTTGTCTGTCTTATTTGCCTTATACGCCTAGCCCCTAGTGACATGGCCTGGCATATAAATATTTGTTGAATAATCTGAATTCCAAAACATTCTACATATGCCTCTGAAAACTGAATATAATATTAAGAAATTATTTGATACGATGATTTTATTTAACCAAAAACATTGCTTTTCGCAGCAGCAATGGGCATTCTTCTTTCTATGTAAGTTCTTATCTTAAATGTCCTAATATTATAAATAATACTGGCTGTTAGGAAATAGCTCATCCTCTCTTGAGGATGGGAGCAGGCTGATGTGGCCTGAGTGGTCTTGGGGGAGATCCTTCAAGTGTGTGGTGAGAGCCTCATAGCTATACTCAGTTTTTTGATGACTTAGGTCTCAACATAGCTCCTACTCTTTCGCAATTCTATTCTAAATTTTACTTTACAATTCTATTCTCAGTAACCAATCAGCTTTAAGAGAACAACCTAGTACTCTGTTCACAAAGAGAATGGAGTATTATCTGTATCTTGCAAACTAAGGAAAGCAAAAATTTAGGTCATACAATTTAGTTTGTTTCTATTGATTCTAAACTGAGAGGCATTCCTAAAACATGATTGTTTCCAGTAGTATAAGCTATTTTTTTAACCAGATATTTATAAATCATTAGAAGAATCTGAATTGCGTTGCCTTTATCATACTCACCCTCTCCTACTCTCTCCTCTGCCAGTCTCTATAAAGTAACATATAGAGCCTTTGTATTCAAAGTATGGTACATGATCTAACAGCATCAGCATCATGAGGTGATGTCTTAAAAATGCAGAATTGCAAGCCCCACCCCAGACTTACTGAATCAAAAGTACCTAGAAAATTAATGTACACATTTAACAGTCACTGATATAGACAACTATTGATTGACCATGTTAAGAGGAACAAAAATAGGGAGAACAAAATGCTTCATTTTAGACATACATTTTTACTGAGACATAATTGACATATAACATATTAGTTTCAGATGTGCAACAGAATAATTCGATATTTGTATATAACACAAAACACTCACCACAACAAGCCTGATAATATCCATCACCATTCAGAGTTACAAATGTTTTTTTCTTTGATGAGAACTTTTAAGATCTAGTCTCTTAGCAACTTTCAAACATACAACATAGTATTATTAACTGTAGTCACCATGCTGTCTATTATGTGCCTATTATTTATTTATTTTACAACTGGAAATTTGTACCTTTTGACCATTTATGTAGACACACATCTTGACTTCATAATTGTCAATACTTTTAAGAACTACCAAGTTTTTATCCATTGTGGCTGGCTTTTAGTTTCATTTTTCTCACTCACTGGTCAGTGAAATTTCTAAAAGGACAGGAATGGACAATTCACAAATTACATGGATAGGTTGAACATCTCACGATGCTATGATATCTTCACCAAATCTCCTGCATGAGGAAGAGGCCAACATGTAGGCACTGGACAGTAGAACAAGGATCTGGGGAGAGACAGTCCTGAGAGTGGCAGCTGCAAAGGCAGCAGAAAGGAATTTCAGCCTGGCCACTGATATATTGATACATTGGTATATTGATACATTGATATATATACATAATATATTGATATATTTGATACATTGACTATATATGTTCTCTGCTTGCTATCCTCTGGATATAGAAATATGAGGCATTTTAAGAAAGAAAAAGTGTGTTGAATTTCAGAAAAAAGGAATGTTCTTAAAAACTACAGCCAGTCTTGGGAATAAACTCCAAAAATCTTACATCCATCAGCATTTTGTCACTTGTCTGCAAAGTTGTAAAGAGGCACCTGGAGGGACCGCTCTGCGTGAACACATGATGGGCCACGTCATCTGGAGGTGACATTTCCTTTTTCAAGTTCGAGACCCCGAGTCACAGGGTTATTTACACGTCAGTCGCAGCGTGTTCCAGGCTGTCAGCTCAGCACCGCCCTGCTCTTCTTTAACAAGCTCCATCAGAGCTGAAGCTACACGGAGCTTTGAAAGGTTAGTCAAAGACCACATTGTGTTCCTGGAGCTGCAGGAGCTGCTGCACTAATTTGGATTGTGACTTGGCTTGTCTTCCCCCGACTCTTCCTGAGGTCTGAGCTGGGTTTGTGTCAATCAGTGGTGTCACATCATTCAGTTTTGAAGGATAGTGGCCCTTCCAACCCTTGAAGCAGCTTTTAAGATAAATTTTAGAAAGACATATGGACAGCGTTACGCAATTCTGCCTAGTCAATACCTATAACAGTCACCATGGCATCTTTTTTCAGACTTACAGAAGACATGTATCATACCCGGTGTGTTTAGTTTGTACCCTAGTTGGTGGAAGGGGTATTAGAATTGGAGCCAGAAGGCCTGGTTTTAGTCCTGCCTTTGCCACTTCTTTTGTGCCTCAGTTTACTTATCTATAAAATCAGCATATTATCTATCTAATTAAAGTAATGCTTATAAGATCATTTTGTAAACTGTAAAAGATATTATACAAATTAAGATGGAGCCACATCTGAACCAAAGATTAAATCCAATGTAATTAGTGCTGCATGTTACAAGATGTAGGTCACAGTCAGACATTTTAAATTTGAACATTATCTATAAAAGCCAAAATTATCAAGGATCATCAGAATCAGGGATTACTTTATGATAATGTCTGCTTTAGCAGCAAACATTAATTAGGTTTCCACTAAGAATAGTTTCTAGTTATAAACGATAATTAATTGCCAAATGAAATTCTAATAGAAATATTCTTGGAGCTAATGAAGCAGAAGAACACCAGTAAACCAAGCACAGCTTTACCTTGTTTAAAGGTGGTGGTTGGAACAGATTATCACTGTTGATGCAGTTCCACCGACAAAGGCACTCTCTCTCTCTTTTTCTCTTTATGTAGAAACTTTCCACATGCTCTTGGTTTTAGGTGACAACAGCTGGCCACACACTCCAAAAAAATCTCTTTTCTTATTCTCTTTTTTTTTGTCTTCTTTAGGAATGATTACTTTTCTGGGTCTCTCCTGATCCTCGTTTCACTAACTTTTATCTCTAAATGTTCTGTTTTCATGACTCTTTCCCTAACTCTGGTCTCTGCCAAATAGAGTAGAATTGACTGAAATTTCTTTTCTCATTGATTAATAAAGTGTGTCAAGGATGAGTCCTCCTTATTGTCTTACTCTTTTTTTCTGAACTTCTAATGGCAAGTTGGAATAGTTTGCTTTTTTAAAAAGAGATGTTGGAGTAGAAGAAAGTAGACTTGTTTTAACATGTGGAAGTATGGAGACACGATGGAGGAAAATAACAGAATTATTCTCATCTTTAATGAATTAAATGTCTGCTAGCAGGAGTGTTTTGTGAATTGCAGAGATATTTTTAATTCTTTAGAGGAAAGACTTATTTTTGGAAGGAGATAATGTTAGGGCCGAAGATAATAAGTCTTCGACACAATCTGCATTTGTATTCTTGATTGCATGCATTGGTTGGGATCGAGGACAAACTGATGAGTTGAAACCTGGGGAAGTGATTTGAGCAGCACTCATCCCATACTAGTGCCGTCATGACTTTACTTGGCATACTATTCTATGAAAATCTCAAATTTTCTAACTTCTCTTATCTTTCATAAATTCAGCGTAAACCTGGACTAACCCTTTGATTCAGGTTTCATTCTCATAGCTGGCACAAAGAGTCCTTAGCCACCAGTTCTGCTAGATCTCAGACATAGAAGGACCAAAACATCTAGCATCCAGATGGTAGGTGGCTTGCTGCATGAATACGTAAGACTCGCTCAGTAGCTATACAGCTTTTTAGTAGTATTCCTCTGGGGCCCTCAGGATCTCCTAGAGATTACTGAACAATTGGTCAATCTGTTTTCTTACAATGCGGACAGATCTTTCAGTTTTTTAGAAAATAAAATTTGCTAAGAACAGCAGTATTTGGTTCCTTTTACATCATAGATAAAAAAAGACTGGAATCTCAGCCAGAAATGGTGCTTTGGGAGTTGTCAGGAGGATTGGAGACTATAAAGAATTTCAGATATCTGCAGTACGGAAAAAGAGACTAAGATTTATTTTCCCACACTAGCTAGATATTTCTAATACCTTCTGAACCAAATTGAATAACAATTCAAGTATTCTTGTTAGAATGGAATGTGTTTGCCTTCATTATACTTCGAGTCAATGATTATGTAGATCTGCTTTTCATGTCCATTTTAAATTATTGTTCTAGAATGTATTCATCATAATTATTAATATAAATAGTCAACCCTAAAATACATTAATTTAAAAATCAATTGTGTATGTATGTATTTTTTATTCAAATCCCATGAAAACTGGAAATATGTGTATGAAATATAGTGCTGCCCAGAGACAAATACCACCAACCAAAAAAGAAACTGGTAGCCGATCTAATGAAACTCAGAGAACAGGCCTAAGAAATTTAATAATAATGACCATTTTTGAACAAATAGCTGCATAGTTTACAGTGCACATTTTTAAATCTCTAATCTTTGTAGTAACTCAGCAAGAGGTATTACTTTCCTCTTTTTCATAGGATGAAACTAAGGCTCTGAAGGTGGGCAGGTGACCCCTGTCACTTAGTTATTAATTTCTCTCCGACTTCAAAGCCCATGTTCTTTCCACTATGCCAACTATATTGTTGGTCTCAAATGTTGCCTTTTGTTTGGCTTCCAAAATTAATCTGTGTTTGAGAATTAAAAGTTAATTCTACAGTGTGTAGCAATAGGGACTGAAGGTTATTTGAAAGTGAAGAAAATATTAAGTTAATGTGGAAAACATAAAAGAGACAAAAGCAGGTTTTATAGTGACTTGAATTGAAAAATAAAATGCATCCCATCACCTAGGGCTCTCACTGGATGTGGTACACAGGCCAGAGTCTATGCTGGAACTGCCAATTCTTTTGATGGCCCCGCCTATTTCACTACTATTGGGGCCCAACTCTTAATCAAAGTCACTTCAAAGACCCCAAACAGATTGATTCACATTTGAATACTACCGAAGCTGTCTTCCAAAGGAGGAGAGATTCTAGTCTTACATTCCTTTGAACCTACTGTTGCTCATTTACTAGTATTTACTTTGTGTGGCCTATGGCTGAACCATGGAAATTGGAAAACAAACTCCTATTCAGCAAGTCATGTCAAAGGTGACTGCAGAGCCAGAGAGTTGACTGTGGGACAGACATTCTTTCTGATCAGGAGGCCTTGTCTGCAGTGCTGCTGTCTCCACAGTTACATACCTGTCCATGGAAGCCTTTCGTTTATCTTGTCTATGTGGGAAGTCCTGGATGATGCCATCAATCTGAGAGAGGAGAGAGATGGCCATTGAATATTCCAATGGTGGTGTAGGGAAGAGAGGGAGAAAGAAGAAAGAGAGAGAGGTGGGAGAGAGGAAGGGAGGAAGGAAGGAAGGAAGGAAGGAAGGAAGGAAGGAAGGAAGGAAGGAAGGAAGGAAGGAAGGAAGGAAGGAAGGAAGGAAGGAAAAGAAAATCAGCTAAATCCTGAACAAAAGTCTTTTGAATTAGACTACTAATGGTCATAGAGCAGATCCAGTAGACACTCGGTTCCAAAACACACATTGTGCTCTGTCAAACACACAGTGAAGCAAGCATTTTCACTTAAGAACATAAAATGGGTACCGTTCAAGACTCAGTGAAGAGGGGGACGGGCAATAATCACCTTCCTGAGTTTTCTTGTGGGGGAAACTCAGATTCTCCTAGAGCAATGCAGCTGCAGCATGTATCACTGCCTAATGGTCATTTATAAGGATAATATTTCCTGCTGATTATTCTTATGGCAGAGTCAGTAAAGGGGTGCAAAGTATGTCATATTTGAGTGATTTGTGAGTTCTGTGGTTCCCAAATCAGAGTTGCTGGTATTATTACTAGTCTAGATTGTATATGTTAAAATTGGATTCTTTCAAGATATATTCAAAGATATTTTAAAGTTCTGATGTGAAAAGTTAGAGAACTCAGATTGAATTATACATCTCTTTTTTTTTAACCTGGAAGAAAATACTTTGCATATGCATTTCTCACTCTATGATGTTGTAAGTTTCAATTGCGAGAATACATGTGAAAGTGCCTTGGAAAATATAATGTTTCTCACCCTCACAACAATCATCATCATTGCTAAGAGAATTCTTCGGAAACCTAGCTGTGCTTTGTGTCTGTGACGGAAGCCGAGTCCCTTCATGTCACTTGAATTAAAATAGACGAAGCTTTTCTTATGGGAAGGACCCTGACTAAGAGATTTGCTGCCAAACTCGCTGCACTCCAGCCAGCTGACCTTTAGGACAAGGTGCAAAGTCATTGGGGGTTAATTTGAGAAAAAATTTCTCAAACGTGATATGGAGGAGATGTGAGTGTGAATGTGAATGTTTGATGTTTAGTACTGTTTTTTTCTAAATCATACTTTATAAATGTTCTAAATCATACTTTATAAATGTTCTAAGAGTAGAACAACATGTTGATTTTTTTCTAAATCATACTTTATAAATGTTCTAAGAGTAGAACAACATGTTGATTCAAAACATCATAGAATGTTATTTATAAGTCTAAATAAATAAATTATGTTAAATGAAAGGATAAAAATTTTAAATACTTATTGAAAATAAAAATTCAAGTACATCGTGATGGGAATAGCACATTGTGTTTCATACAAACCATTCAGATCTCAATAAAATAGGAAAACATCCATTAAGAGGTCTTATAGAGAGTTCAGTGTCAATTATAGAAATCTCATGTGTCTTCTGTTGCAAAATATCTCTTTGCCCTTAGAGTATTGTCATTGCAGAAATCATCTGCAAGGTTATCTCCATGCACACAGCATCCTTCAATTTATATTCCACACTTCTTGCTAAGACCACAAAATGTTTCACATTATGATTTCATTCACCTTAGTTATGTCACTCTGGGTGGCATGTGTGGGCATGAGGAAAGGAGATGGTGTGGATTAGTAGTTAGATATAAAGAAACAATATCCTATTCTCACTTATTGCCTATTCTCTGTATCTTCCCTGTAAGGATCTATTTCCTAGAATTTCCTCATTAGACCATGAGTGAGGGATAGTAGATTTAAAATATTCCCTTGTCACATCATTGGCTTAAAACTTAAGTGAGCAGTAGTGACTATACACATTTTCACAGAAATAGTGGGAAAATATAGCCAAGAATACGACTCTCCTGTCTATCAGCCTAATTTTTATTTCACCAGATGACACCAGCGTGTAGACATGTATCTATGTGTGTTATGTGTGTGTGGGGAGGGGGGGGCATGGTATGGTTGTGATAAAATGACTATTGGTATATAGAACTGAGATACATAATATGGGTCTAAATAATATAGGTCTTAAAATAGTACTATTCAACCTCAGGCTTAGTTTTGAATTTGCATTTCTCTCTGTAAGACAAACCTGAGCACTGAGTTATAATTGATATCTGCCGGAATTAGCTTGTTCAGTAATAACAAAGGAAAATATCTGACATTGATGGACATTTCCACTGTGCCACGGTGACTCTAAGCACTTGACATGCATTGCTTCATTTAAACCTCACAAGAACCATATGCAGTAGATGCCATTGTTATCTTCACCTTGCAAATGAGGAAGCTGAGTCTAAGAGCTGAAGTAACTAGTTTAGGGGTCATCTAGCCAGCAGATAGGGGGCCGGAACTGACTCTAGGGCCTGTATTATTAATCACTGTGCCTTGCTGCTTTCTCAATGCAACCTGTACTCGCTGGCAACCCATTGGACTGGGTAGACTCCAATACCCTATACATTGGGAAGATGCTATGCCTAAAATTAGTGGAGACCCATTTATCAAAGAAACAGCTTGGGACAGAGCTAGATACAAACTAATGCTTGACCAAAAGTGGAATAACCAAGGAAACAACGGCCAAAAACAAGCTTGTTTGGATGTGCAAAGATCATTTGTTGTTTGTACAACAGTTATTTGTATATAAATAGAGGCTGATATAAACATAACTATTTTGCCCTTCAATAAAACAGGTTGAATGTTCTCTTTGAAATCTAGTTCACAGTATTCATTTGTCTCTCAAACCTATACCAACCAGAGGTCTACTCTCTAGGTCAGAATTGTGGCACTCCAGACTGGTGGTCTGGAGAGCAGTGAGATCTCAGTGTATCTGCCTTCCAGTCTATATTTGAGTCCTCAATGTGATTATTTCCCTCTGGTGATGTACTTGCCTCTAAGTGAATCAGACTGGAGCCTCGAATTCCTCTCCCTCAAACCGTTTGACATTGTATGTGATGGAATGCAATTCTACCCCTGCCAGCAACAGGAGTACTGTGTGGAAGAACACCATTCCACAGATAACTGGCATGCATATGTCTGTGGATCGAATTAGACACAGTGCCCATTAACAATTTCTGCAGATGTTCACATCGAATCAGCTGAGCTCATTTTCTCACACCCTTCTGTTTGGCCTATTTTCCCTTTCCCAAGTGTAGCTACTCTCACCTACATGCAAGCAGACTTCTTCTACTCCTAGAATCCAGACGCTTGATTCACTGTGTGACGAAGAGACACAATTGCAAGTTGCTGTTTTAGTTTTCACTACTAAATGCGTATTATTCATGGTTAAGGGCTTTTTTTGGAGGGTAAGGAAATAGTGGCTGTGTCTGGCTGGGAGCTGCAGTCTTTGACACAGAGAAAGTGCACCCTGGGTTCTCTGAGACACACTGGCCCACTCAGACAAATAATTAAAAAGAACAGTGGCCACCCTTAACTGTCCTGCAGAAGCACTTTACAAAATCAAGTGCTTGTGGTTCTAGAAAGCTAATGCTTTTTTTTAAAAAAAAAATGCAACTTGTTTTCCAAGAATATGTCTACATAGCTAAATACACTGGATTAAAAACCAAACACACTGTAACATAATAGAAAGAAGATTTGAACCAGGAATGCGGGAATTTGCATGCTGGTCTCATTCTCATCCCTAACTAGCTGGGTAACCTTAGCAAGTCACTTTCCTGCTCTCAACTTTAGTTTATTCATTTATAAAACAATAAGGTAGAAGGTTTTATCTTTAAGGTTCTTCTAATTCAAATGCTTTGCATTTTTTTAAATAGCTAAATGACACTGTTTCTCTGCCCAACAAGCATAGCTCATGATCCTATAATAACATTAGAATAACAGGCATATATAGCTTTACATATATCCTTTCTTTCAAGGTTCGCTATAGCTCTGGCAGACAGATATAGCCATTATTCCCATTTTACAAAAATCACCCCCAAGAGCAGATCTTAAAATACGTCTAAGATAATAAAGAGATCTATAACAGATCAATATTGACACAAGCGTAGAGAGAAGGTCTAAAATACAGTATGTGTCCTCTCTGCTTTCTTTTCCTTTCTGTCTCCCTGAGCCTCAACTACCTCTGTAAAATGTGTGTATCTTACACCTCCAAAGCAGAGACCCACAGCGGATGAACTCTTCAGATTATTTTCACATCTAAAATGGATACCCATGCTATGTGGTTCACTGTAACCACAGGATTGGCTATCAGGAAGTCAAAGAAAGCTTTTGTTAAGAAGGAACATTCGTAGACCATCTAGAAATAAGACTACAGCTATGTAGACGATATCCGACACAGATATTTTGGGAAGATTTAGGACTTGCCTCTGATGATTGATATGAGGCTGAGGAGAAGGAGGGAAGACCTGATAAAAATGCAAACCAATAAGGTAACTTAGATGGATTTGAAGCAAACCTAAGAATCTGCCATGAAAAGTCTGCATGTATACAGAGTTTAGTTTATTCATTCTGCTCGCTTGTTTATATACTACCTTGTTTCTATTATTTTCATTTTCTAATTGCTTTTAGAGTTTGGGGGTTAGAATTTTTGATGTCTCAAATAAAAGGTCACTCCTAGACTCACCCATTGTCCCATAAATTATCTAGGAGCATGCATGGCAGAGTTCACATTTCAAGCCATACCTGGAACCAGCGGATGGCATTGACAGATGTAACATAACAGCAGGACAATGTATCTTTATTTTGCATGAATAAATACACACATTGCACCAAGTCTAGTAAATGGATTCCCAAAGTCCCATGAAAATTTTCAGAATTAAAAGAGTAAAAGTATGTTAGATGAGCCAACATTAGTAGGTGAGCACTATTAGTTTAATAGTATGTACACAGTTCAAGAGATCTATATGGCAAATTTCATGTCATGCTTCATGGCATAAGCACCATAGTTTGATCAAAATAACCCTGCACCCCATAACCCTTCCATATGCAAAGCATAGTTGGTGAAGAGATTTATGAGGAAGTTATTTCTTCCTTTTACATACACTAGTCATTGCTGATGACAGGCTGGAGTAATAGAAGAGTGATTTATATCTTAACTGATTTCTCTAACCATTTGATTTTTGGGGGTGGGGGAGTTCTTTACAATCTTTTTATTTTTCAGATTAGGATATAATTGACATTAGTTTAAGGTGTACAACATGATTAAATACACATATTTATTGTAAAATGATTAGTAGAATAAGTCTAGTTAGCATTCATCACCTCACATAGTCATGAGAAATTTTAAGATTTACTGTCCTAACAACTTTCAAATGTACAGTACAGTATTATTAACTCTAGTTGCCATGCTGTACATTATATCCCCAGGACTTATTTATCTTACAAGTGGAATTTTGTACCTTTTGACCACCTTCTTTTATTTCACCCACCCCATGCCCACCCCCAGTTCAGGCAACCACCAATCTAGCTATTCTTTATATCTATGAATTTGGTTATTTTTCTTTTTTAGATTCTACATGTAAGTGAGATCATACAGTATTTGTCTTTCTCTGTCTGACTTATTTCAGTTAGCATAATTCCCTCAACTTTCATCCATGTTGTCACAAATGCCAAGATTTCCTTCTTTAAGGCTGAATAATATTCCACATATACACCACATCTTCTTTGGCCATTCCACCATCAATGGACGCTTATTTTTATGTCCTGGCTATTATAAATAATGTTATAATGAATATGGGGGTACAGATATCTTTTCAAAACAATGATTTTATTCCCATTTAATTTTTAAAATAGTGCACTTTTCTAAGTTTTCAGAACTAGACATTGAAATTAGCTTTGGGGGCGGATGCTTTTCATCCTGGAAGCATTCCTTTTAGAGGTAAGATTGGTACATGGCTTCTCACAGGCCTTTCGATGAGTAAGAAAGCAAAATCCACTGCCACCCTTAAAAGAAAAGCATTTATTCTCATAGAAAATGACACACCCCATTATTCACTTTGTATAAATAAATCTCATAAAGGCAAAGTTATCTGTATACCACTTATTAGGCTGATTACTATCATTTTTAGTAACTATTTATATTAACTTATTCTGAAAAGAAATTTTTAAGCATAATAAGCTATTAAAATTTTCCATCTATATATACCCAAGTGCAATGTTTTATTATCCATCTTTAAAGATTAACATGTTCTACATAAGCAAGTAATACAATAATGTAAACTTCACCACTTACACAAAAAGCTGCTTTCTCCCATACTTTACATGAAAATTTGCTTTAAATATGCATTTTATGTTTCTGCCTTATAAAATAGAGGATATTGAACATAGTGATATCATTGTCTTGGTGACTTGGAATTTTCTCTAGAAATAAGTGTATTTTTTTTTAATGCAGGATTATAATTCTGTCCTGAATTTCCCCTTCTTCTGAGCAGAATCTCAGTTGTCATATCACCTGTACCTTTAACAGTTCTCACCCTTCAGATTTCCTTCTTCAGTGTTACTTATGATCAGGAAAATGCACCCAAACTAACAGACCGTAAGACTTAGAGTGAGTTCCTAATGAACTACAGCATGTAGCTCTAGGGTAAGGGATTTATGACAGAGACTTTGGGGACAGTGGCATCTTTTACTTACGTTCATACTGTCTTGGAGCACAAGGTTTCCTTTAATCCGACCTTATAAGAGTGAAGTGTTAATGTAATAGTTTGTGTATTCCTTAAAGATTATAATTCAATGTTTGCCAAATGACTGAAAAACAAAAATTTATGATACGAATGTGCAATGTGTGTGGCTCACGTATTTTATGGAATGCATAAAGAAGTCATCCTTTCTTTATCTCAAACTCCTCCAGTATGAATCCATAATTCCCATCAAAGCCATGCCAGGGCGGAGGCCTGTCTTTTCCGGGCTTCTCTATGATCTCACAATCTCTGTTCCAACCTCCACTCCCCAGGCATTTTTGTTTTCATGCTCCACAGTATCGCTCTACAAAGCAAACCACAAAATGGGGCTGGGAACGCTTTTGGCAAAGAATGCCCATGTTCTGTGGGATACCTCAGAGGTGTCCCCGAATGAGGCCACAGGAATCCTTAGGATGCTGACCCGACCCTGGGAACTCTGGAGGTTGACACAGGGGTCGAGAACCGATGTCCCTTGGATGCCTGCAGTGCTGTTATATGACCCCACCCCACTGGGCGGCTGTCAGCATCACAGTGGACATTCATTTTGACTAGAAATCGTGTCTTATTGTGAGAGGATGCACTGGTATGAAAGGAACATTTTCATAAAAAGATCCGTTAGAAATCTGCTTGGGAAATTGTGAACCTGTTAGATTTGTATGCTCCAGGTTATTCTTCCTCAAATTTATTTTCTTGCCTTTCTGTAGATTTTTATCAAAAGATAATAATTTACCTTCCTTTTCTGCCACAAAGGGATATCACAGATGATTCATCTTCCACTCCTTCCTTTATATAAAATATAGAAGATATTGTCAAGGTCATTTCAGCACAGTTAATGTCATCTCCACTTTACAAGAGAAGAATCACTTCCTCTTTTCATTTGTGTCAGGCACTATGCCTTAAGCCTTATGGACAATGAAGAGTGACATATCTTAGGGGAAAGAAATTGATACTTTGGAAGTTCTTTTGGTGGCTTTCTTTTCTTTCTTACCAGTCTCTTTTCTCTGTTTCCTTTTGACTTTGGATTTATCAAGTGTTATATGTGTAGGCATTGTCGAAGATTGTATTTTCATTATTCCTTGGCAATTCAGAAGAGAAAGGGCATGTGCCCAAAAGATGGAGAGGAGTCCCTGATACCTGCTTGATTCCCCATTGTGTTCTCAGGTTGGTAAACTACTTACCCATCACCTATGCAGTCCCATCCCACAGAGAATGCTTGGGAATGTGGGTATCAATCTCCTCCTCTGTTTATACACAAGAGGGGTCTCAGGAAAGTGAGATTCCATTCTGTAAATTACAGAGAGAGCCAACCTGCTACCTGGGGGCATTAGCAGAGGGGCCTGGGGCACCTCAGGAAAAGCTAATTATGGAAAGCGAAGGCTCTCACACTAGACCCTGAGCTGTCTCCTTTCAATCTTGGGCCATTGATCCCAAATACCCCTGGGAAAGAGACTGCCTGGCCTCTCAGATTCCCAGGACTCTCAAAAATTAACTGGGTGCTACATATAAGGTACCCCACACACAGCTGGGTCCCGCTACCCCAAACTCTGATTTGCTTACCCAGCTAACCCCAACCACGTTTTTGGTGTATATTGCTCAAAGAAAAAAAGTTTCTGGTTTTGCCCTAAATGATTGGGCTTTGTCACAGGTTTGAAAAATCTCTAAAAATCTGGAGAATTCGACTTGGAGTCAAAATAAGCAGCAGGGCAATAA
>NW_011888805.1:9666549-9669219 GCF_000151845.1 Pteropus vampyrus
TCAAATTTATTTTCTTGCCTTTCTGTAGATTTTTATCAAAAGATAATAATTTACCTTCCTTTTCTGCCACAAAGGGATATCACAGATGATTCATCTTCCACTCCTTCCTTTATATAAAATATAGAAGATATTGTCAAGGTCATTTCAGCACAGTTAATGTCATCTCCACTTTACAAGAGAAGAATCACTTCCTCTTTTCATTTGTGTCAGGCACTATGCCTTAAGCCTTATGGACAATGAAGAGTGACATATCTTAGGGGAAAGAAATTGATACTTTGGAAGTTCTTTTGGTGGCTTTCTTTTCTTTCTTACCAGTCTCTTTTCTCTGTTTCCTTTTGACTTTGGATTTATCAAGTGTTATATGTGTAGGCATTGTCGAAGATTGTATTTTCATTATTCCTTGGCAATTCAGAAGAGAAAGGGCATGTGCCCAAAAGATGGAGAGGAGTCCCTGATACCTGCTTGATTCCCCATTGTGTTCTCAGGTTGGTAAACTACTTACTCATCACCTATGCAGTCCCATCCCACAGAGAATGCTTGGGAATGTGGGTATCGATCTCCTCCTCTGTTTATACACAAGAGGGGTCTCAGGAAAGTGAGATTCCATTCTGTAAATTACAGAGAGAGCCAACCTGCTACCTGGGGGCATTAGCAGAGGGGCCTGGGGCACCTCAGGAAAAGCTAATTATGGAAAGCGAAGGCTCTCACACTAGACCTTGAGCTGTCTCCTTTCAATCTTGGGCCATTGATCCCAAATACCCCTGGGAAAGAGACTGCCTGGCCTCTCAGATTCCCAGGACTCTCAAAAATTAACTGGGTGCTACATATAAGGTACCCCACACACAGCTGGGTCCCGCTACCCCAAACTCTGATTTGCTTACCCAGCTAACCCCAACCACGTTTTTGGTGTATATTGCTCAAAGAAAAAAAGTTTCTGGTTTTGCCCTAAATGATTGGGCTTTGTCACAGGTTTGAAAAATCTCTAAAAATCTGGAGAATTCGACTTGGAGTCAAAATAAGCAGCAGGGCAATAAAATAAGAATCTGAGTCTCTTTACCAAAATTAAATAAAATGTAATCAAATAAGCATTTTATTGGTAATAAGGAAGTAATAAAAATATATATATAAACACACATAAATAGTTTGCTCTGCACCTTCATGATTCTTATAGCTTTGCATTTAGCCTTTTAATTTCTCAATTTGTTCTATCATACATATTTTATACAAATTATTACCAGATCAGATACATCAAAAAGTGTAAAATATTTTGGCTTGGTCTTTGGCAAGTTAATACTATTTAAGGTCATATTATAGAGATGTTTAAAAAATATCTAATGTAGTCATTGCTGTACATTACTATCTATTTCTTATAGCTAAGTCTTTACAGGTGCAAAGGTGAGCATGAATGCATTTCACAGTCATGTCAATTTAACAGAATTAACAGCTAGTTAAAACTATCTTTTAAAATTGCCTTAAAAATACAACCATTACCACAGTTACTTAATTTTAAACCATCATACATTTGTGTTCTTGGGTCAAGATTGAGTTTTCTAATCATTTCACAATATACGTACGTCAGGTCATTGTGCTGTATACCTTAAACTACTATAGTGCTGTATGTCAATTATATCTCAGTAAAACTGGAAAAAATAAGTCTTCTAAGTTTCTTTTAGAGTAGACAGCCTAAGAGCATAAACATTTCTCTGCATATAAAACCATATTAGTGAAATCTTAGTAAAAAATTACATCTAAATTATACTAGTAAAAGAAATTCTGTGCATATTTATCCTCCCCCCTTCTATTACAATTTCCTTAATAGTTTCTTTAATTTTTCTCTGTAATTATCTACAAGAAATTCAGAAAGGCATAAGGAGAGAACCTACTCTCAAAGAGGGCATGGAAGTTATAACCTAATAAAGATTGAAACATCATTTTTTGAGCATGTTATAACTCAGAGATTAGGGTATATAATCAAGCACCTTTAGCATAAAAAGATAACATTAACTTTAGAAATGTTTAGAAATGAAAAGATAGCTCACCAGAAAGTGATTATACACTTCTAAAGTAGAATAAAGTATTGGTACATGAAAGACTCCAAGACGGCAATATTGCTGCATAAATACACTTCTTAGCATTGGTATCTTAGTCACTTCCTTGACCTTAAGAGATACTAGAATATATGGACACTAGAAGCATGTTGTAGCTGTATTGTCTTCTCAACTCTTTTTTTTAGTGAGATGAAAATAAGAGTAGGTGGGAAAGGAATTAAATAAAATAGTAAAATATGAGGGGAGCTTTCAAAAATAGATCTTTTTTATTCTCCCTCTTTTTTCCCTTTCTTGAATGGTGTCAAAGCACAAAGGCTCTGCAGGCTTCAGTCAGTAGACTGCTCAGCCAGGGATCACCCCTGCTCTGGGGCTTAACTGCTTGGAAGGCTCCAAACTTTCCCCATTGCCCTCTCTCCCCTCGTCAGCACCCCTTCCCCAGTCTCACTCCCAAATCCTTGTGCGATGAAATGTGACCCCTGTCTCTTCTACTGTCAGAGCTGACCAGCAAGGTAAGTGATCAGCTTCAGTTAAGAGCCAGCAACCCCATAAAACAGACAAGTGAATCTTCAAATGCAAGATGACATAAAATGTACAATGATTAGTTATCAAAATTAAAATAACA
>NW_011888805.1:9670064-9683700 GCF_000151845.1 Pteropus vampyrus
CCAGCTTATTTAAAGAGCTGCCAGCCTTTCCGGCCTGGGAAATGTGTTCCTCGGGGCCTCACAAGGTTGTTACTACTGCCCACCCCCAGCTACGTCGCGTTCTTGCTGCACAGCCCAACTGTTGGCCTCTTGAAGGTGGGCACTCAGCTCTGCGCCCGGCGCTGCCGTCATTACTTGGAGCTGAGCAGCTCGGTTCCTGACCCTGCCCGGCTCCAGCCAGGGGAGGCACAAAACGCTTCCAGGAGGCCTCGCATATGATTAGCGTGAGCCAATGAGAAGGCTCGGAAGAGGCGGTGGTTGCCAAAAGAGCAGATGTGTCTGAAGTCTGCATCAGTTCATCTGGTGACCTTCTGAAATCAGTGAAAGATTTATATTGCTAATTATAGACTTTTTTTTTTTTTCTAATTTAGTTATTCTTCTCTTCAGCATGAAAAAGTGGAGATATGGTTTGAGATTAAAATCCAATGTTATTTTAGCAAGGGTGTCATCTTTAGGGGTTTTGCAAACCACAATTTAGACTTTCTCCAGTTAGACTGGCAAAACACACAACGCACCAAACACACACACACACACACACACACACACACACCCCGCTATTTACAGTCATATGAAACTCTGGAGCTCAGCACAATAAAAAACCAAATGTACTTTGGTTGGAATTCGATGTTCACTTTAACTTAGAGGTTGTGAAAATACTGGAGTTGCCTGGGAATTTATGTGTTTATCAGATAATTACTACGGAGGTGAGAGACTATGGAAGAAATTGGATAAGCAACCAGGCTGCATTGCAGTGGTTAATTGTTGGAAGTACTTGATTTTTACAGTTAGGTATTGTTTGGACCATGGGGATTTTTACTGCAACTTGGGGGGAAAAAAAGAAAAGAAAAGAAACAGAACAAATTTACAAAGCTTTCTGAAATGGGGTGGTAAAGGGGCAGGTGATTCTCCCTTTTCCTTAACAATTCACTGGCTTGCCTGTGGGACTGCTTTACATGGATTCACGTTTTCTGTAGCTGTTTCCACTGACCCCATCAAAAAGAAAACAATTCCCTGTCAATTTGCCTTGAAAAATGAAAACACAGGTTTCCTGTGTCTCTCAGATGGGTTTAGCCACAGAAATACATGCCTAAAAGGGGATAAGACGTGTAATTCACTCCTAGCCAGAGAATTTCTTCTTGTGTTCAGGAATTTAAGATGGTCCCTGAATACACCCTACCAAATTCACTGCAGGGGTCCAAGTCCAGAGATAGCAGATGGTATGAATGCATTCATCGGAGGTCCACGTTGAATCAAGAATATTTTTAAGTATTATGATAAAGGTTTTCTTGCCACATCCTCCTAGGAATGAAATTTGAGTTGTTTCTTTTGAACAATTAAAAAAACATTTAAACTGGAAGCAAATGTATGAAATGGTATGAGGTGGTTTTCAATGTCTACACTTGAGTTACGTTGCCATTTACTGACACTACAGTAAAGTTAGATTTTGAGCAGAAAGTCTTCATGCAGTAATGTCAGTTTTAGATGTTACCACTGAAAGGAAATAAACACATGCTACTGGCAAGAGTCCCTCTAGCAATACCACAGGTGATTGTGTCTGGGTCCCACATAGACCCAGACATAAAGAACCTGAACTCAAATGCCCACATAGAGATAACTCCAGACCACCTACTTCTCGATCCAGGAAAAACTGTTGTCAAGGCCTTGATTGTGTGTGTAAGGAATATTTTGTTTCAGAACCAAAGATTTCTGACAAGGTAGAGCTTTCTGAAAGGAGAGATTTTTTTTTTTTCTCTTTTTCTCACAAACATGCTCAGACATAGCTTTTCTTTCAGCTAATTAAGCTGTTTTAAAGCAAACTGGTCAAACAGTGACATCTTAGTGGGGAGCCTCGAAGTCAATTGCATGATATAGAAGGCAAGACACTTAAAGGGTGACTTCTGCTATTGTTTTCTCTGGCTGAATATTTTCTACTTGGTCAATGCTGCCAGAGTGACCCCATACAATTGGGAGAATTCAAAGCCACTGGCCTCAAGAGATGCCATTAAGAAGGCAACCACAGAATGAGATTTCATGGTCAGAAGCTAAACTTACTCTCTCTTACCAAGTCCTGATGCTTACAATATTTTATATGTATGTTTTCTTCCTGTCATTAGCATACTTTTAAAATAGCTAAAGAAATGAGCACACAGCCATTGGGAATTGCTATGAATAATTATTCTTGTGTTAATGTGAAACTCACAGGCTTTTTCATAAGAGAAGTAGTTGAGAAAAAAGTCAACTTCTAGATTAATGATGATGGTTCCTTTAAGAGAATATATCATATACCCAGAATAAGATTCCTCTTAGCAAAATACACAATAAGGGTGATAGACTACCTCCCTGGTCAAATATTTTTTTAAACAGTGTATGACACCCATTGTCAATATGGATGGACATAAATTTGGTGTTTCGACATGTGTCAAGATGGTGCATATTTTCCCATGCCAAAGGAAGAAGATAAAGTTTAAGTTTCCCATAAATAATTGCAAACTTGTTGAAAAATGCTTCTCATTTGTATTTCTCATATGAAATCCTAGCACAGTGAATCCATCAGTAGGCTGGAAGTGGGTTTTTTAAGTGGGTCTGACAGTGTTAAAGAAAAATTATTTTCATTGAGAGCAAATGATTCATTCTCTTGCCAATCGGCATGATGTTTTTACTAAATATTATGATTCTGGGCCTAATTACAATGAAAATTGTGTTAAGATATGTCTTTATGTCTTCCTATCAAGGTCAGATGCCACCTGTTTAGAAAGGAGAACTGTGACAAAAAGAATTGAACAAAATAGTTAAAAATGGAAGAAGGAATGATGACATAGTCACCTTTCAACTCTTTCACAAGAGATGTCATGCTTAAGTCAATATTTAAAGAAGGTCCTGTATTTTTCTTTGACTTTTAAATATCAACTATACTAAAAATAAGTGGTCCATGAAAACAGAGCATCTTGATAAATAAGGAAAGGGGAGATGACCACCAACACTCACTAGGTGTTTATGATTACAAGGAATGTTACTGAGAACAGTTTTAGTGAGAACAGTATTACTTGGTGATTAAGAGAGAAACTTCCGGAGCCAAATTATCTGGGTTAATATTTTTCTCTACCATTTCTCACTGTGTGGCCTTAGGCAGGGTATGTAACCTCTCTGTTCTTTAGTTTTCAAACCTGAGAGAGGGGGCTGATACTATACCTACCCTATAGGGATTCTCATGAGCATTAAATGAGTTAAGTGTCTGGCATCTGAGAATCACTGTAAATGTTGGCAGCTATGATTACTATGTATCAAGTTCAAGTTTATAGACTCTACTAACTTGTTCTATTGTCACAAAGATTTTAAACCCAATTTGCCTAACCCCAAAGTTCATATTATTCCCTAACTTACTGCTTCTCAAATAAACATCAGCACAGATATTTTTGTCTGTTTGATTGTGAAAATACAGAAAAGCAGGAAATAAACACTCAAAATTCTACCTCCATTGAGCAGTACTCTTGACATTTTGGTTTTGATAGACCATTATATATATAAAGTTATTATACAGCATGCATCATTTGTGTACAACACAGACATCTTTTATGTGTAAGAAATGACTTGGCCATATTTATACAGCCATGCTGTGGAAAAATGTCACCCAGTGATGAAGCTGCTGTGGAACTGTCCTCAAGTACAGGAAAATGAAGAATTCAAGTGGCTTTTAACAAACCGCTGACACTTCTCAGCAATGTGAGACAAAATCTGGCTCTGGAAGGAGGCTGCTCTGACGTGACACTGATCCACATCGTACACTGGCTCCAACTTTCCATCCTCAGTCCTGGGGTCACATTGTAGAACCGATGGCACATGACAAAGGAGGACCTGGCCAGGCCCATGCCCTGCCTGGATGCAGTGCTCATGCATCATTCTGGCAGAAGGGCTTCTCAGATGAATCGGGCAGAGGAAAGAAGACAGTGATTAGAACCAGACAGACCTGAGACAGAATCGAGCTCTGTCTTTGTCTAGCATTCATGTGACTTTCTCGTCAGAGCTGGGTTTCTCCTAAAAAATTGGAACAATTTTTATCATTCGGTATGGTTGTAAGGATCAGAAAAAAAGTACAAGAAATTTCTGACACAGATTTGGTGACAGAGAAAATGTTCCATAGGTAGCAATCAATAATAATTTGGAATAATCATTTAAAATGTAGTTTGCGTCCCTACTACACTATTTCAGGTGCTGCACGTATGAGGTTCTTGCACTCACCCACTGTTCAGATGACCATGGGGATCCATTTGTTTCTGGAGAACAGGACCATCTCCAAGTTCAGGGGCAAAGTATTTTATTTCTGCTATAGATGCCTGACGTGGGCAAATAATTCAAGTCTGTAGAGATGGTCAAAATGAAAAATGAAATATTAAGTTTTTTTTGTTTGTTTCTTGTTTGTTTGTTTTTAAGTAGCTGCTAAGATAATGATGTCTGGGTCAAAGAGTAACAAAGGAAATTTTGAATTTAGAAAATTCAACACAGACGGCCTTGCACGCATAGAAGCTATCAAATCACTCAAGGAATCAGGGATTGTTATTCTATTTAGTTGAGTCAGGGGAGATAAAAGGTAAGAAAAAGCCTTCTACTGAGTGATGGAAAGTTTGCTAATGTTTTTACATATAGTCAGCATAATATATGGGGGTGATAAATGCTTACTTGTGGAAAGACTGAGAGAATATAGGAAGAATGAAGATTCCAACACAATTTTCCCATATGTACAAAAACACCTTAAATCCAAATTATAGCATCGTGTCAGTAAAATGTAGAAAATGTGTCCATTCATATGCAATTTTTTTCCAAACTTTATATTTCGAACAAACTTCCTCGCAATTCATGTTCTATCAGTATTTGAAAATCATGAGAAAAAAGCTATAAATCTGACAGAAGCCACTTTCTCAGCACAGAGAGCGGATGATTCAGTTCCTGTATTTTCCATTATCTACACATGAAAGTTTAGAGCTGCTTTATTCACTTTATTCATAATTGCCAAAACTTGGAAGCAACCAAGATGTCTTTCAGTAGGTGGAGAAATAAACAAACTGTAGTACGTCCACGCATTGGAATGTTTTATTAAGTACTAAAAAGGAATGAGCCATCAAACCATGAAAAGACATGGAAGCAACTTAAATCCATATTGCTAAGTGAAGGAAGCCGATATGAAAAGGCTACATATTGTGTGATTCCAACTACTATGTGACTTTCTGGAAAAGGCAAAACTATGGAGACAGTAAAAAGATTAGTGGTTGCCAGGAGTTCATGTGGGAAAAGGAAGGAATGGACAGGTGAAGCAGAGAGGATTTTTAGATCAGTGAAACTATTTTTCTGTATAATACTTTAATGGTGGATACATGTCTTTATACATTTGTCAAAACCCATAGAATATACAACACAAACAACGAATCCTAGTGATAACTATGGACTTAAGTGAATAAAAATGTATGATAAAATTTTTTTAAAATCTATATTCAAAAACTATCCAGAAAGCTGACCATATAGATGAAAAAGCTATGAAAAAGTTCCATCGGTGACAAAAAAAAAATTGTTTTTAACCAATGAAGGAATCTATCTTGGATCAGATTATTAATCTTCATGAGATATTTTTAAAGAGGAAGCAGTAGACCCAGATTTAAGATGACAGAGGTCCAGCTAACTGTGACATGATGCAACTGGTAGATATTTAACTGTACTAGAATTCTTTTTGAGATTGCTACTGGTTCTGCTAATGCTCTAATTACAAAATCTATGGATATTGAAAAATATGCCCCAACCCTTTTTTTTCCAAGAGCCCTGTGATTTTTATTATAGGTTTGCAATTTTGTAGAACACGAAGCTTTGAGGAACACATACATAGCATTTGAGCAGAAATACCTATATTTCTTTGCCACAGTCACAATGCTAGAATCTTTGCTTCTTGTCCGTTGACTAAATTCCTTTCTCTACCGTCGAATCTTCCAAAAAGTCTAATACTTTACAATTTTTATTAATGTATGCTTTACCCTTTTTTCTATAATCTCTAATGGGAATGCTGTCATTATAGCCCAAAGAAAATAGAAAGATAATAGCTACTGTGAGAAAGAGAAAAGGAATATAACATTGAAGATAATTGCAATAAAATTAGGGGGAGGGGGGAACCCATCTCTTTTGTCTAGTAGAATTATGGAAAGAAAAAGGAGAAGTAGATGATGAGATGTGTATTCCAAGCTCCCCTCTTGAAGCAGGAATTCTAGAAAAAGGAGTGGGTTGGTAAGGTTGAAGAGAAGACTCTGCAGGCAGAGGTCAGTGAGTTCTGGGTATTCAGGGGGTTAGAAATAGATGCTGTACAGTCACAGCCTAAGCCAGAAGCTAGGGATGAAGGAAATGAGAGAAGCTCAGTGGGAGTCTAAAGTGCAAAGAAGAGCCCAAATAGCCCTTGTTTGCCAAGGAGGACCACTGGGCCCTGAGAAAGTTGGTAGAGAACAGTCTCTATGTTCACCAGGTTTCAGTAACAAATAGAGGTTAGGGAGTGTAGGGAGGGATGAGAAACAGCCGCCAAGAAACAGGGGCTCTCAAGAAGGAAAGCAAAAAGGTCAATGCAAGGACACTGTTGAGTCAGCCAAGGCCCTGGTAAGTAAAGGAGATGGAGCAAATGAAGCCTCTCAGTGAAGATAGTACTTCCAGAGACATGTGCAAAGTTGAGGGAGCAGCAATGGATAGTGAAGCACCCAGAGACTAGCAGCTCTAGGATGCTCTTCCTCTCCCTAGAGCTAAAGAGACCAGCAAGGATAAATCGGAGCCCATGAGATTGAGAATTGTTTCAACCTGGAATCATGAGGCACAAAGCCAGAGATGTAGAGCCAGTGCAGGAAGGGAGCAGGGAAGAAATGCCCTCACTTTTCACCTTCCGAATGCGCAGCTCCTGCTGGTACCTCCCATTAACCAAACCAGCAGAAGCCAACCAGCAAAAATCCTAGGAAAGAGAGTCTGCAGTGGTCAGTCTTCCAAGACACACAGGAGAGCAGACTAAGGCAGAGATAGCGGGTGGGCAGCAGGAGAAGACAAGCAGAGAAAAAGCAAACACCTCCTTCCATCTCAACACGAGGGCATATAAGCCCTAAAAAAAGCAAACACCTCCTTCCTTAAATACACGGGTGCCATGGTGGAGAGGAACACCAGGAGATTCTGAGATACTGAGTATTTACTTCAAGAGATTAAGTCACTTAAACACTGTTTCACTGTTTAAATCAATGAAACAGACTGAGCTTGCTAAAAGGTCGTTTATTTTTCACTCTACCCATCAGGTCTTTGTAATAAAAATGAGATAAATTATTATTTTAAATAAAGAAGCTACATTTTTATTGTACAGTATCCTGAAGTGGAGGAAATCTGAGTATCTTCTCCACTTTTTACCCGCTCTACTTCCAAAAGTAACTGAGGTGACTTAAAGAGGAAACGTGGAAGAAATGTCTATAGAGACAGGAAGAAGAGAATAGTTCAGATTCTTCTGTGCACAAGTGAATCTTAATAATTGGGTGCTAAGTTATTTGATATCTAAAATGGCAATAGAATACATTGTGTTACATCCTTAATTATTTCAAATAAAAATACAAATTTATTGAAAGAAATTAAGTATTTTCTGAAACTCAATGTAAATGATAATCTATCATAAAGCACATTGAGTAATATGCAAAAAAAAAAATCTCCCGTTATATCTCCTGAGATATTGAAGTGATGTTCAAGCATGATATAAATTCTATATGACTTTACGTTTCCTAACTTTCAGCTCTACCTCCTCCAAATCTTTTACAAAATCGTTGTCTCATGCCAAACACCAGTTTCCCAATTTCTTCTAGACAAAATGATTATTTTTAACAACGATCTCCAAACCTTTCCTAGGACATTCAGATCAGCTTGTCAGACTGTCCTGCTTCGTGCATAGACTCAGCATATGTTCTCACTGGGCTTCTCCTCAAATATCTCAAACATCCAAACATAATTTTATATTTCTTTGTCCAACTCTTCCTCTCCTAAATTTAATTTTCCGAATACAAAATTCTTCCACAAATGTAAGGCCAAACATTTTGCAACCTGCCATCATAATCCTTAACAGAACTCTTCCATCAAACTATTTTACGTCTGTATTTTTTTTCTTTATAACATTTGTTTTCTGGGTAACATTTGTTTTCTTCCGTCTTCTCTTCCTGCTATTATAAATAAAAATATCTGCAGATAGAGGTTCCATTAATTTTCACTACATATTTGTAAGACAGCAAAAGCTAGACATTCCAGAAATTACCAAAAACTTTATTAAAATAGAGAAGAATACAATACTAACAAATCTATTTGGAGGAGAACGTGTACTTTCTTGTTAGAGTAAAAGTTTTTTTTTGAAATTTGAAGAAAAATGCCTGTATTTCAGGGAACAATTTGTTTAAAGCATGATCTTGTTTGTGTGTTTCTTTTCTTTTTTAAGCTATTTTACCAAATCTCAGTTAAATATTAAATATTGGGATGGCAACACCACCTCCATCCCCAACACACACACACACACACACACACACACACACACACACACACACACACACCCCAACAGCTTTCCTGGAAAAGTCACCCTAAACTAGTGGGACTTGGAACTTGACTTAAGTGAGCCTTCAGTGAAAAGTAGCATTATTTGGAGACTTCACGCTTAATCGTTTTTAATTTGCGGCAAGAACTTTAAAGAGTGACTCCTGGTATCATTTCCTGGCCACTTGCTACTTTTCCTGTGTAGTTACATGTTAAACATGATGACTTGCTGTATAGAAGCCATGTGTTGTCATAATGTAACATCATTAAACAAAGTGTTTAGAGCAGTTTTAGCTGAGCCAGAACATGAACAACAAAACCCGCCAATTACAGTGTCATTTTGTGTAGTTGTTAAGGTTTCAAATGTCTCCAACTTTTTCTGGTAGGCCATATTGAGCATGTCACAGTGAACATCTGAGATAAAGATTTGCTAGGCAATGTGCAATTCTCGCTCCTTTTTTTAATATCAGAGAAGAAAGAGTTCTTTATAATAATTTGGCTCAAATGTCTACACACATTGCTCCAGCGTCTGTAGCAGCATGTGTTTCTAGGATTGTTCTGGAAGAGAAAATGCAGAAACAGCAGGGAGCAGAAGATAAACAGGCAATCCGTGACTCATTAAAACAAGCATTGGTAGCCAACATTGTGGAGTGTGTGAAGACCCCAGATCCAACTCGCCTATAAACTTTTTTTACCAGCTGGACTTAGCATCTGTCAGAGTTTGGAAGGAGAGATAATCTGGTACAAATGATTTCAGTGTGTCGCATTTATTAACCTGCCACCTTACATAACTCTGCTGATTGGGAACTCAGGGAAATGTTTGAGCAATGACACAGCTTATCGCTGCAATGTTACAACTTCAATAATAAAGATCCAAGTTGCTATTTTAAAAAAATACACATACTGCAGAGCAATTGGAAAATGATAATGAAGCAAAGTTAAAAAGCATCACAGTCTTGAGAAATGTACGTGCCAGAAGAATAATTAAAATTCAGTTTGGGTTTTGATCATGTTCAATTCTTTACATCAATTAGGCAGAAAAAGTATTTTATTTTTTAATAGTTGTCACATTAGCTTTGTTGAACAGCTCTGATGTAAACAAATGTCAAACTGGGAGCATCATCGTGTCCTTTTCCAACTGCTTACTGTTCTAAATGAATGATTCACTTCTATTAAATCCCTGACAATTGCTAGAAGGAAATTTTCTGTTTTTAAACATTTTCACAGTAGAAATAAAGGAAAAGTAGAAGGGCCTTTATGTAAAAAATGGTGTCCATTTTTTGTTTTAAACAGCTTTGTCTTGGCTCACAGTTCGTTAAGGACAAAGAATATTATCCCAGAAGCCAAAATCCTGCAAGGTAACCTATATCTTTTTCATTTCTGTGTTTTGGTCTACTTCCTTTTTGCCTCAAAGTTTGCTTAGGATTATTTGGTCAAGAGGAGGAAACACCACAAAGCAATCTTCTATTTCTTATCCAGCTCACATGCCAGTAATTTCAAATTAATGGGGATGTTTACTCTCTAGTCCAAAATTTGCACATATTAGCTTATAAAATATGGATAAGCTGGTTTCCTCAAACAAAATATAGCCCTGCCATTTCAAAAATGAAAATTACAGAGACTGGAAAAAAATCAGCTGAAGTAATGCTTCACGTTTCGCAATGGTTAGCCTATTATTTGTAGTTTTGAAACTTTATTGGTCCCCAAACTAATCTTTTCTGAGTATAAAAACATTAACATATGGTTTAACACAGCACAGGGCTGGAAAGTCCATATCCCAAATGCACATTGTATGCAGGGTGACATTCACACTAAATATCATCCCTCAGGGTCTGTACTCCATTTTACCTGGGATTGGAGAGCCATGAAATCCCTGGAAAAGTTGTTCATGAGTCTGAACCAAATGGTGCACAGTGTACTGAGATACTAACAGTGTGTGCTTCTGCCAAAGGTTGTGGCTCAAATGTCTCTCTAAGTAACATTAAAAATCTGCTGGTTCATGCCTATGAATTTCAATATTTATAGCATTCAATAAAACGGTCCACTGTCAGAGAGATGTGCCACTGTGCACTCTCTGAGCAGATGGGCGGCAATATGGCACATTTACAGGGACCAGCTGTGGAGCGCAGAAATGGATGCTGGTCAGAGGCAGGGTACAGACCCCACATCTGGAATTCTAACCGACCAGCCTCGGTACCCATTGTAAAGTTTCCTTCTGTAGGACAAGCCCTGATTTAGAGCTGCTCACTAGTGTGCCTTAAACTGCATCAAGAGTCCTCATTAACACAAGAGACTAGAGGGAGGTTAGGGCCTGGAACTCCTCTGCTGGGCATCTGTTAGAGTCTGCTGATGGTACTCTGTAGTCGGTTATAGATGCACCCAGGGGAGGATTCTCGCATGCATGATGCACTGTTCTCTACTTAACTGCTTTTATACTAAAAAAAAAAAACAAAAACAAAAACAAACAAAAATGTAAGTTTTATTATAAACAGAGCTACTTTCACCACACCCCTTTATCTAAATAGGACAAAAAAGACCCTGAGAAAAAGGACAATCCCTAGGTTATTTAAAAATTTGGTAGGAATATTCATTTTTTTTTCAAGTCTCCAATAGAACAATGTCTTATTTCAAATTGAATAGGTTTCATTCAAGTGCATGGTTAGAAATTTCTAAACTATACTGAGGTCTTAGACTAGCTGTCTTCGTTCTAATATCACAACTCAGATCATCTGCAAAATGGTATAATTTCGCAGAGTTTAAATCATTCAACCAACTTGAAAGAAAAGTAAACTGTTTTGCATTTTTCAGATATCAACAACAAATGGTTTGTTTCATAAAGATACTCTTAAACAGTAATATTCTACTTTTATTTTTAGTAAATATTTTCCCTTTAGAGAAAATTCTACTATCATTCTTTCATTTTATAAAATTCTTTTCTCACATTTTTCAATTATTCACTTTAAAATTTGGTCTTCGGTGACTCCTATCTCTTGAAAAGTTATTCGTTTATAGCTTCATACTACTGATGACCCATTTTCTACAACAATCACTCAACATCTATCTCTACCTCCTTAAACCACCAAGAGAAATAGATATTTTAAGCAAGCGAGCCAATACAACTAATTACCAACTGGATTATGCTAACTTAATAGTATAATGTAGAGATATTTGCGGGCCTTCTCATTCAATAATCATCTACTTTAAAATTATGCTATTTTATGCTATTTGACCTCCACCTTAAAAAGAAAAAATTGGTTAGAACTGTTAAAGCAATTCTAAGAAATGGCTGATTTCCACCTAATGACAAGTTAACATGTTAAAAATACTCTGAGTAATTGATGGATGATTAATTGAATGGTATAGTGGGTTAGTAATTAATGAATGACTGAATGCCCAGCCCAGACATATTAGCTAAAGCAATAATTGTTTACTTAAGATAGTATCCACTATGAACACACCCGTGTGGCATGTAACTTAGAGACTCATCTGCCTCTAACAAAGGTCAAGTATAAGAAGGAAATGAACCACACTGAACATTTAGAATTGTAGTGATAAGAGGTATGAAATTATTAAGAGGTAAAGAGTATATAGATAATGAAGAATGAACCCAAATTGTCAATCCAAGTAAAATATATATGATCAAAACAGTTTAAAAGTATTCAATGAGAGTGAATTCTAATTTTCCTTTTACTTTTCAACCATGTTTAAAATTTTCATTGGCAGTTCAACATCCCAAAGATATTATGTACTTACTTCAACAGAAAATGTTAATATTTAGGTCATCCCAGACTCTTCTTATAATCGTATGGATCATAAATATATTGTGAACAAAACATGTGATGCCTCTGAATGGATTATGATCTTCCAACTAGGGAAATATTGAAAACAAAATGCATTGAAGTAAAGTGAGATTAACATGATACAAACATTCCCAAATGGCAATCTTCATCCACAGTAGCCACCTCCTATCCATTGTGATTGATGCAGACTTTCTCAACACAAATAATCCCATCTCTGGGTGTCCATCAGGCAGGCAGAGTTCCAGCACGGTGTTGTCTGGCTCAACGTGTGCTCGTCACGGATTGCTGACTGCACAACTTTTCCCATCTTGTAGAAAGACTTCCACTCCACTGCTCCTGACAAGAGACAAATCTATTTATGTATCCTTATTCTGGCTTTGAAATGCAGAAAGGTCATTTTTCCTTTTTTTTTAAAAAAAAAGATTGTTCTATGAAGACAATACATTAATTACAATCAAATAGCTGAAAAGGATGGCATAAATCCATAAAGCTGTATAAAGGCAATAGATAAATGGTAAATAAGCTTTTCCTAGCTTAAAAAAATGCGTGGATATGACTCTGTGTGTGTGTGTGTGTATGTGTGTGTGTGTGTGTGTGTGTGTATTTAAAGAAACTTAATATGATAGAGCTACAAAAAAGAGACTTATTTTGTTTAATAATTTCTGATTTTATTTTTAGTTTTGTGATTTTATTTATATTTAGGCAGGCAATGAAACTGCAGTAAATCTCAAGAGGATTTTCTTTACTTTAAATTCCTAAACTGAAAATGAGAGGGAGTTACAAATATTAAAAGAGAAAAAAAAATTAAGATAAAGCTTGTAGGTTTAGAATTGGATTTAGTTTAAACTCAGCTTCAAAATATATTCATAGAGATAGAAATAAATATACAGTAAGAGTATGTGCATGCACATACTCACACATTCACACATTCCCTACCTCTATCCACTGAGAGGGCTTAGCAGCTACTTGATAGCTCAGTAACAATGAGCATATGTAACACCTTGAGCTTGGCTTCATTACCATTTGCTACTTAAAAAAAAAAAAGCCAGGGCTCCTTGGAGAGATCACTAATTCTAGGGCTGGGGCAAGGAAAGTGCCAGATGAGCCTAGGGCATCTTGTGCCAGAAAGCAGAAAGCACTCAAAGAATGATGGGGGCATGTGAAAAGGACCCAGGAACCAACTTGATGGAGCTACCACTGGCCAAACTGGAAACAATTTAAGCATCAAAATAAACAAC
>NW_011888805.1:9683750-9694409 GCF_000151845.1 Pteropus vampyrus
AATTCTAAGAAATGGCTGATTTCCACCTAATGACAAGTTAACATGTTAAAAATACTCTGAGTAATTGATGGATGATTAATTGAATGGTATAGTGGGTTAGTAATTAATGAATGACTGAATGCCCAGCCCAGACATATTAGCTAAAGCAATAATTGTTTACTTAAGATAGTATCCACTATGAACACACCCGTGTGGCATGTAACTTAGAGACTCATCTGCCTCTAACAAAGGTCAAGTATAAGAAGGAAATGAACCACACTGAACATTTAGAATTGTAGTGATAAGAGGTATGAAATTATTAAGAGGTAAAGAGTATATAGATAATGAAGAATGAACCCAAATTGTCAATCCAAGTAAAATATATATGATCAAAACAGTTTAAAAGTATTCAATGAGAGTGAATTCTAATTTTCCTTTTACTTTTCAACCATGTTTAAAATTTTCATTGGCAGTTCAACATCCCAAAGATATTATGTACTTACTTCAACAGAAAATGTTAATATTTAGGTCATCCCAGACTCTTCTTATAATCGTATGGATCATAAATATATTGTGAACAAAACATGTGATGCCTCTGAATGGATTATGATCTTCCAACTAGGGAAATATTGAAAACAAAATGCATTGAAGTAAAGTGAGATTAACATGATACAAACATTCCCAAATGGCAATCTTCATCCACAGTAGCCACCTCCTATCCATTGTGATTGATGCAGACTTTCTCAACACAAATAATCCCATCTCTGGGTGTCCATCAGGCAGGCAGAGTTCCAGCACGGTGTTGTCTGGCTCAACGTGTGCTCGTCACGGATTGCTGACTGCACAACTTTTCCCATCTTGTAGAAAGACTTCCACTCCACTGCTCCTGACAAGAGACAAATCTATTTATGTATCCTTATTCTGGCTTTGAAATGCAGAAAGGTCATTTTTCCTTTTTTTTTAAAAAAAAGATTGTTCTATGAAGACAATACATTAATTACAATCAAATAGCTGAAAAGGATGGCATAAATCCATAAAGCTGTATAAAGGCAATAGATAAATGGTAAATAAACTTTTCCTAGCTTAAAAAAATGCGTGGATATGACTCTGTGTGTGTGTGTGTGTGTGTGTGTGTGTGTTTAAAGAAACTTAATATGATAGAGCTACAAAAAAGAGACTTATTTTGTTTAATAATTTCTGATTTTATTTTTAGTTTTGTGATTTTATTTATATTTAGGCAGGCAATGAAACTGCAGTAAATCTCAAGAGGATTTTCTTTACTTTAAATTCCTAAACTGAAAATGAGAGGGAGTTACAAATATTAAAAGAGAAAAAAAATTAAGATAAAGCTTGTAGGTTTAGAATTGGATTTAGTTTAAACTCAGCTTCAAAATATATTCATAGAGATAGAAATAAATATACAGTAAGAGTATGTGCATGCACATACTCACACATTCACACATTCCCTACCTCTATCCACTGAGAGGGCTTAGCAGCTACTTGATAGCTCAATAACAATGAGCATATGTAACACCTTGAGCTTGGCTTCATTACCATTTGCTACTTAAAAAAAAAAAAGCCAGGGCTCCTTGGAGAGATCACTAATTCTAGGGCTGGGGCAAGGAAAGTGCCAGATGAGCCTAGGGCATCTTGTGCCAGAAAGCAGAAAGCACTCAAAGAATGATGGGGGCATGTGAAAAGGACCCAGGAACCAACTTGATGGAGCTACCACTGGCCAAACTGGAAACAATTTAAGCATCAAAATAAACAACAATAATATATTAAAATTCATTGAATAAAATTGAAAATTATGAAAACATATATGTATAAATAAATGAGTACATTTGAAGTTTGATAAGGTACTAGTTTCAAAGTATCTACCCACAAAATATTTATTCATTACAAAGGAGAAAAAAATTAACTTTACAGTTTAGAAGACTTGGCAACATCATCCTAATCATGCCATCAAAGTGAACCTCTTCAGTGATGGTGTATATTGAAATTATGCATCTCAACAGGAAGAACCAACATTACTTTTGTGGTATTTTTGTCAACATGTATAACCTGAATCTAATCATGAGGAAGCATCAGATAAACCCAAATTGAAGGACACTCTACAAAATAAATGACCTGTAATCTTCAAAAGTATCAAGGCGACTTTTACAGAGGAAAGGCTAAAGAAATGTTTCAATCTAAAAGAGACTAGAGAGACATGAGAACTACACACAAGATGTGATTCTCTACAGGTACAGTTTGAAAGAGACATTTTTGAGGCGATGGGCAAAACTTGAATGGGATCTTGAATGTATCCATGTTAACCATCTGATTTTCATGGTTATATAGCATTTGTGTTGGAGAATGTCCTTGTTTGTAGGAAATTCACACTAAAGTATTCAGAGATGATGGATCATTAGGTCAGCAACTTACTGTAAATGTTTCAGGGGAAACAAAGTTTTTTATTATGTATTTTCAACTTTTCTGTAAGTTCGTAACTTTTCAAAATTAAAAACAAAAGGTTTTAATACCTATACACGAGACTCACCTCCAGAGAATGTAGATTTATTTGAGGTGAGACCTAGGCATGTGCATTTTTAAAAGTCTCCCCAGGTATTTCTAATGTGCAACCAAAGTTGAGACCCATTTGTCTACATGCTAAATAAACTCTCTCATTTTACAAAAGAGTAAATAGAATTCAGAGACCAAAGTGAAAGTCATGCATCAGGCAGAACAGGCTCCAGAACACAGGTCTTCAGACTCCTAGTTGGTTAATTTATTCATTTTATTGATATTATATTCAGGGTATTGTGCTGAGTATTTTGAAAGAAAAACACTAAAACATATGTGCTTGTAATAGTAATAATGTCTTCTCTCGTATAACATTTTATTGCTTGTAAATGTTTTAACATTTCTTTTCGTTGTCAAAGCAATTCACTTGAGTATTATTATCTCAATTTTACAGACAAGGAAACCAAGGTTTAATGAGCAAATGATATCCTGTGTCAGGTCCAGGCTCAGGTCTGCTGACACCTAGGCCAAGGTTTTTCCACTAGTTTAATAGAAGACCCCAAATGTTAAATGTCAACTGAGTAATAAAGAGCCATAAGTATCCTGGGAACATACAAGAACTTGAGGTCACTCCAGGTGCAGTATTGAGAAGGACTTCATAAAGGAAGCAAGATATGAGCTACAAACTGAAAGATAGTTCTAAACAAAGAGAGAAGGAAAATCGTCCTAGACGAACAGGGTATATGAACAAAAGGCAAGACAAAAATGAAAGCTCAATGTCTTATGGGAGATAATAAGCAAAGCAGTTTGAGTAGCTGACATCAGTGAACGGTTTCTATCAAAAGATTATATGAAGGTAGACTACAAGTATTTTTCGATAATCTGCAGTTTCCAAAGGGTTAGAAATAGCGTGGGTTAGAAATCAGGGAAAGCTGGGCTCTGACTTTGAGCCTCAGCTTCTCATTGTTATCTGCTGTATAACGCAGAAGAAATAGAAACACCTCAGTGCTTCCAATAGTGAAATGAGAAAACCAAAGACAACCAATCTCAAAAAGATGCTGCTGAGCAAAGATCATTACTTGATCTAGCATGACATGGGAAACAATATGTATTTGCTCTCATATTAATTGCCTGAACCTGTTTGGAGCACCTGACTTAAAGGATCTTAGTTATGCCTCATGGCAACCTCACAAGATACGAATTTTTGTCACTCTTTTCACAGATAAGGAGGCTGAGAAGCGTAGGGGTTCATTGAGCTCTTTGAGATCCCCACCTGGTAGGTTGTATAACAGAGGTTTGAACTTAGAGCTACCCATCCCTCAAGCTCATCCTCTTTCTCTCTCTCTCATGTCCCTGTGCAGCACCAAGCAAGGCCACTGTATGCACAACTCTGGTGAGCGGTAATTAGAACTAGGCCTTTTTGAACCTGAAGGTCATATTTTGTCACAACATTCACTTTCAAAGTTGATATAACTTGTTTAATTGATATATATATTTATTGCTCTGAGTAGACTTATTTCAGTTTCACTTTTAAGTAGCGAAAACATCTATTTCTTATAACTTTTATGAAAATAGTGGCTTCCAGTATTTTTTTCGTAGTTTTAAGTGTAGAATTGGAAACTTTATATCAATGAAAAGGGTTGAGGACCTAGCAAAAGATCTGCCTCTGATAGAATTGGGAACCTCTGATAGGTTGCAGAGATGAAGAATGGACTCAAAGAGAGCAGTTTGAAAAGGAGTTTCAAGAAATTCTAGAAGGAATGAGTTTCTTTACCTCCTGGTTCCAATATGGAAAACAAAACAAAACAATTGATCCTCTCCTGTGGTCATCAAACCATTCTAACTAAGAAAAGCAGCCCTAATTGACGCCTTTGCTGAAGGTCAATAAAAGTAAGCCATCTATCTGCTCACACTATTAATAATGAGCAAGAGAGTGGAAATTTTGTTTACCGTGGGAAACAGGTTTGAAGGTGCGATTAGAAAAGAGGGAGCATCCTATTCCTGTGGCATAGAATTTAGGCAGTGCTTTTTCTGCTCTGACTCACATGTACCTAAGCACATACAGTCAACTGATACAATGGCTAAATGCTCTCATTGCTTGCCACCACAAATTACCTCCCCCACATCATTTGTTGAGCCTCTTCAATATAACAGGCACATTCACTGCTTACACAGGGTGCCGTGTGGACCGGAAGTGGAGGAGATGGACGAGATACCACCTCAAGGGTCCTCATTTTAGGGATAGATTTAGTCATGATTATAATCCTAGGTCTCCGTGTGTTCTAATGTGAATTACCTGTAAAGGGCGCTGCCATTTTAGTCGATGTGTACCCATTTTGACTCCTCCATGTTTGCCCTTTGCCATGTGAATTAATCTTAGGAAAGGTAGTGAACTGGTGGCGATCAAAGACATAAGAAGAATAAGAAGAAATAAAATTTCTTAAAATGACTGATTGTAGTCTTCTTGATTCCTGTGCTACTCGATGGCAAATAAGAGCAGTCTCTGTTCTGGCCAGAAAAACATTGCAGAGCTGCCCTTCAACTTTTGCCAGAGGGAAAAACCAGTCTCTGAAACCAGCTGAGTAGATTTATGCTACATTTCTATTCAACAAATTCCATGGAGAAATAGTTTAAGTAAATTTCTCTTTTTCATTAGAAATAAAAAATAGATCTTACTGTATCATGAAAGTTACAAGAAAACTCTGAGTCCTATTTGACAAATATTAGTTTAGATGCTCTGAATTTTACCAGAGTCACCTACGTGAGATTTTCTCCTCTCTGATGGACTACAATCAGCTTTAATTTTATATGATGATGGAGAGCAGCGATATAGGTTAGCCATAAATTATTTCTATCTTGGCTTTCAGTTATATTTTTATAATTTTCTATAAAAGTATTGTACTCCAATATGTTCCTTGGAGTAATGCTAAGTCACTGTAACAAAGAGATTCCAAAATACAATGATTCTAAAAAGAAGCTTATTCCTCTCTCATAAGACATCTGCAGAAATTCATCCAGGGTATATGGGACAGTCCTGCTCCAAGCCGATTTGAGAGACTCAGGACCTTCCATGTTGTTTCATCGCCCTAGAGCATGGTCATCATGGTTGAAGCTAGTCATCACCACATCTAAATTCAGCCAGTTAGAAAAAGAAAGAGGAGGTGGATGAAATAGACTAATGCCTAAAGCTCCAGGCCCAGGCATGGCACACGTGGCATCCTCTCACATTCTATCAGAGACAGCTTGGTCACATCTAACTGCAAGGGAGACTGGGCAATGCAGTCTCCAGCTTCGCCATCACATACCCAGAGGAAAAAAAAAGGAGAAAGGGGATTGAGGAGATAACCAGCAGTCTGCATCATGTTGATATTAATTAAAGAAAATTATAATTGACTGTGTATACTTTAAACAACTTAGGATGCTCCATGGTAAAGACCTCAAAGAAACTATTAAATGGTCCAGTTTCCTTCTTGCTTCCTAGAGAAGTTAAATTCCTCTAAACTTAGAGGAGGTGATCAAGTCCTATGTTAAAATCAAGACTTAATAATATAAATAAATAATATCATTAAGAACTAAAAAGTGTCATATCTGATATATATGTATATATATCATATATGTCATATCTGATATATACGTATATATATCATATATGTATATATATGAACACATATATGTACACATATATATCATATATGTATATATTATATATATATATATATATATATATATATACACACACACACACACACACACACACACACACACACACACACACACACACACCCCCCAGATCCCACACTGGCATCCTGCAGGATGAAAGAAAGTCTCAGACATAATTCATTAATATGGCATAACATATAACTTTTCTTGTAAAAAAAAATGGGAATTCTGATAAAAATACAAGACAGTCATTTCTACATGGTAACAGGCTGTGTTCAGCTAGAGCAGGTGCTAGGCTCACCAGTCTCCAGCACATCCTCTTTTCTTGCATCCATGTTGCTCCGGCCTGGTCCTTATATATCTTTGAGCTTTTAAGCCCTGAGTTATACCAGATGGAACCAATCCATTCAAACCTAGTGTTCAACTTCAATTGTGATGGCAAAAAATGCTGCCGTAGAAAGTGGAGTAGTTACTCTCCACAGGACTCACCCTTTCACACGCTTACTACCTCTGCACAATTAGCTGTGGATTTCTCTTCATTTAACTTTTCTAATTTTTACTTAGCTTTATAAATATTCTTTACTATAATCTCTCTACTAAGAACTGGGTTGTCAGATTTAGATTTAAAAAGCCTAGATTCATTGAGATTGATACTTTCTATAAATATTAAGGTAACAGTTATATCCTTTGTAGAGTAGCACAAAGCAAAATTTCAAGAGAAGAGACAAACTAAGAACATTGAACAGTTTTCTAGCTTCTTCTAAGTCAGCTTTTAATAATTCAGTATCATTGATTGATTCATTAAAAACAAAATTTGCATGCTAAATTCCCATAACATCAGATGACAGAACACTAAAACAAAAATGCACTCTTGAGCCAAAGGTAAATCATTTGTGGTTTTTAAGTCTCACTGGCCTTTCTTATCATAGATTGCAATAACCCAGAAAGAAAAACCACATAATCATCGTATTCTCATATAAATAGGTATATCTATATAAACAAGCACCATGTGTGTTATTAACACAGAACTAGAAATAAGGTTTTCAAGCATAACTCAAACTTAGTGCAATTAGAGGAATCGTTAAATAATGAATTATTGTCTCTGGTGAATTTAGTGTTATGAACATGAAGAAATCTTTAGAGGCACAGGTGAAATATTGAGAAGGAGGGAAAGGAAACACATCATTTGGAAATACATTAAAATATTTTTGTTGTTAGAAAAATTCAAGAAAGATTTTAAAATCTTAAAAAAATAAATTCATGGGAAAAAAATGAATCCATGATGAAACGTAGATAAAAAGAATAGAAATTGGAAATGCAGCCATAAAAATAAATATTAGCTAGGAGGGCAAGACGGATCTGTATGTCTAATAAGACAAACTTTTTCTTTTCTTTATTGTTTCTTTTCTTTGCTGTTCTTTTATGCAAATTATTATTTTTTATTTAATTTTCCTCTGAGTGAAGCAACAGACTGGACTGTAACTTAACTCAATCAACTGGTAAAAAAAAAAAATGTAGTATCTCAAGCCAAATCCTTGGAAAATGTACCATATGCATTAATTCTCTAGAGTACAGTTCAGATCCCACTGGTTAAAAATTATGTTAGACAGGATGTTGGTTCTCTGCTCTCCCTAGACTGTTAGAACCCTTCCTTTGCCCTTATAAATTTGAGCTGGTGTCTGGTTTTGTTTGGGAAGAGAAATAAATAATATAACAAAACACACAGGGGGGAAATCCAAGAAGGCCATCATTAATGTGTTAAATTATTTCTAATATCTATCACCCTCCTAACTCAGTGACTGCAAATGTTTTGCATAGCAGTAAAGCTGTCTTTATCTACTCAGACGAGCAGAGGGGCGAACATTTGCATTTGACTTCTGCTGATAAAAATGAAACATTAAAAGGCTATTTGGCAAGTACGCAAAAGCCCAGAAGAGCAAAGCCTTATTCTTTTTTAGATGTAGTTCTTTACAGAGTCTCCTTAAGAGTGCTCAGTAGGGTGTGACCATATTGCTCCCCGTGGTCATCATATGGTTTGCCCACGCAGACGCCGAATTGTTTTGTGGATGTGAAATATTGTATGTTACCCCGAGAGCAGTGGAGCCAGTGGAGCCAGGAACTGTTGTTGAGACTGACAGTTACATTGTGCTCCTGAATAGTGAAACGGCAGAATCAAAAACACAAATGGACCCAGACAGAATGTCCTGACCTTTAAGAAAAAGCCTGATTGGATATGGTGTAAGCTCGCCTTCATCTCCCTCCATAATCCATTACACCTTTCTCAGCCCACTTTCTCAGGGTAGGCAGTTCATGGATGAGCATCTCTTAGATTCTTTATGTGAAATTATTTATGGGGGGAAAAACCCAGGAGCACCGTAGTAAGTACCACCTTCCCCCACATAACTTATCCTTGATGGTTATTTTATATTAATACTCTCCAAAACCAATATTAACAAACAACAGTGTGTTGTTTTTATCAATCTAATCCTATTGGTATATATATGACTGTACTTAAATTTAAAAAAAATGAAGACAGATGCTCGAGTATAAGAATGAGTGTATAACCCACGCTTCCAAACAAATGTCATTTAAATGTCTTTAAATTATAAATTATTGTTTGCAATCGCTATTCACCATATTGGTAACTTCTTCAAGTGATCTAAGTATAAAATAGAAAATGCACAGAAGAGTAGAAGTAATTAATTTCTCATTTCTCTCTATAGATTTTCCTATTGTCTAAGGTTGTAAAATAATGTTTTTTTCTGAAAAACTCATTAATTGCTTAAGCATATGATGTAATTATAATAAACAAAATGTTGTAGTGGCTAAGTGTAGAGCCAGAGGAGAGAAAGAGCAATCAAGGCGACCGTTTCATAAATATATAAATGTCTAAGCAACATACTGCATACTTGAAACTAATAATAAAATAAAATTTAAAATCAATCAATTAATTTTAAACAGTATTAATATTAGAATAAAAATATTGTATATATTTTAATAAGCTCATATTTCAAACTTAATTCTTTCATTTTATATGAGACTATTATCACCCTTTAAAAACTTGATGTTATTCATACATGAATATATATGTGATATGTTATTGAATCCAGTGTCTTACTCTTTCTGTTACAAGCTCCACATGATAAGTTGAGACAAGACTGTTAGAGAACAATTGAGATAATTAACATAACAAAGTAATAGTTTAAACTTTATGAAGTGAATTTTTGACCATTGGGAAAAGTCGAAGTCCAATATCCAAATAAAACAGTCTAGATTCACGTTTGTAGTAAAAATAAAATAAAATAACTCCTCTTTATTCTTACTAAAGATAGATTTCTTTTTTGCATTTTTTGCTAACAATTTTTCCCCTTAGGAACTCCGCGGACACACAGCAGCCGTTTTAAGAGTTCTGTTTTCTTTTCCTCTCTCTTGTTCTTTCCCTGATTTCTAAGCCTCCCTTCTGCTAACAAACTCTCCTCCATACATTATTTGATTTCAAAGGTTTCTTGCTGTACATTTACCAATAGTAGATTTGTAACACATAATTTAAAGTATGTATAAGATTACATTACATTTACTAGAATATTTAACCTGTCTCAACAGAGACAGGGACTTACATTTTTAAACTCTAAACTTTTGCTCTGAAAGTCTGATGATTCCACGGGTGTTTCTTGCATCTCTATTCTACAAGAGGGAAGCATCTTCTAACTCAATTAGCATGCTAAAGAATGGGTTTGGTTTTGTGCTCCATTAAAGTCAACTAAATGGATGCGCTGCATGTCTTTATTTCAAAAATAAAGCTGAACAATTAAATCCCATGTCTCTTTGCTCAGCTTTTGATTCCAAACAAAGCTTTCCCACTTGCTGCCTTTGGACGTAATGTTAACAAAGTCAGTTAACATCAAGCCCTGCAGTAACAGGCATGGCAGAATGCCTTGTTTTTGCTCAATCAGTCTGTGTTCAAACTATCAGTTTGATTTATTTGTCCACATTGACCCTTATTCACCACTTAATTATCCTCGTATAATGTTTCAAGAGGCTCCTGACACAAGGAGAAAGACAATTGCTGATGTTCTATGAAACAACTGTTGACCTGATGGGCCCAAATGAAGACCATGGGTCGAAGGTTGTTTGCTTTTGGAAGAACCCACTTCTCATGCCTGAGAGCGGTGGCCAGAGCCACTCACTGTGGGTGCCAAAGGCTGTCCGGTCAAGCTGTTAATCAGGTTCTCAGAGTGCATGCTGGCCATCACCACAGGATGCTCACGACGTTTTGCTCTGTCAGTCTCTCCGAACTCCCCGATAGGTTTGGGATAATATTAAAGTTAGGGGCAAAAAGACAACACGCAAACACACTGCGCTTCGATTTCAGCAATGTCCTTATAAATATGTGGTTACTTTTGCTATTGGAAATATATCTCTCACTTTATATATGAACAGGAGGGAGTTCAGAACAACAGATTCGAAATGAGAAGTAATATCATAAGCATTGAACTGCTTCATATTGTTCTTTAA
>NW_011888805.1:9695404-9718908 GCF_000151845.1 Pteropus vampyrus
TGGATGTGTGTTGGGGCGGCATATCAGCAAGCTGCAGCCCTGCACACCCAGCTTTGATCATGTGGGACCACTTTTTTCAGTTCTTTTCCACATAAGATTTTTCTCCAGGACAAAGATTCCATGGACTTTAAAGAGTTGGTTTTTTGTTTTCATTTTTGTTTTTTAATCTCTAGATGTAGAAGCCTTCCAGCTCTGGGATGTCATTTTAGGGATAAAATTGTCATTCTCAAAGCTGAAAGAATGCAAAGAGACAAAATGGAATCGGCAGAAAAAAAACCCTCAAGCAGAAAACTCGGCCTCCATCTTGTCCTTTAAACCATTCCACCATTCCTCCATGGATTCTGTCATTTGCTGCTGAAGTGACCATCCTACCTCCTCCTCTGGCCACAGACACCCAGGGCTGAGACCTCCTAAGGGTTCCTGCCCAGGAAGAATGCCAATGGAGAGGTGAAGAGGCACACAGTAGGGGATTGTCCCAACATGAAATCCTGCCAAAAGAAAGGCCACAGAGCTTTTCTCTCTGCTCTGGGCTTGGCCTCCAATACCAAGAAATTTCCATATCATGTTCCAACAGAAATGATCAAAATAAAAATCTCTCTGAGAAAAATGCAGTTATCTTTAAAGTTTGTTCATTTGTTTTATCTCACTCTTCTATTCAGGCTTCCTTTCTACATGAAAATATATATTTTTTAATTTGAAAAAATAATTTGCTTTCAACACTCATAGCAACTCATACCTGTTTCCTTCAAAAACAGGTATGTCAAAAGTCTACTTCCAACAGCTCAAGAATTCTCTCACAAATCTACTTTTGCATCTGTCTGTTACATGCTGCTAGTGATTAAAAATGGAACACAAATGTAAAAGCAATTACGGAGAAAAGGAGTAGCCAGGAGCCACGGAAACAAGTACATGTTTCAGTAAATATGCCTAACTAACTCCTGTAAGCAAAAACCTCCCAACTAATGGAATTAAGGTTAATATGAACTTTGCCAGGAAGATAAGAAGGAATGGGACTCTGATGATAATTTTAAAATTACTAAGTATTTTGGGTTATTATGGACAGGGTTAATACTTTGTTAGATTTGTCTTTTGATGGAATAAAACTTCAACGAACTATACATTAGCCCTCCTTGAGACAAGAGGATAAATAATAATTGAGATCTTGCCTTGAAGTTTCAAGAACTTTGTGAAATGTGTTAGATACTTTGAAAGCTCAGACAACTTCTCTGCTTAACACCTGTGTAAAAGTTACTTTTTTCAGAACTCCAGTTTCCTTATATATAAAATGTGGATCTTCATGTTGGGCATATATAGTAATGTAATCTAAATATAGCACTGACCAGATGCCTGTCACAAAGAAAGCGATCTACAAATTAGTTTCCTTTTAATTCAGTTCCTTCTGCAGTTCTACAATCTATGAAGTGGGTGTGGTCATCCTTTTAAAGATGAACTAACTAACTTAGGCTTAGGGAGAGTAACCAGAAAGCAAACATAAGTCTGTCTGTTCGGCTCTCCAGCCATGCTCTTTAAATGGCCCCAATCAGTCCACGTTCCTCCTCTTGAGAGCCACCATAAGAAGATGAAGATTTAGCTACCACATCTATGAATTTATGAGGAAGTATTTTACAGGTAGAGGAGGAATGGGGGAAAAATAGAAACATATGGAGACATATAGCTTGTGAAGCCATGCAAAATGGCAAAGTCCTAACTGAAGATACTGGAAGAAAATCAATGGAGTGCATAGTTGATTGGTTTAAAACATAGATTCTGGTGGGGGTAGGAGGATTTAATCGCTCAGGGGATATTGGGCAATGTCTAGGGACAATTTTGGTTGTGACAGTAGAGAAAGGAGCATTCCTGGCATCTTAGGGTAGGGGCCAGGGATGCTGTCAAACACCCTACAATGCACAGGACAGTCTCCTACCACAAAGAATTATCCAGCCCCAAATGCCAATAGCATAGAAGTTGAGACACTCTGATCTAAAATGAAAAATCCAATAAGAAAAACAGTCTCTTTTCTTTATAATAATTCCTTTTCAGTAACGCTTTAAATATTCTGCAGTAATACCAAGTGGATGTTTGCTCTGTACACTAATTCTGAATTGTGAGAAGATTACAATGGTTCTTGGGTGAGAAAATTAATTGTTTAAATATATTTAGTATCTCTAATACTGGAATGAAGACAGCCCTGGTATAGTTGTTGTCCGAATTATTTATAAGTTTTAAATTGCAAAGGTAATATAAAATCTTAAATGTTAGCCTAAAGTAAAATCATAAAATTTTCTCATGTTATTTTTCTTTCTGTTAAGGTCTCAATTTCTTGCCTTAGGTTATTTTGATTCTGGGATTTGTAACAATCTTGGCATGCAGAATAGACCATGCATCACAGAAAATGATGCAGGAAAGATAAACTCATGAGTTTAAGACAATTCAAATATGTGTGCTACTTAAAGCTTCTATATTTGGTCCAAATTTGAACCGTACCTATAAAACACTGATATCGATCTAAAAAGATTACACAAATAATATTCTACAAAGAACAAAGAGTAGATTTAATGTGTGGTTTAATGGTGTGTCAAAAACAATATGAGCATTAGAAGTACATTTGTTAATTGATTATATTTCACAATATAAGCATCATTAGCTTGCTCATTGAAAATCAACAACTTGTGGAGGAAAAAAATAAAAACACTTAATTTTCTTATTTTATACGAGTCTATCTACTACAAAAAAGTATTGAGACTGAGCATTCAGTAGAATCTATAGTATTGACCCCAAAGTTCAAGATTGCATTGTTACATTTGATTCTCTATCTGATGGCAAAGGGGCTTCTCTCTCCAAGAACCTAATAAGAAAAATCAAGTTGTGTTTTCCACGTAGCAACTCCTATAAGCCACATTTTGAACACACTTTTAATAAAAATATATGAACATGTAACACTTTCTGGTTGGTATAGATTGATGAAAAACCATTATTTTTTTTATATGGAAAATTTATGATCACAAAGACAGTATATATCAAAGAGTTCTCCCAAGGCACACCAATAAAGCACTCACCTACTGGGTTATGTTAAAGCAGAGCAAGATAAAAGTAAAGTTAGTTCATTTCTTCCCATCACAACAAAAAGATTGATAAAGAACATACTTGATATCAAACAGAGCTTCCTGCTGGCTTCAGTTACCTGGGAGTTTGGAGCCTGTGGTTTGAATAATGTTTCCCTTACAATAGGAATGACAGCAGAAGTGTGGAGAGACTGATGGGGCTTCCTGCAGGCTCAGCTTTTAGAGTTCAAAACTCATTCTTTATTCTCGAGTAGAAATGATAACAAATGTGTAAATAAATAGTCACTGATCTTCTGATGTTTCCTTTCTGGTGTTGGGAATTATCTAACTGTGGGCCCAGCAGAGGTGAGCCATCTGCATTGAACTACATTCCAGAGTTATGTAAGTTTTCAAAAGAATTAGCAAATACTCGTTTTTCATAATTTCACTTGAAAATAAATGTCTGTATATGAGATTCCTCAAGAAATAGGATTGTTGGGGCATTGACCGAAGACGTCTTGATGATGAAACTCAAAAACCTATAATACTAATAGACTTCATATAGATGCACAAGTTCTCATTTTAATGACTGTAGTTTTTGTCTCCTCAATTTTGGAAAACATTTTGCCCAAATAATAAAAATTTTAATATAAGAATTTAAATTTTAATATGAAATATAATACCTAAAAAATGCCTACATCAATATCAATATCAAAAAAAGATCTATTTGACCCTCAAGTACTTGTTTATTATTTATCTAATTTTCAAATATGTCAACAAAAAGGCTTAGACAATACATTTTATAATTGCATATATTATCTAATAGTTTCCAACCACTAAAGTAAAATTATATTTAATTATCATTCTAATTTTTTTTGAAATCTATATATGTTTCTGTGATTTAGCAGCTATGTTTCAAGCAATGCCCAGAAGAAATACTTTAACTTTTGATAAAGTTTAAGTTACAGGAAGGCAGACAAAGAAAATCCTGGCCTGAGTCAGACTGACTGAGCTATATAGCAGTTCTGAGTGACCACCAGAGGGCAGTATCCTCGAATGGGTGAAGGTTGGGGAGGGGAGGGAGGAGACTAGGATGGAATCTAAGGTTTCACACTCTGAAACCCAAGAGTGTGAAATGGTTTTTGTTTTCCAACTTAAAAAAAGAAGTGAAAAAATTTCAAAGCAGAAATAATAACACTTTATAGCACTTAACTATGTGCCCAGCACCGTTTTTTTTTAATAAATTTATTTATTTAAATTAGTTTCAAGTATACAGTTCATTGGTTAGACATCTATATTGTTCATTAAATGATCCCTCCAATTGTTCCCTCCCTCCCCTGGCCCTCCACTTAGCCATCATATTAATGCTAACTGCATTCCCTGTGCCTTGCTCCCCATCCTCGTGCCCAACTATCGACTACTAATTTAAGTGTTTTGCATATATTAACCCATTTAGCCCTCGTAACAACCCTGTGGTGTGTACACTGCTACTAACCCCCATCTTACAGATAAGGAAATTGAGGCATAGGGAGCTTTAGTCTCTTGCTCAAGCCAAGTAGTGGAGCTGAGATTCAGAGTTTGGTCTGCATATCAGAGGCCAGGCATAAGACGTCTCTACTGGAACCAATACACTCTCTTTCCCACTAAGTCATTAGGCCTGTCTGACAAACTGGAAGTCAGATAGTAATTTCTTCTTCATTCCATCTTCTAGAAAGATATAATTCCATTTTTCCTCTTATTTTCCATAATAATAATCCATCTGTATTTTTTTAAATGCATTTTCTATTTCCTTAAAGTTCACACTATTAAAACAGGCATATCTATCATACTAAGACTTGCCAGAGAGAATGATGTTTGTTTAGGGTTTTGAGTTTCAGAAGGTGGAAACCTAAACATGCTCAAAAATGAACACTACAGCCTCAGCCAGCACTGGTCTTATAAACTGGTTGAACCAACAGACCACATATGGAGGAAAATAAAGAATATCTACAAAGAAATATATTATTAAATCCTCATCACAATATTGAAAAAATGAATTACTGCTCTCAAGTAAGAATATGAGGACAAATAGAATTGACTAATTCAAAATGTCATATCAAATCAAGACGACTTTAAAAAATAAAGTCACATCCTTTATAGAAGAGAGAAGATGAAAATTAAGATGAAATAAATCTGAACTGTCAAGTACATCATTCATCCATTCATTTGACAATTATGGAGAAATAGAGGCAGAAGTAGTGACCTCTTCACAAAGGATTTTCCTCAAAGAGGCAAAGGGAGAGAGCGTCCTAGTGAAGGGATCGACGAAAGCCAAGCCCTGAGGTGTGGGAGAGTAGGTGAGTTTGGAGAATGGCAAGAAGCCATAACTGGCTGAGGCTTGTGGTCTGCGGAGGGAGGCGTGGGGAGGGGGTGCTACAAACGTAAGTGGCATAAGGAGAGACAGGGTGTGAGGGTCCTGGAATGAAAATCTTAGTAAGGGACTCAACTTTTATCCTGTAAGAAATGGAGAAAATGTGGATTAAGTTCTAAAGCTGGATGAAAATGTGTATCTAGTGTGCAAGTTAAAGGCCAACCTCTGACATGGTGTTGAGTATTTGTATGAAGGACTGAATAGAGTTCCTTTAGGTTCGCAGATGCTGCCAGACCGGGAAAGCCAGCCAGCATTTTATATGCCTTGATGAATTGGAGAAGCAATGTTTAAAAAGGAGTAAGAAAAGACAAACGAGGAGAGGAAATAAGTAAGCACACTTAAAGAAGAGCTAACAGACCATGCATGCCATGGGGTTTAGGTAATGACAGTCTGTTTTCCAGTTAGCATCCATCGGTCTCAGACTGGCAGAATGATCCAGAGGACCCAGTCATTTAAATCAGACTTTTTTGAACATAGGCATGTGCCCCTCAAGCATTTTGAGTGCCTACTATGTTCAAGGCACTGTGCTAGGCGCTGGGTAGTCCAAGATGAAAGAGAGATGACTCCTGCCATCAAGAAGTTCACTGTTGTACAGGGACAAGGTAGAGATGACAATAAAACAAATCATTGAACTAAATTGAGACATTCTAATGAAAAGCTGACTGCATAATTCTAAGATTTAGAGAAACAAGAAACTAGTTATTCAGAAAGATGTTCTCATTTTTGTTCTCTGGAACGCTCAAGGTCAAAGATGTTCTTTTCTTCTCCTCTTCTAGAATATTCTATTTATCTCTCAGGACTCATTTCTCTGAAGAGGTCACTTATTCTTCCCTCACTCAAGCCCTTAATAATCTGAGGCTACTGAGTGCTGTGTGATCTTGTATAGTGAAAGGAACATAACTATAGGCAGGTTGCTGAGTTCATAATTGTTTATGCCTTCTCTACCTTTGCCACCTTCACCTATAGGCATTGTACATTTCCCTACCCCATGACTTTGAGCTCACCTGAGAGACTCGCTTTGTCTAACAGAATCTTAGAGGACATGTCACATGCTGCCTCCAAGCAATGGAGAAGCAATGTTTTAAGTGGGCATGATAAGGCTCTATCCCCCTTTAGCTTCTGCCATTGGCCATAAGACTAATAAACCCCAGATAGAAGCTGTTCCTTTATCTAGGTCCCAGAATGGAAAAGGCACTGTGGAGCCCAATCAAGCTCAGCCAAGCCCAGCCAAAGTCAAGGTCAAGCTATAGTCTTGATATAATGTGAACAAGAGATGAATGTTTTTAAACAATTAAAATTTGTGGATTGCTTATTTGTCACAATAATTGTTGATTAATCAATCAGGTAAAAAGTTGTGATAATCTAGATAAGGAATAATTGTGGCATAAACTATAGCAGTGATATTGAGGTTGGGAGGGCATAGAACTATTGAGAAAGTAAAGCTCAAATACCTTAATAATTAAATGGAAGTGAAAAACAATAGAGGAGTGAATTATGATATCCAGATTTCTGGCTTAGCAAATGGGGAAGGAAGCAATGACTTATGTTCAGAAATGAAAGGTGTTGGATTCTTTAATGGGTGCAAAGAAAATAATGGAGAATAAGTTAATACTAAAAAATATTTTAATACATGTGCATGATTATAATTATTAAAGTGACTATCATCCATCTCTATTAAGCATCTAACAAGTGGAAATAAGCTTAATTTGCATGAAAAGAGGTTATTACACTCAAGAATGACACTTCTGACTAGAAAGGTTGTTAGATATTAGAATGCATTATCCATGGTATTCAAGGAATTTTCTTTTACAGAATATATTTAGTTCCAGATTAGACATGGAATTTGCAAATTAATTATGAAGGAAGATCTTTTCTAGCAGTGTGATTTAACACTATTCTTTCCTATTCTTCAAAGACTTTGATTGGGTTAATTTCATCTCTCTGGGACTTCCTTTCACCATCTGTAAAACAAGAATGAATTTCAAAACACCTTGATGAATTTCAAAACACCTTGAAGCTTGGAGATCATAAAACAGACCCTAACAGTCCCACAGGACATAAGGGAGTAAACCCATAGCCTGGGTTGTAAAAGGTACTATGAGAGCTATGGGAAAGCTGGTGTATGTCATGTCCTTTTGTATATTGACATTGACATTAATACAGAGAGAATATACTCTTTTTAAACCACAGATATATTCCTTTTCTTATGAGAAAAAAAAACTGGTTAAAATTATTTTTGACATAATTAAAGTGTAAAAAAAAATGGTGAGAAATGTAATTTCCTGTGGCTTTTTTTCTGTGAATATAAATTCCAAATATTTAATGCCTTAGTCTTAGCTCCATGTGCAAACAGAATTAAACTTTACAGTTTGGTCTGAGTTGCTACATTTTTCCTCTGGGGAAATGTCAGGGTAAGCAATAACCATAGGACTTTTGACTTAACCCAGCATAACACATAATATGTAATACTCATAATTCTTGGGTTTGACAATTAAGCTTCTTAATAGCTTTTGATTCCTAATAATTGGGTGCTTTAAATACAATTTAACTTTACGAATTGAGATTTTTCTTACAAAATGTCTGGCACATAATAAATATGTCTATTTTTTTAAAAGTACCATTAGCATTTTCATGTCAGTTCTATTGTGGAGGCTCTATAAGGCAGATAATTGTAAGTTTGATGCAAAATAACTGAAATCATAGATTACCAATCAGTTAACAACATTTATTGTCCAGCGTCCCGAAAGTCAGACACTATGTTGCAGAAGGGAAGGAAATTGGTGTTAGAAAATAGATTATGCCACACAAGACCCAAAGAGGAAGTTAGGTTGCGAAATCAAAAACAAAAAAAAAGAATAATAATAATAAGATTTTTGGTCACAGTGTTCAACCCCTAAAAATAAATAAGAACATGCTGACTCTAATCCACCAGTTAAAGATAAAGCACTAGGTAGTCTTAAACTACTGGGAGAACTGGACCAAAAAAGCCTATAATGATGAATCCTGAAATAATTACTTAACACTATCAAATCAACATCCTTCATGCTCTCATGGCCAATGGCCAATTAAAATTTTTACAGAAGATTTCTGCTAGATTCAGAGTTAGTAGGAACAATCTTTTTGAGTTAAAAATGTCCAGTATGAAATTTTTCACATAGGTACTCAGTAAAAATGTATTGAATAGTAGATTATCAGGGTTATAAATCCTCAACTCTGCATAGGACGGCTAACTATTATTTTTTCTATTTGGCTCAACCTATCCAGCATGGATAATTAGACTAATGATTACTGTATATGCAGGAGATTCTACACTGATATTTATTTGTAAGCAAATTAGTAATATTTTAGTGAGAAAGGGAAAAAATTCAGGTAATGATTATTTTAGGTCTTATTCTCAGTAGTATGATATGAATTACTGGTCTTAGTTTATGCATCAATAATGTAGAAGTGTATAATAATACCAAATACCTATAGAGAGTACATGTGCCAAGCCACTGTTCTAAGCACAATTATGTGTGTATGTGTGTGTGTGTGTGTGTGTGTGTGTGTGTGTGTTCTCAGTATTCACAAAAACCCTATGAGGTAAGTACTATTATCCCCATCAGATGAGGAAACCGAGGCATAGAAAGGTCAAGTAATTTGCTTAAGATCACACAGCTAATGAGTGATAGAGCCAGAATTCAAATGCAGACAACTTACCTCCATTATCCCTACTCTAACTGAAAATATTATGATGCCTCTTAAGTAAACTAACTAATGTTTATTTCATTCCATCTCTCTTGGAAGACTGGAATTTCTCCCAAGGAAAACTGTAGGAATTCAAGCCAAGTCTCATAAATTCCAGTGTTGCATATTTTCTTTGGTATACTTACAACGGCTACTAATGTTAAAGGGAAATCTGCTTTCAACAGCTCTCCAGCCCAAGCTCAATTCTATCTTTTTGCTTGATAATATAAAATACAAAATGACAAATTTACATATATCAAAATAATCACCTTATTTATTTATCTGATCATTTAAACTTTGAATGAAAGTGAATGAAAAATCTAGCCCAAAAAGAATTCATATAGGATATAATTAGACCTTTAGTTTATGTCCCTATGTATTTCAATTTTTATATACTGTAAATAAAATTATAGTCCCCTTGTGTAATTACTTCCATGGACAATGATTTCTTGAGTAATTCAAGTGACAGAAACTTGTCAGTTTTCTTATCAATATATGCCAGGCGGTGGGGGAAATCATCAAGTCCATTCCACCTGGACAATGCCCAACTCCAAGTGCGTTAGTCAAAGGCCCCCTTGTGATGATCCTGCTGAAGGTTAAGGTCTTGCACCAATATCCTGCCTGTCAAGAACCATGAAGGGTCTGGGATTTTCACCCAACATGCACCTAACAATTTAGCTTGCCACAGTTTAATGGATGATGGGAAAAGATGTGAGACTCTGGGATAGAGATAAAGGACTCTATTACCCCAAGCACGACAGGCAGCACGAATTTTCACATTTGCATCTCATTCCTCTACGCCTCACAGGGGAGATAAAGGTGGTCCTGGAGCGTGTTGACATGGAGTGGGTTCACATCACAGGTGAAGAATCTCAAGTTTAGGAAACCCAACATTTTTCCATGGGCTATAAACAAACCTGCCCACACTTTGCCCCAGAGAGATATATTATTATACCAGACAGCAAACACATCTTTCCTCTGCTCTGTAAACAGCCACTTTTGCCATCTTCCAAGGCATACAGACATTCTAGAAAAGATAGTCCAGATCAAGAACAAGAGCTCTCAGTGGCTCTGCTCGCAAGTCCCAAGGAACATGAGACATCCACAGAGAACTATCTTCCAAAGTGCTTTTACAGCCAGGGCCATGTGACTACAGTCATTTGTCTGCTATACTCTGGAAGAGCCAGGTAGCTCTACTGAATCAGGGGCCAGAATCAATTTGCAGAAACTCTGAGTCCCACCCAACAATTAATTATAACTTTGATCCTCCAAACCACACAAGCCTGGAAAGACTACTAATGCCACTCACCCTAGAGACCAACCAACCCCAAAAAATGACAGGAATAGTTCAGCGAACCCTAAAAAATGACAGTTCTAGGGATCCTCTATGCTGTAAAAGATGGTATCTTATAGTACGAAATAGATTCCACCGATGGGAGATAGATTTCTCTCTTTTTCCATAGTGTATTTCCTAAGCCTCTAGACAGAAGAAAATACACATAAGAAACAATTTGGCAGAAAAAGTCTATAATTTCTAGTCATTTAGGATAAGAGTGAAAACGATTGGTTTTGATCTGATCATTTTCCATAAGGTTTGTAGACAGCTAGTAATGAAGGGTACAAGTTTGATGGTAGACTAGGAGAGGTGGAGGGTGACACAAAAGAGGAATAGAAACTCTTACTCATACCCTGCAGAAACTCAGGCTTCACAGCTAGTCAAAAATCTGTTTCCACTTGGCTTTTTGAGCAGTGGGTTTGTAGGAAAGCCTATAGAACTAGTTATTATTTGTACCTAGAAGAATAGGTTATACTCTGAATGTTTACATTAGGTATTGTCTGAAAAATTCCCCATCATATTCCTGCTTGGAAACTAGAGTAATAAGGTATGACACACTCCAGCTTCCCTATCAGGCCTCCTGTGGTTCAGGGACAAAAGGAACGGCAGGCTTCCTCCAAGCACAGACATTTGCAAACTGCCGCCAGAAAATTCCCAAGCCCGGGGGCTGGCTATTGACAAAGGAGAGTGAACTACAGGCTTATCTATTTTACTCTCTCTTCTGGGCAGGACTGCATCTCAGGAAAAGCTACAGCATTCTTCCCTGAGCTACAAAACTCAATAGTCACGGGGATTGAGAGGAATAACTCGACATGTATTTTCCATGATTAAAGAAATACCTTTCCCAGAGCTTCTCTCTCACGTCTCTCAAAGAGCAAGGAAAACTGAAAAAGAGCTATCTTTTGGTGAGGTTGATTAGTTATATAGGAATTAGTAGCTCATTGTTAAGGGTGGAAAATTTTCAAGTGAGCCAACTAGCTAAGTCAGCTACAGGGAAGAAATATCTTTAGGTACCAGAAGTTGTCCTACTTGCTTGGGTGTGGTTTAGGAGGTGTATTGTATAAGATATGAAGATGGCCAATGTCTGCTTCTGTAATCCACTTACTCGTTAACCAGGGTGTGGTACCAGGTGATGTATTGTGCTAATGGCCAACTTCTGCTTCTGTAATCTGCTTGCTTGTTCTAGGCTTTATAACTGTCTCACTCTCAAACCCCGGGGCTGATCTCCTCTAACCCTGCGTGGCAGAGAGTCAGTCGCTGGCCGTCTAATAAAGGCTCATAATTAATCTCAATTGGCTCCGTGGGTCTTAGAATCGTTCGCGCTATAACACTCATGGGCAAGGTTTTGAATAAATTCAATTCTTAAATCTATTCAAAATAAAGTATGATTTCATCAAGGACTTAATTAGTCCTGTCATATTTGTACTTCTGAAGCTTTGAGCAAGACCCGTTAAAGTCTGCCTAGATAAATTAATTTACCTCCATGCAAAATGTCTGTCCTGAATATACCTTATAAAACTAAATTACTTTTGGTATAGATTTATCTGGGTGATCACTTCCTAAATATATAAATGTCTAATTATTATGTTGTACCTCTGAAATTAGCATAAGATTGTATGTCAAAACATTTTTAAAAACTAAACTTTTCTTCACAAGTGCGCTTCCATCTTAGATAAGGTCAGAAATTACTTGTCTATTCCCTCCTCCAAAATCCTTAGCAAAACTAGTAAAACCTAATATTTATAAAACGCTTCCTATGGTAAAGATTCTATACTACACACTGTTAAAAACAAGAAAACAGGCCCAAAATGGAGTTGCTTATGCTAAGGTCCATTTCACCAAACTGGGACATAACTTAATTATGGTTCTGGTCCCAAAAATGGATCATAAACCAGAAATTGCCTGATGAGCACTAGTTAGGTAAACTGCCTGACAGGCCCCTGCTATGCCCTAAAAAAAAAAATAACCTTGCAATAAACGACCTGCTTTTTTGCCTAATATAACTTTCTTGTTCCTGCTCCCTTCTGCCTATAGAAGTCTTTCATTTTGTACAGCTTCTCAGAGTTCTTTTCTCTTCACCAAATTAGATGCTGCCTGATTCATGAATCATTGAATAAAGCCAATAAGATCTTTAAAATTTGCTCCGTTGAATTTTGCTTTTTAAGAACGCATAAAAGGTTGAATTCATTTAATCTTCATCACGCTCCCTCTATGGATAAATATCGTTATTAAATTCATTTTTCAAATGACAAAACTCAAGGTCACAAAGTGGGAATTTGGCAGAGAGAATTCAATCCAGGAACCTGACTTCAGAACTCATATCATTAATCAGTATGTTCCATACTCTTATTTAAAGTAAGATCCTTATTCTCTATAGGATTTACCATTGCAACCCTCCTTGAATATTAGAGATTTTGGCCCATTAGTTATTTATCCAGTTTCAACTGCCTTGAGAAATTATTATTTGGGGATAAAAGATGAACTTAGAAGGGATGTAAGTTAAAATTTTTAAATTATAACTTTTATAATGACCAAGCTTGTCTAATATGCATGTGCTTCTCAGAAGAACTAGATACATGGGCACCCCTGGCTACATTGAGGGCAGGCGGGGGCAAAGAAAGACTAACATTTGAGTATTTGTGTATCAGGGCTTTATGTGTTACCTGACTTAATCTTCATGACATTTCACAATAGAGATTTTTATTATCTCTGTTTTCCAGGTGTGAAAACTTACGTATAGAGGAAGTGAATAACATTTCAAATAACCATTAAATAGTATAGCTAATATTTAAGCCTACATGTGTTAGATGCCAGAACCTATGGTCTTAACACCCCCATCTCCCCATGCCCTCCTGATTGCACAAATGTATGAGGCTTGACTACCACCAACCAAAGTGAGATGAGCTTGATCCAAATACATCATCCCAGAATTTTCTAATACTTTTCACAATTACAGATTGTAATGTAGGACAGAGAAAGATGTTTTCAGTGGAAATTGGCTCAAGCCGAGCACTAATAGACATATAGGAAAGAAGAAATGACAAGAGAGATTGACGTTGTGGGACAGTCCATATGAGTCACCCTTAATGTGGAAAGGCATCAAGTGAGGGATCAACGACATGTAGCCCAGTGAGAATCACAATCTTCCTAGCTTGGCCACTCTGTGTTACTGAACAGTAGTTACCTAACGTCTCTGAGCCACACTTGTGTGGTTGGTTGTAAAGTGGAGATATTACTAACCCCTACCACCTTACAGAATATATTAGTTACCTGTTGCTGTTGAAGGATAACAGGATATGCCATCCCAAAATATTTACTTTAGCATAAGGATTATTTTGAGCTGAAGGCAATTGAAAAGAAGCAGATAAAATAAAAACTCTCTGCCCTCTTCCTATTTGCCTAAAAGCAGGGCATAAATTTATAAAGGTGTCTCCTCTTCCTTCTTTACCAGGAAGGACAAAGGTTAATCCCTGGAGACAACTCTAACTCTTATCAGGCACCAAAGGAATCTATGTAACAAACCTAACTAGCCCTTATATACTATTATTTGCCTACTCACAATTTGCCACCAGTAGGAGAGGAAAAATAAATTTCCTTCTATTTTTTTAAGTTCTTCTGGTTGGTCTAATAATCAAATTGACATGAGACAGATTAATAGGAGTACATGTGAGGGTTCCCTAAGAATATGGGACCTGAGGGAAAATCGGGAGCCGAGGCTGATATGCCATTCTGGACTAAGGAGAAGAAGGCTGGGGTCTGGGACTTCAAAGGGAAATCAGGCAATTCATAGGTAGAGGAGAAGAGCAAATGTTTGATAAACAGATTCTCGCGGGCCACCCAGAATCGATGGAACACGTGGGAGTCTAACAAACAGAAGTCGCCAGATCCTTCCATCTGCCACACTTAGTTCATATTATGCTAAGGGGATAGCTCCCTTCCTTTAAGGAGGTTTTTCTTTCTGAATTCATTTAGGCAGGTAAGGCAGAAGGCTATAGTTTCTTTCTGAATCTTTTGTTTCTTATATAATCAGCTTAAAATCAATATCCCAACAGGCATATTTTGGGATTTCAAAACTGTTCTCCCTCAGTGACATCCCATGACCTTTGTCATATTTTATTGGTTAAAGGCAAGTCTATAGATCCAGCCCACAGTCGACAGGGGTGGATTACATAAAATGTGAATATCAGGAAGTGGGTATCATTGGGGATCATCTTGGAAGTCTGCCTACCACACGCAGGTATGTGAATGGGAACATAGCCAATGAAGGGATATGTCTGAAAGCCCTTAGGAAACTAGTAAGGTTAGGGCTGCCATTGAGACATGGCACTTCTCGACAGCTTAAATTTTGATAACGAGAATTAGATATAATTCCATTGATGAATTGCGTTAAGTTCATTCCATGCCTATTGGTTAGAATGTGAGCTTGGTCAGGGATTGGCACTGTGCGCCTGAGAAAAGAGCTGCCCAGGAACACACAGCTCCTGGCTTGAGTGGCTAGGAGCTGCCGAGGTGTGGGAGCTTCGCTACAGTTTGCTTTAATCTTGTACTTTTTCAAAACCCAGGTTATGCCAATTTAAGATTTTACCAAAAAAAAAAAAAAAGAAGAATTACAAATAATAGAAATTTATTACAAATATCTAGAAAGTCATTGACTTTGTCTTGGTCTTAAAGTGCTGTTTCTATCATTCTCTGTAACATTAGATTATTGTTTTCACTTTATTTTAGTTTGTTATAGCAAAATACACATCTATAAATTTCTTATAATTGAATTTTCTGCAGGAAAAATAAAGGTGCTTCTGCAACTTTCTGGGTCCTAACACCCTTTTACCCAAACATTCCATTAAAATCAATATTTTATCAAACATTTGTGAACATATAAGGCAGAAAAGACTTCACACAATATGATTATAATATTAGTGGGATTCTCTGCCTTCTGTAAGCCCTTACTTTCTCCTGGGCCCACCTCAGGTCCTGTCTCCTCCGTGATATCTCCCATTACTCAAGCCAACACCAAGGTTTTCTTTGTATGTAAAATTCTATTTAGTGTTACTATATTATAACATAGCACTTAAGACTATTTTATATGATTTCTGTTTCATGAAGTCAGTTTTTTCTCCAAAAGATGTTTACAAACTCCTTTAAAAAATAATTTTATCCTTTGTGTGCTGGTTACATCTGCTTTTGAAGAACCCATTAGTGACTGGTGGAGCAAATATCTGAAGGAAAAGAACATAGGACTGTGTAAACGTAGAAGTTAGAAGTTGCCTAAATCGTACATTCGGCCCACACAAACCACTTCCCTTTCTAGTGTGGACATGTCAATCTTTTTTCTGAACTCTAATCAGCTTTGAAGATAAGAATTATTTTTTACTCATTTAGTCTTTTATTCCCTTCACTTTGTACCAACCATGCTTTTCCCACTATCTTGTTAAAAAGCCTACAAAAAAAATAAAAGTGTTTTGCAATGACCTGAGCTGGCTTAGAATTTATGCCAAAGAGCCATGAATCCTGGTGTTAGAAAGATAAACGATGGACCTAAAACCAAGGGCACATTCTGGCTTGGCTGTCTGGAGCTTCTCTTTGGAGCCCTCCTTTCTTTACTAAGTGAAAAAGACCACCCGTGATATCTGGAGATAAGATCAATTTCCTACCATTGCCCTGTGTTCCCCCTCCCAACAAAAAAAGCATAAATAAAAACAGAAGCAAAAGGAGGGTGTTTCCTTTCTCTCTCTTAAGATAGGAACATTGGAACTCTCCCAGATGGGGCTCGTCTTGTCTGTTCTGTAAGCTGGGTCGTTTCAGATGGTATCAAATACCTTCAAGAAAGCCCTGTCTGGGCCTCTCAGGTCAAATGGTTCTATCCTATGACCTGAGGAGTCTGTAAGCCTCCCTCCCTGCCAGAGCCAGAAGTAGTAGGTCCATGACTAACTGGGAAGGTAAATTAACTTTGTTTATTTACTGGGTAGAATTAATCAATTCTAACACATTTTTATGTTATTTGGTGTTTCGCCAATATCAATTCCATCTGTAATATGTCCCTTCCAAGCCTCAAACAATCTGTGCGTTTTATCTAATATTCTTTCTGCAATCTGTGGGTTTTCACCTCTATTAGCTGAGTTTCATAGGAACTGAGATAGTTGAGAAGTTGTGTAAGCTAGAACAGTTGACAAAGCGTGTCAGAGGACAGAGAAATGCAGTTCAACAGCCACTGATTGGCCATTTACTTCGTGCAAGGTGCTGTATCATTTGGACAGAAAGATGAGTAAGAGATGAGTCCTACTCTTAAAGAACTTACAACCTGTGAGAATTATGTGAGCGTGCGTGCGCACACACACACATACACACACACCCCTGATATGAGTCAGAGTATGCCAAGTGATTTAAGAGAGGTAAATCAAGTGTTGAGAGAAAAGAAAAATTCATTCTGACTGAGGATATTAGGAACTTCACAGGTAAGTTAACAGTTCAGACACAATCTAAGACAATAGGCAAACAAGGTATGGTTGTTACATGAATGAAAAATTAGTAATTGGTGGATTGGTTTTATGTTAAAGATTATTTTGAGTAGTGCTTACAGCTCTTTTCAAATTTGTCTAGTAGGTTGTCTCGTGTTTACCGGAAGGCTGCTTATTAGGCGGTATGTTTTCACAATAGAATCTTTTAAACCGTTAAAAACAAATTATTTTGAATTTTTATACCATAAAGTTTCAGTATTAATAATGAAACTTTAACTATGGTATTTCAAGTTATATTCTTATATACATTCTGATATATAGGACTATCACGTATTCTCTTATACATAGGAGGTTTCATGCCTTAGCTGTTTATTGTATTTGTCACCATTATGTAAAGATTTGAGTTTGGATGAAGGAATATGTATTCATAAACCAGGGATCACCTTTATTCCTGCTTCTAGTGAGCTATACAACCGTAGGTAGTTTAGGCTGAGAGAAACTTGAGTGATCTTGTAAACTAACCTCATTTTACACACCAATAAATGGTTAGTCGGTGACTGAATTTATATTAGAACCCAAGTCTCCTGATACTTCCTTTCAGGTGCCTTCCACCACGACTGCCCTGAAACTCAGCTCATGGGAGAGAGAGGCCGCTCACTCCCCTTTTATTTTTGTTTTATGTTTTGTTGGGAATAAGAGGGGAGAGGCAATGGCAGGAATTTAATCTTATCCCCTGGGCTCATCAATGGGCTTTCTGCTTAGTAAGGAAGGTCACCCTTCCCAGTTAGCCAGCCAATTTAAGATTACCCTGCAGATTTTCCAAGACTCTGCACACTTCCTTCTCCCCTTCCCCTTCCCTCCCAGCCCCACAGCCCTTCCTCCATTAGCCAGTAATGGCTGGTTCAGATCAGCTGGATTGCTTCTCACTTTCTCCCATTCCTTCCTTATAGTTTTGGTAATAATTGTGTAGTGGGAGGGAGCCTGCTCACCAGGAAACCTCATGAGGGCAGGATCTTGTCTATTTAGTTCATTTCTGAGCAGAGTTGGCACACAGTAGGTCCTCAATATTTTCTGAATGAATAGCAATATAATGTTTTTTTCTTTCCGCCTTTCAATTAGACATTTCCATTTAGCAATGTGGCTACAGCTGTACACTCTTTTTCTTTTTGATCACTTCGTTTAGTCCCTGGGCATCTGAGACTAAACCAGGCTGACCTTGTCCCTGTCCTCACCAGGATTAGCAGTCTTCATGGGGAAGATAGATATAACACAGACTCTTTCAGTTCCTTCTTCAGAACTCCATTTGGACAGGTAGCATTTTTTCTAATTATTGTGATATTGTTAATCTTTTTCTTTTGTTAACCTCTCCAGACAGGGAATAATAACTTAAGTAATCATTTGCCTTCCTCCAGGGTTATATTGCAAAAATGCACTGTAGATAGCTCAATGCAATTGGCAAAATTAAAAAAGTTCATGAGAGATAAGTTACTGGGGCACTACTGAAATAGCACTAAGCATAACTTTTAACATATTTTTAAGTATTTAAAGTATATATTAAGATTATTTACTTATAGACATTACATAATTTAAATTTTATATAAATATTTTTTTAAGCATATCTCTTTTAAAAACATTTCTAGAGGACATCTGCTACTAATACTAACCTGCTCTGATAGAGAATTCTCTTCAATCATGTTCTTCAGCTGTCCAAAATCTAGTGTTGCATCTTAATAGTCTAAGGGAGATTCTCTTATACCTGTTACTTCAATGCATCTTAGACTTCTTTTAAGTTTTTTTCTAATTATTCCTACTTAGCTAGAAATTGGATGCCTATTTCACTTTCATGGACCCTTGTTTCATTCCTGAGAGTTTCCACAAATTAATTGTGTAAGCACTGACACTTCTCACAAATTAGCGTAGTACTTAAAAGCATAATTTTCAGGACAGAGCTACTAGATGTATTGAGTAGGTGGAGTGTAATAAATGTAATCTTTCTGCACCTTCAAAAACGTATAAGGGATCAAAACCACTGTGGTCATTGTGGAACTAATCAAACCTGTTCATACAGGTATTTAGCTGTTCCTTCAGGACATTTTTATCAAGTGCCTACTACACACTAGACCCATTTCTGGGTGCTGAAATAGAGTAGATAAAATCTATGTCCTCATTAATCTTTCTGAGAAAGTTTTCCTCTAGTGTAGGGGAAAAGGAAGTGGCAAGAGAGAATGGAGACAGACTTGCCTGAAGGTTGGCGAAACGAAGAGATTTTAACATCACGGAAACACAATTTTCTATTGAGTATCGGATATCCCTTATCTTTCAAAAGCAGTTCCTTGGCTGATTACACCATGTAATTCTTCCTGTCTCTCTCTTCCTTCCTCTCCTCTCCTTTTTCAAATGCACTGTTCATTGGTTTTTAGCATATTCACAAGGTTGTACAACAATCACTGCTATCTAATTCCAGAGCATTTCATCACTCCAAAAATAAAACTCATACTTGTTAGTAGTCTTTTCCCATTCTCTGCTCCTCCCAGTCCCTGGCAACCACTCATCCATTTTCTCTGGACATTTCGTGTAAATAGAATCATACATTACGTGGCTTTTTGTGTCTGGCTTCTTTGACTTAAGATAACGCTTTCAAGGTTCATCTATGTTGTAGCATGTCTCAATATTTCATTCCTTTTTATGGCTAAATAATATTCCATCATATGGAAACACTACATTTTATTTATCCATTCATTGATGGACATTTAGGTAGTTTTCATTTTTTTTGATATTATGAATAATACTGCTATGAACATTCATGTTCAAATATTTGAGTAGACATATGTTTTCAGTGCTCTTGCGTATACTCCTAGAAGTAGAATTGCTAAGACATATGGTAACTATGTTTAACATCATAAAGAGTTGCCAGACTGTTTTCAAAAGTAGCTGCATTTTACATTCCCAATTTTTCCGCATCCTTGCTAACACTTTTTATTGCCCCCCTTTAGAAAAGTTATTATAGCCTTCCTAATGGGTGTGAAGTCATATCTCATTATGATTTTGATTTGCATTTCTCTAATGATGTAGAACAATTTTTCATGTGTTTATTGACCATTTGTATATCTTTGTTGGAGAAATATCTATTCAAATACTTTGCCCATTTTCTAACTAGATTATATGTCCTTTTATTGTTAAGTTAAAAGAATTCTTTATATATTCTGAATAAAAGTCCCGTATCAGATATACGATTTGCAAATATTTTCTCCCATTCTGTGGATTTTCTTTTCACTTTATTAATGGTGCTTTTTGAAATAGAAAAAAAATTTAATTTAGATGAAATCCAATTTATATATTTTTCCCTTTTGTTGCTTGGGCTTTAAAAATCATTGCCTAATGCAAGGTCACAAAAATTTATACCTATGTTTTCTTCTCAGAATTTTATAGTTTTAGCCCTTACATTTAAGTCTTTGATCCATTTTGAGTTCAGTTTTATGTGTGTTGAGAGGTAAGGCCTTCACCTTTATTCTTTTGAATGTGGATATCCAGTTTATACAGTTAGTTCCCTTTTTCTTTACCTTTAAATTCCTCCATCAAAGAAACTGTATCTTCATTAATGACTTGCCCACCTCTAGGGTTGATTACATTAAAAAAAAAAAAAAGCAAATTTAAAGCTTTTGTATAGAAAAACAAAACTGTATAATCTCAAAAAACGCAGCTAGAAACACCACAGTTGACAAAGTTTACTGTATTTTCTTTGTATATCTACTCTTCTGCTTGTAGACTCGATTTAACTTGACTGACTCAATTAGCAAGTAACATTTGCATAAAGACTTACAAGAAGATCTCCGGCTAATTCTTAGAACTCAGCTTTTCACTTTCACAATGTAATCATCTAACCATAAGGATATAAAAATACATTTGCACAATAAGCTTCATTCATATGCAGGAGTGGAAGAGAGAGAACAGGCAATCTCAGAAAGCAAAGCAGAAATCAGCGTAAGAATATGGTTTGAGCTGTAATAGAATAAAGTGGACGTTTTTCTAACATAAGGAACAGTCAATCACAGTATAATTCATAGCCCTGTAGGAAGCACAGGACCCTATTAAAATATCACCCATAGCCACATTAGCCTTAAACAAATGTGTTACCTCAGTGGTCATTACTAAATTTATTAATTTCAGTGATTATTATTACCCTTACTTTTTTAATACAGTAAAAAATATAGGACTCATCTTGATATCAATTGAATTTTATTTTTGAACCATGATTTTACTGGCAAGTCATATAAGAATAGCAATATTTGTAGAACCCTTTGTAGTGTATTCACATGTGGTGTCCAAATTCATTTTTATAAACCAAAGAAACAGGCAAAATCAATACTATCATTCCCATCGTCTAGACAGAAAAATTATTAAAGGATCATTTTTATTATAAGATGTTTCAAACATATTGGAAAGTATTGAGAATAATTAAAATGTAAACATGATGTATTAGCCACCTTTATCATTTCAACGTTTTATCATATTTGCTTGAGATTTTTAATAAAGAAATATAATATTACAGTCGCAATTAGAATCTTGTTATTCTATTCCCAGTTCCATTCCTTTTCCTCCCTCCCCATAACAATCATTTAGTAATTTGTCATTCTTAAGAAAATTTTCACTACATACATATGTATTCTTAAATAATACAGTATTGTTTTATATGTTTTTAAGTTTAATGACCTCATACTCTGTTATTCCATAGTTTGGGTTTTTTATTTTTTGGTGTTTTTTTTTGGCTCAGCATAGTATTTTGGAGAGCCTTCCATGTAAATACGTGTTTTTCTGATTCATTTCTAACTACTATATAATTCTGTTGGATGGCTAGAATACAAAACTACAGGCCAGCCTCACTTGACTCTTCAAATTCACTGTATCCAAAATTGACTTGTATCATTCAAAATGTTCACAATGAACTCATTTTTTTCTCCTATGTATCTACTCTGCCTGTTGGACTTTTCCAGGGCCACCACCACTTTCCCCTGTCATACAAACCAGAAGTAGAAGCTGTCTGAGCTGCTTCATCACTCAATACATGCTGGAGAACTCAAGCTACAGCACCTCTGGGAATTTCACTGGCTTCTTCTACCTTCCTTCTCATTAATCTCTATCCCACTGTCTCCAGTTACTTTACTTTTTGACATGTCTGATGAACTCTATGCTTGGTTCTTATCCCTTTGTAACTACACCAGTGTCAGAGACTGAGTCTGTCATCAAACATTGGTCTAAATCTAATGTTGGTGAATAAACTCAATGTCCTAGGAGAGACTAGGTTTAAACTTTTGAGAGTCAAGAGCTTTCAGAGTTCAAATCCTTATTTCAGCTATATCGTTCTTCCCCTGTGACAACGGATACCACTAACGATGGAGGAAGTACAACGTGTCCAAGGTAAGAGAAAAGCATGGAATAAAATCCCCTGTCAGGTCCCTCAGTGCAGGATTCCATTGCACTTGGGTTTTGTGTCTCCAGGAGCTCTAAGCCCTGTCCCCCGAGGACCAGTCTTGCTATCTCATGCTCCACTTGACCAGGAAAGTTCCAAGAAGAACTTAAGTGTTTAAGTCCTCCTCTACTCCACTCAATGCATTTCCTCCTTCACCTCATCTCTTAAATTGTCCCCTCACCTCCATTCCAACCTCCACAGTCTTAGATCAATTAATGTTCCAAGAAAGATTTCTAACTGCCTCCTATTTTGCCCCCATCCTGCAAATGACCAAATTGGAATTTCCGACCGCAAAGCTCATCATTCCCCTTCCTGCTTCCATTCTTTACTGGCCCCATCACCTTTCAGACAGTTTTGGAATTCCTTCGTGCAGCACAGAAGGCTCTTCAGTGGCTGCCTCTGGCCCATGTGTTGACCTTACCTCCATTACACTCCGCCTTGGGTGCACAGATGCTCCCAGGAGGGTCTCTGACTGCGTCTTCTCTGTGTTTTTCACATACCATTCCTTCTTCTTGGTAAGGGCACACCCCGTCCCCACCACCTCCTCACCACCTCACCACCCTTGCTTCATTCTGAACTCATTAGGAAAGGCACTGAGAGCAATCAAATGATAATTTTTTGGAAAGAGAACTTTGAGAGAAAAGACAGAAAGTACTGATCATTTTTTGTTTTAGTTTGCCAAAAAGTGGCAGAATAATTGTTGCCCTGCATTTTGTTTTATTCCCAGTCTTCTTCGTTTAATTAACTTAAAGGTGCCTGACTTTCTGACTGCTTCCTGGAAGGGATGACAGAGCAGATGTTTGGCTTTTGAGTCTCAAATACTCAGGTCTTGAAGAGACTCTAAAAAGATTCCTGGGTCAAGGGAAGGGAAGAGATGCCGGGGCATTAGTGATTAGATGGTGGGGGGCCCTGGGCACTCCACCCTTGGGTAGGTGTGGAAATTCCAAGGTTGGGAGGACCTATGGCTTTCCTCAGCAAAGCCCAGGGATGGAGCATCAATCCCTAGGCCAGAAAGATGCAGGAACAGGAGAATGGTCTGTGTGGTGAGTCTGTAGAGCAGCCCTGGAAC
>NW_011888805.1:9718958-9723023 GCF_000151845.1 Pteropus vampyrus
GATTTCTAACTGCCTCCTATTTTGCCCCCATCCTGCAAATGACCAAATTGGAATTTCCGACCGCAAAGCTCATCATTCCCCTTCCTGCTTCCATTCTTTACTGGCCCCATCACCTTTCAGACAGTTTTGGAACTCCTTCGTGCAGCACAGAAGGCTCTTCAGTGGCTGCCTCTGGCCCACGTGTTGACCTTACCTCCATTACACTCCGCCTTGGGTGCACAGATGCTCCCAGGAGGGTCTCTGACTGCGTCTTCTCTGTGTTTTTCACATACCATTCCTTCTTCTTGGTAAGGGCACACCCCGTCCCCACCACCTCCTCACCACCTCACCACCCTTGCTTCATTCTGAACTCATTAGGAAAGGCACTGAGAGCAATCAAATGATAATTTTTTGGAAAGAGAACTTTGAGAGAAAAGACAGAAAGTACTGATCATTTTTTGTTTTAGTTTGCCAAAAAGTGGCAGAATAATTGTTGCCCTGCATTTTGTTTTATTCCCAGTCTTCTTCGTTTAATTAACTTAAAGATGCCTGACTTTCTGACTGCTTCCTGGATGGGATGACAGAGCAGATGTTTGGCTTTTGAGTCTCAAATACTCAGGTCTTGAAGAGACTCTAAAAAGATTCCTGGGTCAAGGGAAGGGAAGAGATGCCGGGGCATTAGTGATTAGATGGTGGGGGGCCCTGGGCACTCCACCCTTGGGTAGGTGTGGAAATTCCAAGGTTGGGAGGACCTATGGCTTTCCTCAGCAAAGCCCAGGGATGGAGCATCAATCCCTAGGCCAGAAAGATGCAGGAACAGGAGAATGGTCTGTGTGGTGAGTCTGTAGAGCAGCCCTGGAACAGCCACATTTACCCCCAGACCCAGCATGGTATGAATAGGGGGTACAGAAAGGGAAGAAAAGATTTCCTGCTCTCAGGATGCTAAAGAAAAGCAAGATGTGGCACAACATCAAAAGAAATTGGGGACACCCTATATTGACTAAATTGACTTTCTATCATCCAAAGGGATGGGGCATTTTTAATAAAATCTGTTTCAATTACAGATAAGCTTTCTATACGCTTGTTGTAGACTGGGGTACATACCTACACCTCTCCTTCCTCCAAATATAAACTGAGGAGCACTTTATTACAAATATTTGGGTTTAAGAAGGACATAATATGAGTAATTTGAATTAGTTATTGACTTTCGCTTGGGACCAGGCAAGAAGAAATAGGTTTAAACAGAGTAGGAAGGATTCCAGCTGGACTTGAGAGAGGTTTTCTGGAGTGTAAAGACAATACCAGAAAAAGGATATGATTATGTTATTTTTAAAAGAGAAGTTTGACCTATAATCTTCCTGAAGTCGTGTTCATGTTTTGGTTCATAATAAGTTAGAATTAATAAATCAAGCCAGTATATACTGTGTATTTCACCCGGGAGAAAGAAGTTTGGGCCAACCCCACTTTGAGTCACCCACACCCCCACTCCAGACTCAGGCTGCTTCAAAGACAATAATCTATGAGCCAAACTCTGACTCCTGCACAGCAGCACCTCCAGTGCCTGGGTCACTGGATGCAAAGGACATGAAGATTCTTTGCAAGTTCAAGTTTGTGTGCATGTCTGAGTCACAGATGATCTACAGGATTTCATTTTTTACAGTGAGAAGAGAGAAATAGATTCATGAATATTCTTGTTCAACCTGAGAACCCTTAGCTTCTCCTCAAATTATCAGGTCTTTAATTTCTGAAAATATTTGACCAACAGTAATTATTATTTTGATGATTTAAAGTTTGGCCTGGGTATTAAGCACTTGACAAATATTCTAGGTCGGCATGGCTGGTGAAAAATTATTTATCAGTTCAGATGCCTATGCCTGTGTTTAACAGTACAGAACAAAAATGATCTTCTATTTTATAACTTTCCAGATACATTATATTGCAATAATACTTTTGTTGTAGAATGATGACAGCCTCCAACTGGAGTGAGCCTGGTGCCGTGCTTCACACGGAGTCACAGCTTGTTTTAAACACGTCCAAATTCTTCCCTTCCCATTTAAATAGAGTAAAGCAAAATTATCACTGTTTTAACTACTATGTTTCAGAACGTTGAATATTGACTAGAGTCGTAAGATGAGTAGGGAGAAAGTCCAAAGACCATATTTACACGTGTGCATACACAACCACACACACACACACACACACACACACACACACACACACACAGATTTTATGAGAGGTGGTGTTTACCAGGGGGTAGTATTTATAGCTCTTTGTAATTTATGGCTTTTAAATCTAATGTTAAAATGCAAATAGTGTTTTCTTCTCCAGTGATGAGCTCATGAATAAACCTGAAAAGGATGCTGGGCTGGAGACAGAGAAGGGAAGGGGAGACTGCGAACGAATCAGCATGCATCAGCTTTCTCCAGCAACTGTCACTGCAACCATGGGATCAGTTCACCGCTCAGCATGAGGACTCCGGGCATGGCTATGTGTGACATGGCGCTGAACAATTCCCATCCGAGGCAACAGACCAGGAATGCTGCTCAGCACACCGTGCAACAAAAATGTATGAAATCGCATTAGCAGAAAAACAAGATTTCTGGGTCTTATCACAGAAAAGCTTTTTTTCCCCTCCTAGATGAATGTTCACCTCTAATTGAGCAACTGTTACCCTCTTTATTTCTACCTGAAAGTGGCTTTTACAACTCATAATTAAGGGCAGGATCTTTATAATCCCATCATGATGGAATGTCTTTTTAATGCCTGAATATAGTTCATTAACAGGATATTTAGAGCTGTTTTTTTTTTTTTTTTTTAGTAGTTAATTGGACTACAATTCATTTGCATGTCCTGAACATGCATTTTAAGTCTATACACGAAAAACTCCATTTGGTGACTTTTCTAAAACACGTTCTGGAAGACTGAAGTCCATGATCCTTGTGAAACAAGCACTATCTGAGACATGATTTGTACTTGAGAGGGATATTGCAGCAGGGAAAATAGGTAAAACCCAATCAGGCATTCTCCAAATTAATATAAAAAATTGTTTTTAAGAGAGAAAGAAATTATAGAGTATAATAATTTCCAAAAGTCGATGCCTCTTCATTAAAACAAAAATGGTCTGAGACTTCTGCAGGAGTTGAAATTTAGTTTTCCCCAAGGGAACTGTGTGTTTTACACAGGCAATGGTGGGCAATACTCCTTAGAATTCTCTGTAGACTTTTGGGGATATGGGGAGGCTTAAGGGTTAATTTGTTTAAAATTCATGGCTGATTTTATTGGAAAACATTATCTATTCTACTCACAGGCTGTTAGGTTTGGAAGACCATAGATAGAAACATTAATTTAATGGATCCAAATCCTAGCTCTTCAGCATACTAAAACAAGTCCAACCAGAAAGTTATCAAATGATACTAAGTTGCAATATAAACACATCTATCAATCTAAACAGAGGTTTGAGTTTTGCGTATCCTGCTTTTTTACGTTGTAAGATAAATTTTATCTCACTATATCTCAACATGTTATTATTACACATTACACCACTTAACACCAACAGGCTCAAATTGCCTTCCAGATAGAATTAGCCTTATTTTTCCCACAAAGATTCTATAACTTTTTAATTGATTCTTGTTCATGTGAACTCTAATCAGACAATTTAGTCCTGAGGCTAACCTAGCACTATCAACCTTTCTCTCCCTAACTTTCCCTCTCAGTAACTCTTAAGTACCCTAAAACCCCTCCAATCCATGGATAATTCCAGAGCTCCAGGATCTTTTAGCGAATAGGTTGATAAATTGAGCTTGTAGCAGCCTTACAACTGTAAAATCCTTCAAATTTCTTCTAAGAGTAACTACAGACTCTCAGCTAAAGGCATACTCCTGAATTGGATATTATTTCAAAATTTTCAATAAATGAAGAAATGATATTAGCTCAAGTTATAATTTTTTTCAAGAACAGAAGGTCAATAATCTTTTAAAATTTGTAGAACTGTATATAGACATTATCTTAATAATCGTCTACTATCTAGTGTGTGTGTGTGTGTGTGTGTGTGTGTGTGTGTAGGCTCAGATTAAATAATTTATCCAA
>NW_011888805.1:9723073-9725309 GCF_000151845.1 Pteropus vampyrus
AGAATACACAAATATAGAAAAGTTTACATATTTTATTTTAAGTAAACAACAAATTTTACTGACACTGTTTAAGTTACAAAATAAGATGTCAATGTACATGAAAACATTTTTGCTACAAAAAGTTTAAGGATTCAGCATTCAGAAGGATAAGAATCAAGCTCTGTCACTTTTACATTGTTGAAGCATGCAGAAATATTAACTCTGAAATTACAATTATGAATCATTCAAATTTGTTTTCATACACATGCATCTAGAATTATTATTTTATCATTTTATTAGAGATTGCTGTCTTACATAATTCATCAAGAAATAATACAAAATGATTTATTAATATATGCCTTCCTGCAGCAGTTTATTTAAAAACCTCTCTGAATATTGTTCTTTCAGAGTTTAAGTGCTTGGCAATTTTTTTCTCAATGAACTCCAATAACCTGCCCTTAGGATAATATTAATTAAATGTAGCACTTAGTATTTTGTCATTTTTTGGTAGAAAATGTCAATTTTGCACAATAATACAAATTTCTTTCAAGTATGAATGTGTATTAAAAGAAAAATTGAAATAGATCTAGTAAATGGTCTATGAGTAAATATATCAAACTATTTTTTAAAAGCAAATTTATTACAAGAGTCACTTTGAAGTGTTTTATTTTGATTGTAAACTTATCAGCATAGATTTTTTTTCTCACATATGGGATGACATACAATGCCTAGAAATAACCCTACAAGCTATGAGCTATATAGAAAAAACTATAAAGTTTTACAAAGGAATAATAAAAAGTAAGCTGGAAATATTGGAAACACTTCATATTTATGGATAGGAAAATGAATGACTATAACTCCTCTTAAATTAATTCTTACATGTTAATGGAAACCAAATAAAAATAACAGGCAATGAAATTTTATCTAAGATAGGAGACACTTCCCAAAATGATTCTGGAAGAATTTTCAAGCAATAATAGCCCAGTATTACTTGCACCAAAACAAGAAAAGACTGATGTGTTTAAAAGTATTATCATATTTCAAAATAAGTGGTCCAGTATTGATATAAGATTTAAAACATAAATTAATAGAGCAAAACTATTGGGAAAAGATCCTAATATAAATAAAATAGATGTATTGTAAAGAAGCATCATAAATAAATGCAAAAGAGATGGATTATTTATTCAGCAAAGACTCTTGGAAAATACCTATTTGTAGAATAATTAAGATAAACATTTAACTTTCATCTTATTAATGGATTTAGTAAAGATTTTAGTGTAAACAATGAAACTCTAAAATACTAGATGAAAACAGATGTGTATTTTTAAACTGGTATGAAGGTAAAAAATGATTTTCTAAGATAAAGACAATGAGATTACAAAGAAAAAACGACAAAATAAGACTTCTATGCATTAAAAAAACACAAAACCATAAACAAAATATAAAAGTAAATATTTAATTGGGTAGAAATAGTTTTGACAAGAGATGGCTATCTTTAATAAATAATAAAAGACTTTTAAAATTGCATTCTAATAAAAAACAGGAACAGACAATTCTTGATTGGGATTGCAACAAATACATTTAAAAAAAATACCAAACCCATTACTAGAGTAACATACAATAAAACCACAATGAGATACTATTTATAATCTGTACATTTGGCAAAATACACTTTAAATGTTAACTCTCAATGTTTACTGTAATAGGTACTCATACATTATTCGTAAGAATGTAAGTTGATATTAATTTTAAGAGAGCAAACTGACAATTATCTTAAAAATATTCATAGTTCTTAAGTCAGTAATTCTACTTCTAAAGAAATAATCAAAGATAGGTTCACATATGTATATGAAAGATGTTCACTGCCATGTTATTTATAATGGTAAAATATTAGCAATAATCAAAATGTTCAACAGTCGGTAAATAGCAAAATGAATTATTATTTAAAATTCAAGAATTTGATAGAATATTATGCAGTCATTATAATGATGCTTCAAAGCATAAAGACAGAAATTTTAATGATAAAATGTCAAATGAAAATTCAAGACTCAAACTTATATTTGTATTATTAAAATAAACACTTAAAAATAGAAATAAACCAAAATAGTGGTAAGCTTAAATATAATTTTAACTTTCTTTGTATATTTTCCAAAAAGCCTGCAATGAAATATATTTCTTTCATAAGTATAAAATTTCTTTACATTTACTTAAAGATATAACAACTTTACACATTGAAATTATGGGGGTAAGATGATAT
>NW_011888805.1:9725359-9734353 GCF_000151845.1 Pteropus vampyrus
AATAGGTACTCATACATTATTTGTAAGAATGTAAGTTGATATTAATTTTAAGAGAGCAAACTGACAATTATCTTAAAAATATTCATAGTTCTTAAGTCAGTAATTCTACTTCTAAAGAAATAATCAAAGATAGGTTCACATATGTATATGAAAGATGTTCACTGCCATGTTATTTATAATGGTAAAATATTAGCAATAATCAAAATGTTCAACAGTCGGTAAATAGCAAAATGAATTATTATTTAAAATTCAAGAATTTGATAGAATATTATGCAGTCATTATAATGATGCTTCAAAGCATAAAGACAGAAATTTTAATGATAAAATGTCAAATGAAAATTCAAGACTCAAACATATTTGTATTATTAAAATAAACACTTAAAAATAGAAATAAACCAAAATAGTGGTAAGCTTAAATATAATTTTAACTTTCTTTGTATATTTTCTAAAAAGCCTGCAATGAAATATATTTCTTTCATAAGTATAAAATTTCTTTACATTTACTTAAAGATATAACAACTTTACACATTGAAATTATGGGGGTAAGATGATATAGCTAGATAGAGGATAAACAGATACAGACATAGAAATAAATATGTTGCTATTATACATATATGTATACATATATCAAAATATCACAATAAATTATTACAGTAAATCAAGTTTAAATAACATTCATTCAGGTGTTCACATTCATTTTCTGGTATAATGTAATTTGGAGCTGAGGATGGCCATTGCTTTTCTCCTTGTATTAAATGAGTTTTCATAAAACTTAACACTAGTTTAGTTCTCTACTAACTTTCTCCCCACTGTTCTTTTTATTATTATTTATAAAATTTGAGATATAATTCACATATAACAATGTGTATGTTTAAAGTGTACAACATGTTGATTTGATAAATTTATCTATTGCAATATGACTACCACCTCAGCTTAGCTAACTCCTCTATCCCGTCACATAACTATCATTGTCTTTTGGGGAAGAGAACATTTAAGATCTAGTCTCTTAGCACCTTTGAAGTATGAAATACCGTACGTTGACTATAATCACAATGTTGTGCATTAGATCTCCAGAAATTATTCATCTTCTACCTTCAGGTGTACCCTTTGACCAACATCTCCCCAACTCCCCAAGCTAGCAGCCCCCAGTAACTGCCATTCTACTGTTTCTTTTTCTTCTTTTGATACTTCGAATTCTTTGCAAATAAGTAGGATATGAATAAATACTACTATTACAGAGACCTGATACCATTCCAGGGCTTCACAGTAATTTTCATTTTAACTGAACTTTTATTTGGCCTCGATTGTCCTCAATAGCAGCTCCAGCCCCCGAGGCCAGCAGCGGGACCTGGAGGGGACTGCCCTGTAAGCCCACCCTCCAGGCCTGCCTCTCAGGTTACTTTCTCCTCAAAATATAAATATTCACGGCCACGGAAAAGCTTTTGTAAACCTTGTTAAGAGGAGGAATTCTCTGAGGAAGGACATCACTAAAGCACATGTATCTTCCCTTTTTTGTATTAGGGTTAGTTAGAGATTGTCAATATTACATCATTAGCTTATTCAAAGTGTATCTAAAAAAAATATAAAGTAAAACTATATAGAGATCACATACTTTTAAGAAAAAGCCTAGACCTCTGAATCTTTCAGTGACTTACTAAAATCCCATACAAGATAAGTACAAGAACATGATGGAAAATTCCCAGGAATGTTATATATTATGTTCTTTATCAGGAAGAATGAAGCTTTCCACAATGTATTTGCTGCTTAAAACTGAGTCTCTATATTAAATATGTCATTTTGTTAAATTGGTGAATATTTTAGCAACAATTTCACAAAGAAAAGAGTGTGAAATATAAATTTAGGTTTGTTGAAACAGAAAGTAATCTCACTGAGTATAGATTACTATTCTGAACTTAACTGGAAATAACTAATTCTAAATTAAAGATTTTCTTCTTGGTAGTTTAGAGTTGAGATCGAGCTCTACATTAACTCAAATAGTTCAGATAATTAATGCAAAATGAATGTTTTATTTGAATTATCAACAGTTATCTTAATTTATTCTCTTCAACTTCTATTGCAACCCTGAGCATTGCTGGTTTAGGGGACTAAAAAATAACTAGTATTATTCTTTCTAATGTTGTGCTTTTTCTAGTTTACACAATTCTTAATTAGGAAAAACTATATGCCGTGTGTGTGTGTGTGTGTGTGTGTGTGTGTGTGTGTGTTTACTTGACATTCAAACAAGTCAAACATAATATTTATAATGGTACACTGGTAGAATTTTTAAAACCAAACAACTGCGACAGAAATAATTTTCTCACCCACTACACTTGAAATTTTAATGAAAAAATAAGAGTAACGTTCTGATTTAAGTATGACATCAATAGATCAAAAATTATAGTTATTTTTAAAAATTACATTTATTATCATCCCTTTTTTCAAGGAGGAAAATAATATATTTATTTTTATCTGCAGAATAAATATTACTATATTATAAAGGATTTTAAATCTCTCATGATGCAGATTATTAAATTAATAATTTAATAGTTTCATGTTTAATATATAATTTAAACATTGTACTATTTTGGGAAGGTCATTATCTCTGGTTACATTGAATATTATTTCTCCTAAAAAGCCCCCAATTTTAAATGTTATTCAGTGACTGATTAATTTACTTTTTTTTAGCCACTTCCTTACCTGATAGGAGTCTCTAAGTGTTGATTTTTAGAAGAAAAATATGAATTTTTTTAACTTAAACAATAAGATGATACCTTTGCAAAATATTAACCGTAATAGAGTTACACTTATTGTCTTTGCCTTTTAACAAGACTATTTTACCTTTGACTCTTCTAATAAAAATAAATAACATAAATAAAAGCTACTATTGCTATCATTCTCCTTATTTTTAAAGTCTAGTATCTAAGAGGCTTAAATGATCAAAAATAGGTTGCTATGTTGCATTGACATCTGGTGGATTAAAGCAGTTATTACAAGGGGAAAGACAGCTCTACATTTTTAGTTAAAACAATGTTACATCTGAAAGACAGTTTAAAGATCATCTCTAGTCTAATCCAGTAATTTTTCAGCTATGAAAACTGAGGGAAGTGAAAGTAAATTTGTCAGAAATATTGAAAGGACTGTGCAAATACATGAAATAAATATAGTACTGGTCATAGTAAATAGAAATTCAACTTAAGAAGAGGAAAACAAATACTAATATAGAACATACATATCATTTTATATGTAGAGAGAGAGAGAAAAAGAGAAATAGGTGTATATATAGTGTTTTCCTCTTTGGGGCAGGAATATAGGGTTTCATTACACTGCTCTGTGTATGTTTGAAATAAAAAGATTTTTTAAAGGAAATATAAAAATTTGTGTGGTTGAAAATATACAGAGATAGATAGATAGATAGATAGATAGATAGATAGATAGATAGATAGATAGATAGATAGATAGATAGATAGATATTGCTGCTCTTATGATGAAGAACCTTTTTTTTTAAATTTACCTAAATGTGAAAAGAGATGAGAAAAGAAGAGAAAATGAAGACCAATGTTCCTTCTCCAGTAGACATTTTTTAACAGTTCTCTGAGATGATACTTAAAGAGGAAATAGCACTGAGTCAAAGCCATTTCCTTTTCAAGCTCAGATTCTTTGCCTCTTAAAGTGATTCCTTCCTTAAAGAAACTTAAAACATCACTGCAGAGAATAATCTTCTGCGGGGCTTTTCAAACATTGGCTCTCCCTGTCCACAGGGCCTTTCTTCTCCCTGACAAGCATACCCCAGATGCCCGCATTTGGCAGCCTCACTTGCCCCAATCCTGATTAATTCTCAGAAAATCCTCTTAAGAGCCTGCTCTGCTCTCCCAGACCGTGGCTGATCTTCCTGCGACCTCCATTTCCTTGCAAATTCTCCCCACCGCACCAACATAGAATCTTAAATGTGTTTGTTTCTTCCTCTAGATTATAAGCTACTTTTGGGCAGGGACCCAGCCTCTAAACATTTCTTTCCGGTGCCTAATAACTTCTAGCAAACAGTAGGTGCTGAATTAGTGCCCGCCAAATACATGCGTGCTCTATTACTATCTACTGCAGGCCTTGCTTCCACTGCCAAAAATCACAGTTATTAGTTTCCCCAATTAATATAAGTTTTGAAAAATTCTGTTGAGTAGAAAGCCTGTGTCTCTAAATAGTTAATTATTCTGACCAATTTTGTTGATCAAAAGACAGTGCAGAGTTTCTATGGCTTCCTGCCCAGCTAAAGAGTTCTCATCTTGAGTGTGCCTAGAACATTCCTGGTTAAGCACAGGTTTATTATCATCTGGCCTAGGAGTCTAGAGAATTAACAAGTTATAGGAGTTTCGATTAATAGGCTTCTGGAAAGTGAAATGACTGCATAATTTGTATTACTGTTCATTTTTTTTATCCTCTTCATGGATATATGTCACTCACCATAAAATTTCAAAGTATTTTTGAAGTTAGGATTATATAAAATATAAGATTCAATATTTTTAAATAAATTCACAGATTCGTGCAACTACCTTTACAATCTAACTTTAGAATATTTTCATCACCTTCTCCTTAAAAAATGAAAACAAAAACAAAAACCTTTACTCATTTGTAATCACTCTCCATTCTGCTCCACCTTGGACCTCGGCACCCACTAATCTGTTTTCTGTATCTATAGATTTGTCTATTCTGGACATTTTATATAAATGAAATCATACATCATAATAAGTGGTCTTCTGCGACTATCTCCTTTCATTTAGCATGATGTTTTCAGGGTTTTTCCATGTCATAGGATGTATAAGTATTCATTCCTTTTATTGCCAAATACTATTCCATTGTATAGCTATACCACATTTTGTTTGCCCATTCATCAGTGGATGCACACTTGTATCATTTCCAGTTTTGGGCTATTATAAATAATGCTGCTATGAACATGGATATATAATTTTGCGTGTGTGGAATTTCTCTTAGATATATATTCCTAAAGGTGGAATTTCTGGATAGCATGGCAACTACCTTTAACTTTATGAGGAACTGCCAAAAGAAGACTTGCTTTCCAAAGTGGCTGCATTATTTCACATTTCCGCCAGCAGTGTATGAGGGTTCTAATTTCTCCACACCTTCACCACTTGTTATTGTTCTTTTTTTTAAGCTATCCCAGTAAATGTGGTTTTAAGTTGTAGTTCCCTGATGACTAATAATGTCGAGCGTCTTTTGATGTGTTTATTACCCATTTGCATATCTTCTTTGGGGCAATGTCTATTCAAATCCTTTGCCTTTTTTAAATTGGGCTGTTTAGTCTAAGGCCATGCCACCCTGAACAAGCCTGATCCTGTCTGATCTTGGAAACTAGGCAGCTACGGCCTGGTTAGTACTTGGATGGGAGACCACCTAGGAAGACCAGGTGCCATAGGCGTTAAAAAATAAAATAAAGGTTTGTAAACTGACAAGGTCCTTGCAATTTGTGAGGTCAACCAAGGGTTGCCTTGCCTAAAAAATAAAAATAAAATAAAATAAAATTAGGTTGTCTTTATTATTGAGTTATTGGAGTGCTTTATGTATTCTGGATAACAGTCCCTTCTCAGATATATAATTTGTAAATATTTTCTCCGTTCTGTGGGCTGTCTTTTCACTTTCTTGATGGTATCATTTGCAGCATAAAAATTTTTAATTCTGATGTAATTCAGTTTATTTTTTTTCTTGGTTGCTGTGCTTTTTATGTCATAGTTAAGAAATCATTGATTAGCCCAAAGTTACAAAGATTTAATTCTATGTCTTCTTTTAAAATTTTCATGGTTTTAGCGCTTTCATTTAGGCTTATGATCTATTTTGAGTTAATTTTTGTATATGGCATGAAATAGAGGTCCAAGTTCATTTTTTTGCATATAGATATTCAGTTGTCTCAGAGCCATTTTTGGAAAGACTATTCTTTCCCTCATTAAATTGTCTTGACACTCTGCTGAAGTCAATTAACCATAAATGTATAGGCTTATTTTTGAACTCTTTATTGTGTTCTTCCTTAGGCCAATAAAAAAAAAAACACTATCATGATTACTGTAGCTTTGAGGTAAGTTTTGAAGTAAATATAAGTCCCCCAACTTTGTTCTTTTTTTCACGGTCATTTGGCTATTCTGGGTCTCTTGCATTTATTTCCATATGAATTTTAAAACCCATATATTTTGTTCTTCTGGAAATGTGTTATTTATGTGTTGTTTTTAGTTCTATCTAACAAGTTGCTGATTTTTTTTCAATAACGATTTCCTTTTTTTCATATATTTTCAGTGTCTTTTAAGATTGTTAAAATATTTCTCAGGTAACTAATCTGGGTTCCAACAGTGACCATCTTACCTTTTATTTCTTAATTAAAAGCCTTTTAGCTCCAGAAACTATTGTGGCGTACGAGTGTGTGTGTGTGTGTGTGTGTGTGTGTGTTGTGACTGAATCTTCTTATGTTTTTATTATTATTTTATTTAATAACAGCTTTACTGAGATATAATTCATATAACATAAAACTTGTCCTGTTAAAATGTAAAACTCAGTGATTTTAAGGAGATCCATAGAGTTATGCAACCATCTAATTTCCGAATGTCTAATTTCAGAACATTTTCATAACCACCAAAAGAAAGTCTGTACCCATTAGTTCTGGACAATTCCTTAATAAGCCTCTTTCTTAACATTTTCTTTTTTCACTTTAGTAAACCACCACTTTGCCTTGTGTTATTTGCTTATTCAAAACTAAAGTGTATTCAGGTTACTTGTTATGATTCACCTGTCTCTAGAGAAATCTTAAAACTTTTTCAGGGAAGTGGTCAATTATTTACATAGAATTGAAAAAGGGGCTCTGCTTCTCATCAGTTAAAACTCGAGGCTTTCCTTTCTTTTAAGATTACCCAGGCTACATCGCAAACCTATATAGTAGCTCTACATTTGAGCATTTAAATTTTATGAAGTTGGGGGAAAAAATGATTTGACTTTCTGGCCCTGTATTTTTTTGGTCTATCTTTTCTTTTTTACATAAAAATTGCGTTAATACATGATTTCAAGAGTACTGTGAGAAAAATTAGAACAAGAATGTAAACAAAGTGTATTCATACGTAATTCTATATCGATAATGAATAAGCTTCTTGCCTACCCCTTTTGAAAAATACTCTGAACTCAGCTGTAGAAGCTTCCTGAGTTACATCAGTGGAAGCTTTGCCAAGAATAAACAAAATGATGAGTTTGAACTTGAATGTCCCACTCTCTATTTTCAAAACCATTAGAACTTGAACCTCTTTATCACACAGAAGCACAGTAGCAAAACCTCAAGTTTTGAAGTTAGACAGACCTGCCTTAGAATTCCACTCAGCAGCTGTGTTATCTTAGGCAACACATAAAAACGAACCTAGAACCTATGGTCTGTGAACCTCAGCTTCCTCATTGTAGGGTTAACTCAGAACATAGCCCCTGCACAAACTCAGAAGACAGACGGCTGCCTGGCCTGCAGCTATAAGAAAGGCAATGTACAGAGTTCTCTGCAGGGCTTGTTCCCAAGTTTGTTTTTAGCTGTTCTGATGGACATTATCTGTTTTCTCCACTCAAGAAGGCGGCTGGTCTGCTGTTTTCATGGATGTTATCTGCTTCTGTAACTAAGCAGCACATCTTGCTCCAATCCACAGGAGAAGGCAGCTGCTTCCCCCATGAGGTAATTACTTGCCCTCTGCTTGGGGATAAAACATTGCTTGCTTTTGGCCTGAAGCCTTTTCCGGCAGCATCAACCAATCAAGTGTTGAAGCTTCTCTGTATCATGAGTGATAAATGGCATGTCTTACTCCTCTGGTCCTCCTGGTGGTTTTTTCAGAATATCCAAAGTCCAGGTGCAAGTTCCAGGCCTGAGGCTCCTGCGTTACACTCATCTATACTTGTGACATAACTTCCTCCAGACCTTACCAGCTGGGCAGGCAGATGAGGTCACATTAACAATAATGACACATACTTTTTTGGCAATTGTCCCCTTCAGCTCATGCAGGATTTAGTCTTCCTGTAAAGTTAACCTCCCCCACATGCCTCCAGGTGTGTCTCACATGTGCTAACTTGCAAACAAATTAGTTCTGCTTACTAGATAGAGGGCACTGCCCCTTCTCCTCACTGCTCTGGGCCTCAGGTTTGTTCTTCTGCCTCCCTGAGCTCAGAAAGGTCCCTGCTGCTGCTTCTCCAGTGAATACAGGAGTTGGGGATCACCAGGTACCTGAAATTATCCTGGTATTTGAGTCTCAAAATCTCTACACTGATCTTGAGTTTCTATCTGATTCTAAGGGCAAGAAGTTATGCAAATAATTTCTGGAGATGTGAGTTTCCAGTCTCAGGGTGCATAAGAATCACCTGGTGAGTAGTTGAAAATGCAGACTCCTGAACCCCACCCAGGTCCCTGAATTAAATTTCTAATGTCGAAGATCCACCGGCCACTTGCAAAGCACCTCCTGTGTACTGCTGGTATGGATAGCATCAGGCTGTCTGAAGCGTCCATAAGATGTCCTCAAAGTTGTTTCTGTGCCTTCCCTCTTACAGCAGTGTGCTGTCCACAACTCAGCCTGTGAAGGGTCAATTTGTAATCAGTAGCCTGTGTGGCTCGAGCTCTCAGTTTAGTAGCCATGATAAAAGTGTACTCAGGTAGCAAGTCGTCTGAAGTATACGTGGACAAGGTTCTGCATTATCACCATCTAAGTTCCCTTAACTCTTTCTCCTCCTGTACTCCCTGGGCACTTCTATTCACTCTACTCATTTCTCTTTAAAGTTCCCTTTAAATCTGCCCTTACTTTCCATTGCTGCTGCAGCTGCCTAGTTTGGGCAGTCCCACCTCTTGTCCAGACTATTAAGATCAACTTCTAATTCTTCTCTCTGCCTCCACTCCCTTCTTCACAGTTAAAATCCAACCTCTAGCCAGAGTAGTATTAGAAATGCAAATCTGTCATCCCATTTTTCACCATTCCCTAAAGCAGTCAC
>NW_011888805.1:9734403-9766735 GCF_000151845.1 Pteropus vampyrus
TGTGTCTCACATGTGCTAACTTGCAAACAAATTAGTTCTGCTTACTAGATAGAGGGCACTGCCCCTTCTCCTCACTGCTCTGGGCCTCAGGTTTGTTCTTCTGCCTCCCTGAGCTCAGAAAGGTCCCTGCTGCTGCTTCTCCAGTGAATACAGGAGTTGGGGATCACCAGGTACCTGAAATTATCCTGGTATTTGAGTCTCAAAATCTCTACACTGATCTTGAGTTTCTATCTGATTCTAAGGGCAAGAAGTTATGCAAATAATTTCTGGAGATGTGAGTTTCCAGTCTCAGGGTGCATAAGAATCACCTGGTGAGTAGTTGAAAATGCAGACTCCTGAACCCCACCCAGGTCCCTGAATTAAATTTCTAATGTCGAAGATCCACCGGCCACTTGCAAAGCACCTCCTGTGTACTGCTGGTATGGATAGCATCAGGCTGTCTGAAGCGTCCATAAGATGTCCTCAAAGTTGTTTCTGTGCCTTCCCTCTTACAGCAGTGTGCTGTCCACAACTCAGCCTGTGAAGGGTCAATTTGTAATCAGTAGCCTGTGTGGCTCGAGCTCTCAGTTTAGTAGCCATGATAAAAGTGTACTCAGGTAGCAAGTCGTCTGAAGTATACGTGGACAAGGTTCTGCATTATCACCATCTAAGTTCCCTTAACTCTTTCTCCTCCTGTACTCCCTGGGCACTTCTATTCACTCTACTCATTTCTCTTTAAAGTTCCCTTTAAATCTGCCCTTACTTTCCATTGCTGCTGCAGCTGCCTAGTTTGGGCAGTCCCACCTCTTGTCCAGACTATTAAGATCAACTTCTAATTCTTCTCTCTGCCTCCACTCCCTTCTTCACAGTTAAAATCCAACCTCTAGCCAGAGTAGTATTAGAAATGCAAATCTGTCATCCCATTTTTCACCATTCCCTAAAGCAGTCACACACACACACACACACACACCCCATCTCGCCCATAACACTATATACAAAACCCTAATATATTAAACCAATAAAACAAGAGCTGCTCCGGTAAAGGAGGAGACTCATGAGATGGGTTTATGGCAAGAGGAGGAACAGACCCCTAGGCAGCCTCTCAACCTTCCTGGATCTCCTCCCACTTCTCCCCTTAGCCCTGGCAGCAGCTCTGAGTAACCACATAACCACTGGTCTCCATGGAAAGCAATTTGAAAGACATACCTCTAAACGATAAACTTATAATTACCTGCATAGCAAAAAAAGGCCTCCAGTAACCTAACGCCCACTCACCTCTCCAGCTTCATCTCCTCCCATCAATCCCTCAGAGATACCTTATGCTCTGTAGCTGTGCTGACACTATGGTGTCATTAGTCACATGTGACTCTTTAGATTTAAATTAATTAAAATTAAGTAAAAGTAAAAATTCGGTTCCGCCGGCAACTAGCCACATCTCAAGTGGTCAAAAGCCCTGGTGGCCGGTGACAGCCATGATGGGCATCACAGATACAGAATATATCCACCACTGCAGAAAGTTCTATTGGACAGTGCTGCTCTAGAAACTCCAAACAAATCGCAGTTCCCCAAACCCCACACACTTTCTCACGGTTTAGAGCCTTTGCACTGCTGTCCTTTCTATCTAGCATCTCCTCTCTAACATCCATTTGGTAAATTTCACACAGTCTTCAAGATTCTGTCTGAAGAAGCCCGCCCTCAGGGGCCTTTCCTTAACTTTTCAATTTCCTGTCTGAATCAGGGAAAACTGGAGCACTGTTCCCTCTCTGATCCTTCGTATTCTGAAATTCATTTACTATCGCACTTTTCACATGATTTTGTAATTATTTGCTTGGGCGTGTATATTTATATTAGATGGCGAACAGAGATATTTTAACTCATTTTTATAACCAAAGCAATCAATAAGTATCTATTAAATTAATGAATTAATTGATAAAAGATGGAGAATAATCAGATGGCTATGTATATTTTGGTGCAAAATGGCAATATTCATGGAAATGGCAGATGTGGTAAGTAAGCAGCATGATGTCCCCATCCCAAGATGTACACATCCTAATGCTCAGAACCTATAATATGTTACCTTACATGGCAAAAGGGACTTTGCAGATGTTGATAATAAAGTTAAGGATTTTGAGAAAGGGAGATTATTATGGGTTATTCAGGTGGGCCGATGGAATCACAATGTAATCCATAAAAGTGGAAGGAGACAGAAGAGAAGATCCAAGTAGTAAAATGTGAGAAGAATTCAACCTTCAGTTGCTGGCAGAAAAGGAAAAAGGACACAAGCCAAAGAATGTGGGTGGCATGTAAAAGCAGGAAAAGCAGGGGAATAGTTCTCCCTTGTAGCCTCTAAAAAGGAGCGCAGCCTGCTTTCCCCTTGCTTTTAACCCACTGAGACCCATTTCAGACTTCTGACCTCCAGAACTACAGTAAGGTAATAAATGTGCGCTGTTTTAAGCTGCCGTGTTTGTAGTAATTTGTTAGAACACCAAAAGGAAATGATTATAGTGGATTTAGGAAGGGATGGTGTTTGTACAGAAAGAAAACGTGTTTAGTTGGGGGACTTCTTAGTGCTGGGACACTGGGGTTCGATGGTGCTGGGGGGAAGCCCAGGGCAGCAGAGCCGGGAGAGACATATCACTGGCCCCCCAGTGGAGAGGGTGTGTGTCCTGGGCTCTGGCTTCACTCTGAGGAGCATGACTGGAGTGAGGAGGGGTTTCTCAGGCCCCTGGAGATCTTAGTACAAGGCAGGAAGGTAGGTTCTCTTGATGAATCCAGTGATGCCAACACCTAGCCTAGACTTCGTTCTCTCCGAGAGCACAGAAAACGACCAGATACTTATTAAAAACCCACAAGTACCTAGCCCATTGCATGAGTTAAACGAATATGTACAATGTGACGTATAAGATAGTGGACAGCTTCACAAGCACAGTGGAACTTTTATTTTGTACAGTGTAAATAGAGTCAGTTGCATTATAACTATATCTATACATGCAATGGAGAAACTTCTGTTCAAAGAAACTATAAATATATACTACCTTTTCCCAATCAGAGTTCCAATATGAATTGAATAGTTTCCAGAGATTTTATTGTATTATTTTTTTAATAAAGCATTCATGTAAAAACTGTCTTCTAACCCAAACTGCTCCTTTTGGATGCAGAGATGGAAAATCTAATCACAGTTTAGCAGTACCACCAGAGCTGTAAAGCATTATCAGTGTCCTGACAGAAGTGTGAAGGGCATGATAGTTACCATGGTGATGTCTATCCTGAGGGCAAGGTTCACAAGCAGGAGGTGGTGGTTAACTGTGTCTTGAAGGATAAGTAGGTGTCTGCCAGGTGAAGGAGGTGGGAATAGGGTGGCTCCAGGAATATAAAGGAGGAGGGTGGCATTGAGGGCAGATATTTGCCTGAGCCAGATTCTGGACATGACTGAGTCAGGAAACTGTAATCATTTCACTCTTTGGGGTCAGAGTGTAAGTGAAGAGAGGAAGGGAGGGGAGAAGAGTGCTCTAGAAGGAAGGCAGGGGCAAGTCTGGGAGAGAGTCTGTATTCCACGCTGCAGGGAGGACCCCTTGAAGGGTTTCTAGCAAAGAAGCAACATGATTAGATTTGCACCTTAGAAAGGACAATCTGAAAGTCATGCACCCAAGAGAAGTCTGGGTGGTTAAAGGAAACTGTCAGCAATGACAGAATTTACAGTAGATGGAGAGAAGTCACATGCTAGAGGTGCTAACGAGGCATAACTAGATAAAAGCCCTGGATAAAAGCCCCAGAACTTGGTTATCGGTTTTCTTACAGAGAGAGGGAAAGGTTTCTGTTTAAATGTTAAGAGGGTGGCAACACCACTGAGATAGGAAAAGCTTGACTGTGAACAGGCTGAGCCACTGGGTGCCTGTGTGCCGTGGCAGAGCATCCCATTGGCGGTCACATATCTATGCTTGAGTTCACCCTCCTCCTTTATATTCCTGGAGCCAATAAATAGGCATCGTTGAAGCTATACTCAGCATAGTAACATCTATCAGTTATTGCTTCTTAAGTCGTAGGAATGCTGAGGAGGTCTTTATATTTATTATTGAGTTTAATCTTTGCAACAGTCTTGTGGTGTGTGTTGCATCACATTTTACAGCTGAAAATATCTAATACTTAGAGAAGTTAAGTAACTTAATTTACCAAGAACACAATGCTTACAAATAGTAGAGCTGGGATTCACGTCTCAAGATGTATTTACTTGAATACTAGATAACATTCTATTTTTTTATTATTATTATTAAAGGTATATATTCTTTGTATTTAAACTTTATCCAAAATGCAAGTTTCAAATTAAGAAATTAAACAATAGTAATCAAAAACATCTCAAGGGATAGCATAGAAGATGAAAACGAAGAGGAAGAAGATGAGGTCACAAAAGATTCTGAGAAGAAACAGTCGAGAGATGTAGGAATAGTCAGAGACGTCCCTCTAAGTCTCATAGATTTACTTAATTTAAAAATTTGAAGTTGAAATTATAGAGAGACTATCTGAAACTAATTAAGGATTCCATCTGCTCCCTTGAATTTGTTCTTTCTAATCAACTACTCATGCATTGTGCAATTAAATCATGGTGAAAAGATTTAAATGCTATGGAAAAAACGACAAGGTAAAACAAAACAAAATAAGTCCTGGGAATGTAATGGTGACTATAGTTAACAATACCATCATACACACACACACACACACACATACACACACACACATATATCTGTTGCTAAGAGACTAGATCTTAAAAGTTTTCATCACAAGAAAAAAAATGTAACTATGTGTGATGACAGTTGTTAGCGAGACTTATTGTGGTGATCATTTCTCAATTATACAAATATCGAATCATTATGTTGAACACCTGAAACTAATATAATGTTGTATGTCAATTATATCTCAATTTTAAAAAACTAATTTTGCACTTACTGCAAATGTCATCTTAGGTAATTAACAATAGAGTTTTCAAAAGCAAATTTTGAAATATATCCTTTATGTCCAGCACAAAATTTCTTCCATAAACTTTCCCTAATCTCATCATCTGAAAACCATTTCTCCCCTAGGCAATGTCTCCCCAGACGTGTGTGTGTGTGTATGTGTGTGTGTGTGTGTGTGTGTGTGTGTAACTTCCAGCAGTGCACTGTATTTCTTTTTCTCCCTCACTATGTAGTAAACCACTTAACGCAGAGGAGCTTTTTAATAGGCCGTTGTAGGTTGACATAGTGCCTATCACAAAGCTCTTAGTAGGCTCAATAAATATTTGTTGAGTTCCTTTACTCATTCATTCACCAAGTAGATGTTAAAGTGCCTCCTCTAGTAAGAAAGCAGGAGTACAACGGGAGGCCAAATATGAACAAACCTTGCTCTCTTGAAACTTCCAGGTTACTATGGGCTGCACAGATATTCATCAAAACACCATAGATGCAAGTATAGCTAAAGTTGTGATTTGTCCAAAGGCAAGGTGTGGGTCTATGAATGCCTAATAAAAGGGCATCTCCCTAACCAGGGAGGCCCCAGATGTCAAATGATGCATTCAAATGATGCATTGAGCTGATATCTGAAGAAAGAATGGATGCTAACCAAGTGAGACAAATGAGAAAACATACCAGGCAGAAGAAACAGTACCTGCAAAGGCTCTGAGCCAAGAAAGAAAAGAAAAGAAGGAATGATTGACATCCTCTCCTGGAGCAGGTTGGCCTCCAGAGAAGAAAGTCAAAGCCTTGCCCTTCTTTATTCTCCATCACCACTTCCCCACTCCTTCATAATGTAACCGAACTTCGATTTTTTTAAGAGAGCTTTTTCTCTGATTTACTATACTCAGCTTTGCCTAGTATAACGATATTATGACTCACTTGTTTCCAGCTTTGAATGCCTACTCCCTTAACCATTAAGCCTTAGGACATAAGGTTCCCGCCAGCGTCAAATCCTTTAAGAATGAAAATTCAGGTCTATCTGGTCATGTGGAAAATAAGTTTCGATTATTCTAAGGATAACATCTTGGTTTTAAATGTGTTTCAGCCCCAGGCCCCTCATGGCAGAACAGCTTCATGACCCTGGGACCAGGCGGAATGACTTCATGGCTGGTTCCAGAGCCAGAGACACTACGATCAATTACTCTAACCCTGTCCATTCAGTTGCACCCACGACCCCAACTCCCTCTCTTTCCATGACTGCTGATTTTTTCCCCCGTATAGTCTTTCCCCTCCAGATACCTGGGGAGCCAGGTTTCTGAGAAGATAGCTCACCTGTGTGTCTGGGACTTGCAGCTCTCTAATAAACCCTTACTTTCTTTGCTGCAAGCCCTGTACTCATCTCGTTGACTTAGATGCGCACAGACAGACAGACTCCTTTGCTCCTGTAACGACATCAGCTATCAATACTGGCTGGCAAATATTCCTACATTAAAACTGCATCCAAAGTTTGGGTTTTTTAAAACATTTATTTAAATATTTTTCATTCACTTTTAATGAATTTTAAATTACAGATTTATATAGAGAAATAATCAGTGGCCCAAGAATCGAAATCTAGGTTCTAATTATTTTGTGGGGTCTTGGTTACTCACTTAACTTCTCTGGGTCTCAATTTCTTGATTTGTAAAATTAGGAGATTGAACCATAGGACTGCTGGAGAAGTTCCTCCCCACTTTAAGATTTCTATATTTATATGGGTTCAGATCTTTAAGATTTGAAGAGGTGTTACCAGAGCAAAAGAGGTCCGTCTGCCTGCGTGCATCTAAGTCAATCAGATACGCACAGGTTTCGCAGCAAAGAAAGCAAGGATTTATTTTAGAGAGTTGCAAGATCTGGAGGCACAGGCTAGCTTCCTTTCAAAGTCCTGGCTTCCCGGGTGTCTCGAGAGTCCAGATTATACAGGGAAAAAATCAGTAGTCATGGAAACTAGGAGAGTTGGGAGTCCTGGGCTCTACTGATTGGACAGGGCTGGAGTAATTGATCATCTTGTCCCTCTGGTTCTGGAATCAGCCATGACATCATCCCGTCTGGTCGCCTGGCCTGGTCTGGTGACCTGGTGGGGTTGTTCTGCCTCGATGGGCCTGGGGCTGAAACACATCCTTAAAGTTCAACCGAAACCTATTCGTCCTCATGATTATAGACCAGAGGTTCAGTTAAGCTTATGTCCTAAGGCTTAATGGTTAAAGGATTAGGCGGTATATACAGGTGGAAGGACAAAGATGAAAAAAACAGGTGAGTCACAATGCCATTGTCTGGGCAAAACTGACTTGAATCAGAGAAAATAAACCCTATATTAAAGAAATGAAGTTTGTGTGTGATTATAGAGGCATTGGTGTGGTACAATAAAAAATAGAACAAATTATGACATGGTTCACATCTCAGTTCTGCTACTTAATAGCTGTGTTGCTTTGAGCAAATGACTTAAACTTTTTGATCCACAGTTCCTTAATATAATAATATCTACCCTGTAGAGTTATAAGAAAACTATACATAAAGTACCTTCAGTTGTCATTACAAATGAAGTACACTCTTTTAATACTCTGATGGACTTTATGACCTCTTTTTAAAGAAAATTGTAAAACAATGCAAAACAGTCAAGAAAAATGAATCTGTCAGTTTTTCCAAATAGAGTATTAATATATCCTCCACAGATGTGGGGTTTTGTGATTTGTGTCACTAACTTAGATATACCCAGTTAAACAAAAAATTACATTTACTAATTATTTGCTTTTTTTGCTGAAAAGAACCTTAAAGTTGAGAACATGGGAGTGTTGTAGTCACCAGCCCCTGATAGACACACGGACCACCAGAAATCGGAGAGTTATAGGAAACACACTCTTTATTCAGCCAGCTGGGTCTGCCAGGGGTACACAGACCCCAAATCAAGTAGCCCCGAAATGTAGAGGTACAGAGTTTTTAAGCCCTAAACCCCTATTCTTCATCCTGTTTGAACACACAAGTCTATTTTTCTTCTTTTGACTAACTAACTGTCAACCCACAGGTCGGTTGAGCAAGCGGGGTACAGAAGCAGAAAGCTTAATTGTTAGAGCGTTATGTTCCCATGGGCGATAGCCAAGCAGTAATTTTTCAGCCAGCCCAGGAGTCCTTTATATCATCAAGTAAGTGGTAAAAGAGAGAAGAGAATTTACATCTATAACTTAATTTTTGTTTCAGCTTCCATTCTCAGAGGTACTGTCATTAAGATTTAGGGAACAAAATGTGAGAAGTGAGCCTATCAACATGACGGACTACGGAATGCTCACCTCAGAGAATTTTGCTACTTATTCAGTGCAGTTTTAGGAAGACGGTATTAGAGAAATAATTTTCCCAGCTGATTGACTCACACAGGCCCTGATCCCTAAATTCCATGCAAGTATAAACCTGCTCTCTTTTCCAAATAACTGACATCAATAGGGCAATTGCTTCCAACTACAATAGATAAAATTGGGTATTTGAAGACATATTCTTCATTCCACTGCAAAAAAAAAAAAAATAGATAAAATGTTTTTCAAATATTAAATCATAATATTTAAACCAAAATTTTTCATTTCTTTCATTTCATTGCTTTTACTAAAGTTTTCGAAATATTGCATTATTTATTCCACTCTCATTGTTGGCCAAATGGCGTATTGCCTATGTAGTGAAGGAATAATAATTTTTTCTCTACCCTTCTAGGGTCTTGGGAAGAGAGGACCCTCCATCCCCAATCGCTGGCAATAAAAGATAGGTTAACAGGACACAAACAAGCAGAAGTTTAAAAACACGTATACCTCCTGCACACACGGGTGGCTTCCAGGAAAACTGAGTAACTCCCTGAAATGCCCCCATCTGTAACCAGAGGGCAACAGAGTCTGGGGCTCTTGCTGCCTGTGCCCACGCAGGAGTTGGGATATTTGGAATAAGTGTTTATCGTCAGAGCACCAGTGATCTGAGATGGCAGTAGGTTAACACCTTCACAACTGCCTTCCTTTCTCAGTCCAGCTTAGGGTATTTAAGGGAAAATCTGCACATTATTCCAGGGTCTATGTGACAGTTCTGGGGGGTCCATTGAGCTTCACAGAGCCATTCCTCTGGCAACGTGGTCCTCTGATGGTGTCAACAACCCAGGAACAAACTTGTGAGCAGTCTGGAAAGAATGCTGGGCAGGAAGGATTGTGATCAGTAAACATAAGGGCGTTAATCATAAGTTTCAGGGCAACTTTCTATGGCAGGAGACATTCCAAGCTCTGGGTCAAGCTGCTGGAGACAATCTATCCTTAAGCTATAAGGTGAGGAAAGGTGAGGCCAGGGACGCTGTAAGGCCCTTACTACGGGAGTCTCAAACTGGCCCTTCTTCAAAGCCACTGCTTTAAATGTCATCTCCAGCTAATGACAAGATGTTGTGGAGTAGGGGTAGCCCGTTATGGTCCGTTACCAGGACAAGTACAGAATTGAGGATATGGTCATGCAAATTTAAGTCCATGTCTTCTTCATTGATAAGAGTTTTTAGAGTTTTAGCCATCCTCCTCTTCTAGGTACAGAGAGTGAGATACCCTTACAAATGGAGATTTCCTTATAAATATAAATTTCTCTTAACAAAAGAGTAATTTCTATACAGTTTGCAGAACTTCTCCTGGGTCTACTGTTTCTTAAAAATAACCAGCTCAAGATAATCTTTATACTAGAGTCTTGTTTTGAGATAGCATATTTTCCTCTTTACTATATAGAAAACAAACAAAACAAAACAAAACCTCCCACTGCAAAATACTTATATTAAAATTACATTTAAAAATTCTTTTTAAAAACATGGTTGAACTCGTGGGATAGTAATGCAAGTTTAGAGGTCCCAAACAACAGAGTTAAGGTGGTATTTATGCTGAGAGCATATTCTTAATCCTGGTGGCCCAGAGCCCGTAGTCTGGGCTTGGATTCAGTCAGACCGAAGCCTCCTAAGCAGAACATAAGGGGAAGATAACTGGGGCAATAAAAATCCATTTTTCAGAGGTAGGTGCTGGGGCTAGATACCGGTTGTAGCCTTGGAACAGGAATAAAAACAAAGGAAAGAAGGAAGGAAGGAAGGAAGGAAAATAGTGGGGAGAGGGGTTACAGATATAGTGAAATTAAGAGAGAGAGCATGTAGGAAGAGAAGATGAAAAGAGAGAGGGGAAAATGAGGGGAAGGAAAGAAGAAAGAATCTTTTCAGAGAATTCCTACCATAAATTGGTATTTATGTGAATTGGGGAATCAAAATTCAAATTAGCTGTGTTCCCAGTAAAGTAAGTTGAAAATTTAGTTAGAAATCTCTAGGTTGGTAGTATACTAAAGTGCTTAGCAGAACTAAGTATAAATATGCTCTATGAGAATGTACTTTAAATCCAGATATCAAGAAATTCCACAAAAAAAATTTCCCAAAGGGTGTGATTTAACTGTCATGACCTCAAGTTATCAAGAAACCAAGCCACCAAAAGCAAAAGTCAGTAGGAAAAATAAACTGTGGAATGAGACACAAAATGCCTCTAATAATGGAATGAGCAGATACAGTGTGTTTACTATGTTTTAAAGAAAGAAGAGAAGGAATTGAAAGTAAGATGAAGAAATAAGAGGATATCAAAAATGACTAAGTGAATTTAAAAATAATCAAATAGGAAATGAAAAATGAAAAAGTAATATTTAAAGTTAGAAATTCAGTGGATGATTGAACAACAGATTAGACACAATTGAAGAGAAAATTACCCAAAAGCAGCCAGAAAATGATGAGATGGAAATTAAGAAAGAGAGGTTGAAAGTTTAGGGTCACAGAATGAGAAAATGTAAAGGATATCTAATCAGTTTTCCAGAATGAGCCAATAAAATGAAAGAGAAAGGAGTTTGAAGAGATAATGGTTAAGAAGTTTTTGGAACTGATGGGAAATAACAATTCTCAGATTCAATGAGTCTAAGGAACATCCATCAAGATTAATAAAAATAAATCTACATCTATAGGAAATGTATTGAAACAAAAGGACACTAGAAAGATCCCAAAGTAGCCCCTCCCCCAAAAAAGATATTTACCTCCAAAGAATCAACCATTAGTTTAACAGCTGTGTCTCAACCAGGAATGGAAGCCAAAGACTGTGATACTTGCAAAGTGCTAAGAGAATTACATACTCAGTAAAGCTGTTTCAAGAACAAGGGTAAACTAGACATTTGCAGATAAAGTCCAAGTTTACTAGCAACAAACTCTCACTAAAGAGTTTCTAAGTATGTTCTTCCAGAAATAAGAAAATGATACCAGAAAGAAGATCTTAGATGCAAGATGGAATGGTGAGTGAAGAAAATGATAAACACATGGCTAACTCCAGAGACTCACTGATTACATAAAATAATAACAACAAGTATTTTTTGTAAGTAATAAAATAAAGCAGAACCGAAATACTGGGTAAAAATAGAACTGAAGTTGGCAAAGGAATCAGAAGGGGTGAAACATTCTAAGATCCTGGTGTTTAGAAAGAAGGTAAAGATTTGATTCAGTTGAAACTTCTTAAGTTAAATATGAATATTAAAATGTCTAGAATAGCTACTAAATATACAGAAATAGAATGCATAATTTCCAAATTAGCAGAGGTAAAAAATGAAATGTGGCTGGGGGGAGACCTCAAATCAAAGCATTTACATAAGTCAAAAAAGTCAACTAAACAATAAATGTTTTTACATACATATATGGTGAAATTACATTTTTTAAAAATCGAGGGCATGATTAACACAACGATTAGACTGGTATATACTTTTCAAGGGCTTCAGAGAGTCCTCCCTGAGGAGTTGTTTGGGTCCTTAAAGGAAACAGACGGCCCACTAAAATTTATTTGAAGGGAGGTTATTAAAGAGATTCCTTACAAAGGTAGGGGCAGTATGTAGAAAAGTAAGCTAATGCAGTGTTCCATTGGCCAAAGCTATCTGGAAATGGGAAAGCAAAGGAAGCTGTAGTTGGAGACCATACAGTTCAGGTCCCCAGAGCATGGAGCATGTGACACAGAGTGAAGAAGGGGGTCAAGGTGAAGGGCAAACCAGAGATATCTACACAATGGGGCTCATTTCATTCTCCTTTTAAATCAATAAATGTATGTTCTTTATACAAGTCTGTATGCATGATCTATTTTACAGCTCAAAAATGGGGAAAAAACACAATAAAAACAATATTTTTTTCTCATTGAAAAGTTAAAGATGTTTCAAACATAGAAATGAGGAGTAAGGAAAATAAGAAACATTGAAATAATCAATAATAGGCATTATTTTTCCTTTGCTGCTAGCTAACTCTTTTACTTCTATTTTCTCTCAATCGCAGAAAGGACAGCAGAGTATTTTAAATTGTCATGATCTCATTTATCAGATCATCTAGCCAAGAAATAAAGGCAATTTCCAAGTTTTTCACTGGGAAAAGTCAGGGTCATTTTCAGGAAGAGCAGTTTGCTGGCTCAAAAGTGGTATTGTGGAAATAAGTTAGCTACCATATACTATAAAAACAATACATAACATAAATAAAAATTAAATAGAAGAGGCAGTTTAAATACAAAGAAGTTCAAGTGATCATAGAAAAAGTGATTTAAAATTTTTTTCAGCATTCTTGATTATAAGAAAATTATATACAAAATCATAATTAAGCAATAGTAATAACTAAGAATTACGAGTGCTTATTCTTTGTCAGGCTGTGTTCTAAGTGTCATATACATGTTGAGTCGTTTAATCATTACTTGAAACTTACGAGGTAGGATTGTTGCACCTTTTTACAGATGAGGACACTGAGGCATAAAGAAATCGAGCTACTAGACAGTGGAGTCGAACTTATGTTCTTTACAACTGTGTCTAAGGAGCTACTTCAATTGAGATGTGGGATGCCTAGCCAGAGTCCACCTTGCCTTCTTCTCACTAAGCAAGGGGGCATCCCTTGAGAGAGATCGTGGAACTCCTAGAGCTACACGGAACGCCACTTGAAACCTACTGACTTAGAGAGTGGGAAGCTCATAAGAATATTTGGGGGAATATTAGAATTGAGGATTTCATTTGATACTAGATTTCTTTAAAGCCAAGAAAACTAGGAAATAAGCAAGGTTTAGACTGGGAGTTCTTAATCAGTGGTTCACTGAAGACTCTGAAATCAAAGGTAAATTCCTGTGAGTACATGTCACCCCAATGTCGCAAGTAACTTTACCTGTGAAATGACATTTTCCTTTAATGTCCATGTGACCAGCATGCTGGGCTGACCAAAGTCCAATTTTTTTTTTCTAGCTGCCTGGCAAAAGGAATCTGGGGATTTCTAGGCAAGCTTACATCTACAAAGATCATTGTAATTTGCCACCTCAATCCGGCTCCTGGATCTAGAGTGTAGCTTCTTTTTTCTGCAGATCATATCTTGCCATTTTATAAGGAAACTTGATTACTGGAATCCTTGTTTTGGAGAAACTGAATAGCAACATAATAACAATGTAAAACATGGGTTAAGCTCACAGACTTTGAGATCAAACAGACCTGGATTTTAATTCTGTGATTTAAATTATTTAGCTATGGACAAGTTGTTTCAGTTGGCCTGAATTTCCTCATCTATAAAGGGAGGATTATAACATTGATTTAGCAAGATTACAGTGAGATAAATTTAGTAAAGCATTTGCTTGGAACAGATCATGTATCCTATGAATGGTAGCTCTTGCTAGATTATTAATCTTTGCAAAAAAAGACATCTAAAAAGGTGCAGAAACTTTAATTCCCCATTTCTTACATCAACATTCAAGAATGCCAAAGACAGTAATATTAAGTTACATTAGTAAAGGCGATTTCAATTTTCCTGAGTTATTCTAGTTCAGACCAGATAGTTTAATTTATGGTGATACAATATGATAAAGGGATAGAATTGAAATCTGACAAAGGTGAAAGGTCAATATTTTACTTACACCGTTGTCGGATATCACTTATCTCAATTGCATTTTTTGCATGAGTTAATTAGATCAACTCAAAACTGAACTTTTGGTGACTTCATAGTATAAAAATATGTTTTATTGACAAATGAGACTAGATCCACAGAGATAAGGTACGATATTTGTATATGGAAAATTTCACTTATTTGGAAATTGTCAAATAAATAGGGACTTGTTCCGCTCTTGCAAGGAGGTAGAAAATGATGGTAGTGAAAATTCACTCCCAGAGAGCACTTCTCCTTTTTCTTTCTATAATTTCACCCAGAAGGACATGTAGATTTTCTTTAAAACAGGGTGAGAGAATTTTTGCCTCATGATCAAAACTTCTGCATTCAATTTTCCAAAGCTCACTCACAAACAATTTGTGGTATTTTGGTCAAAATGGAGAAGTTAACGTATTTTTGAAATGACAAATCCCAAACTACTTCTAAATGTGTTAAAGATTTGATCAAAATTGACCTGATGTAATCTTTTCTTTCTGAAAAAAGCATAACAGCTGTAGTAACAGGAAATAAGGCTGTTATAGTGGCATGTAGGCTTTTCTGTTCATCTAAGTTAATATTAATTTAGTGGTTATTTACTAAGTAATTATTATATGCTGTCATACTATTTTAAGTACAGTATATTATATATTTATATTTATACTCTAAATATCGTTGTTCCTCATAATGAACTTGGAAGGAAGGTGAGACAGTTTAGATCAATGTTGCTACAAACATATCTGAAGCATCTATTGTATGTAAGGAAATAAAGATGCATAAAGTATTCTAATTCCTCACAAGATGATGAACTAATGTTGAATGCCATCACTCCTCCCTAAGCTGAGCCCGGACAGGCCATAGTGAAAAGAAATTGAATAAATCAGTATATAAAGACTCTGAGAAACCAGGTGAAACCAAAGGGTCTGGATTCTAGTGTGGGAGCAGAAGACCAAGCATCACAAGCGGAGAACTGCCTGCGAGGAGCTTTCCAATAGTGCCCTGTTCTCTGCCCCATGTTCCTTGGCTGGATCATTGCCAGTCAGGGTCTGCAGAACTTGTCAGGGGCTGTGGTGTCACATCAGGACAGCTGAGGAACAAGTCGCCATGGAGATGAAAGACAGCAGGCACAGGCTCACCAACTGCCTCCTAATCTTTGTCCAGGTCACCCCTCGAAGCCAGAAGATGACAGCCCAGGGAGGCAGCTTTTGGGGAAAGGCAGCACTGAGCTGAGGTTCAAGGAGGTCCCCTGGGAGATTGGGTAATGGGAGTTGGGGACACAATAAACAGGACCTCACTTCAGAAGTATGTAGGAAGTAGAACCAGAACTTTCCTCCACGCTGAGGGAAATACCCCCCATGCTCACTCCTTAAATGCACTTGGAAGGCCAAAGATAGGAGCTGAGGCTTTGTTCCTTCTCAGAGGTGCACATACTAGCAAAGAGCAAATAAATAATAAGGGGGCTGATGAGCCTTATGCACTTCTCCCCATGTGATCAATTGTTCTCTTATGTATCGTGACCGCTAAATTGGTTGGTGCGTGTATAGTTTTATATCGCCTTGAGCTGACATTTCTTTTTTCCCATGTGTAATGTCCCTCTTTTGACACTTAGGGTGTTTGTTGCTTTGAATTCTATCTTATTTAACCTAAAATTGCTACCTCAGGTTTTTTGGGGTTCACGTTTTCTTGGTATATCTCTTCCCATTTACTCTTTTCGATCTTTCTATATTCTTTTTTTCCCCACAAAATTTGTGGGTTTTGATAAGTTTGAGCTTTTTTAAAGCAATATAATTACTATCATATTAGGGCTTTTTCTGTGATTGTATTACACATTTTCTATTGGCCATACTTTCTGTTTCTTTTTTTTTCAACTTCCTTGTGAAAATTTATACATTTTAAAATTTATCCAGTGAGCACTCCCTATTTACTAAGATGTATATCTGTGTTTATGTTTATTTTTGTCTTTCAATTTCCTTGTCAAGATCTATTTGTTTTTCTCAAACAAGGCACTATTGTCTTCTTCTGGTTCTACTTCCTACATATTACTACTTCTCATCACTTTGGTTTTACTATAAAGTTAACAGAAGAAAACTTTAGGAGAATATTTTGCAGCCTTAAGATAGGAAGGAATATTTTTAATGAGACCCAAATACTAAAAGTTATAAAGAAAAAAAAAGATTAATTTGCATTAAAATTCCAAATTTCCATTCAACAAATACCACAGGTAAGACAAACTCATTGGTGACAGATTGAGAGGAAATGTTTGTGATAAAGTTCAAAAGGAATTTATGCCTAGAATAGAGAATTAATATTTATAAATGAACAAAAGCCAGGAAACACAATAGAACAATGAACAAAGGATGTGATGCAATTTTGAGATGGGGAAATACAAAATGCTAACAGGTATATAAATAGATGCTCAACCATACTATTAATTGGAGAAATGCAAACTAAACAAGATTAAACTTTAGGTAAATTTAGGTAGATAAACTAAACATCAGATAGATAAAAATCACTTAATCAAAAAAAAGTTAAGTTTTAGTAAAAACAGAGGGAAATGGGAAAGATTATGCACCATAAGTAGTAATGTAGTGTTTTAGCAATTCAGGAGAGCACATGGGTCATCCTCAGCCAATAAACAGGCCACGAACAGGCAATCCTACTGCTGGGTATATTCCTAGAATGGCCTCCACAGAAGTCCACAGAATGCAACCTGCACATAGAAACACCTGCACAGAGAAGGAAGCTAAAGGTGTTTCAGGCGTCTACTGTTGGAGAAAAACATGAATAAAATCTGTATGTTTCTGTTATGAATGTTGTGCAGCAGTCAGAAGGAATATGGATACAATCTTAAAAACAGAATATTTAGTTTTAAGTATAAAGAAAAAAGATCTCTAACATGACACTATTTAAATTAAATAACATTTATACACAATCAGCAAAGTATCTTTTACATGATATGTGTATCTATACATCTATATATGTTAAAATCAAAATGAAAAAAAACTGGTGAACAGGAATGTAACTTGAACCATTATGAGAATCATGGTTTCTCATCTAGATCTCAGATCTGAGCCAGTTATAGAACATGAGTTCCTTGGGGAAGGGACCCTTCATCACTGCTGTAAGTATGAACTATAAATCTTCTTCTTAAATCTTCACTAAAGGAACATGTGGTCCTTTACCAGGGCGACAAAGCACTAGGGAAAAGGAAATCCCCGGACTTTAGAGATATTATTAGACATTGGATCTGAGCTGACCCTAATCCCTATGGAACCAGAATTCCATTCTGGTTCGTCTGTCAGAGTGGGAACTAATGGTGGAGGTCGGGGGTGTGGGGGACAGATGAAAATGAGATCTTGGCCTGAATTTTTCTCATATAGTCTGCAAACTCAACTTGTGACTGTTTCTCCAGCTCCAGAGTATATAGTTGAAAGAGTTGGGGGAAAAAAAAAAAACCTTCAACTATGGAGTAAGGGATATTATGGTAGAAAAGGCTAAATGGGAACCTAACTGCCTCTTTTTCCAAAAATCAACCAAAAACAATAGCACATCCCTAAGGGAATCACAGATATCAGTGCCACCTTTCATCAAAGACTTGGAAAATGTAGAGATTGGAGCATAACTCCTATGACAACCACACTTAATTCACTTGTCTGGTCTGTGAAGGAGATACATGGGCCTTGGAGAATTAACTGTTAATCATCATAAATGTAATCACATGTGGGATAACCCCAAGTTAAAGTATTTTTACAAATTTCGTCTCTTTCAGGGAGCAAATTGACTCAACTCAGACCCCGCAAATCACTGGGGGGCAGGAAGCATCTGTCAGGACTTCATATTCAGTGATAAATTTTGCAGAAGGCTAGAACAACTCAATAGAGGTAAGACCACTAAAAATTGTTCAGGAACAAAAGTTGGAAAAACTCAACTAAGTAAAAAATCATCCAACTATGTAAAGAATTCCAATCACCCAAGGTGATAGCTAAGGGCAAAGGGAACACGGATGGGTAGAGGATGAAAGAAAGTATAAATATCAATTAGCCTTGTGATAATTTGCAGAAAGAAGTACCAGACTACTCAGCATGTACTAGTTGCATGGTTCGGGAGGAGACTGTCATCTCTAAGCATCAGTTACTTGGTCTGTAGGCTGCAAACTGAGGATAATTTTATCTATCTTGCAAGGTTGTTTTCAGGATTACAACTGATATATAAGTATTTAACACTTTGTAGACATTCAGTACATAGTGGTCCTCTTTTAGAGAGGCAGTAAAATCTAGTGTAAGGTGGTTAAGAGCAGAGATTTGGGGTCAGAGTAGAGATTGGAATTCCAGATGTATACAGACCTTGGGCATATTCGCTATGTTCCCAAAGTTTTAAATTTCTTCTTCTGAAAAAATAAAGTTAGATATATTTATTTAATGTTGTTCTTAAAAATATTCAGTTAAGTAAGTACTCAAAAAAAGTAGCAATTATTTGTATGAAGTAGAGTCCACATTTCCTAAATCTAATGAGAGAAGACACATAAATAATATATATGTTCAAAATAATATGATAGGTGGGAGAAACATAGAGTATGACCAGAGTGAAATGGAACATGGCAGAGTGACGATAATGAAAATATTAATCCAAACTGGTAAACCCTATTTACAGAGCTAAGTCTAGAAAGATAAAGGTAAATTTGCTCATGGTCCCAGACATAATTAAAGGGTGAGCTGGGACCGGAATCCTGAACTTCTAACCCTTGCATCATTTTAATTTTTTTTGTGTGTGACAAACTTTTATATTTGTATGAGATATAAAATAAATATATCTTATTCAGGTTTCCTATGCAGAATTTTCAGAGGAAAAAAAATGTGTATATTATACAATTGTATCTTTTTGTGAATATAGCTAAAACATATCAGTGTCTTCTTTGGAACCTCTTAATTCTCATTCCCACACACCTTTTGAACAGAACACAATATGGTAGGACCCTTTAATGTCATAGGAGCTACAAAGAAAAGAAAAGACATTAACTCGTTCACTCAACAAATATGTTAATGTCTTTTATGTGCCAGGTATTGTTCTAGGTACCAAGAATACAGAAGTTAATAAAAATGGATAAAACTGAAGGGAAGAAAGACAATCATAAATAATTAGTAAAATATGTAGTATTATAATTGACTTTATGGTGCTTGTGATAAAACGGGCTAGTATGTGGCTAACCCTTATATATGTTTCAAATCTTACTTTTTTTTTTTTTAAGTAGTGCTTAAATATACTTTTTAAAGTTGGGATTTGTTATAATTGTGTTTTCTGTAAATCTAACCTTTGAGAAAGGTGGCTGTGAAAAGAGTATTCAATATACATTAGAAAAATAATGAAACTGGAGCTGAAGTAGAAAGAAAAAAGTATTTCCTGATTTGTTAAACAATATCTATAGGGTTTTATCCAGGAAACTGTAAAGCCCTTCATAGGCAGATACAATCTCTCTTTTACTGTCCTATGGAAGAAGGAAAAAGTTCAACGAGAGGAAATGAAAACCTCTGAGAATTATCTTAGAGACAAGCCTTTAGGGAGGGCTGGAAAAATTGGCAAGAATTTCAATATTCGACAGTCAGAAAGCTGCAAGAAAAATGTTAGGAATTTTACCCACAAATTGAGTAGAATTCTCAAAGCCCTGAAACTATCCATAATATGGAAGAGTTTGGGGAATGAAGTACTGAGATTTAATGAGAAATTACAGAAGTACTTTTTACAATGAAGAAATGAAAAATGGAGAACCAGATTTATGAAACAGGGAAGAGGACATTAATTATACTTAAGTATTTATATTTCTTGGATTCTTATTTGAATTATATTTTTTAATCGCAGTGACTAATAATCATGCTCATGCTTTAAGCTTTCTGATTTCCTTAGAAACAGATAACAGGAAAAAAGGCAGAACTTTTTTCTTATGTGAATCTTAGCTCTTATATAATGACTCCTTCATTGGACCATGAACCAACGCACAATAAGTTCTGGCATACTCATTTCAATATACACATATTCCCAGCACTTAGCTGGCAAATTCTAGCAAACACAGACTGATAACAACTGTCATAGCCCATCAGGACAATCTGCAAACAAAAAGAAATTCTAAGAAACCAACATAATTCTATGGTCTGTTCCCTCAAATGGTTGACTCATCCGCACTAGTTAGTGTAAGAACAATCCTACATTGTTATCTCTATAGCTAGATATGGAGCTCTTTCATTGCTAGCTAGCCTCACTTTCGATGGCTACAGTCTGTCTCACATATCCTGATCAGCTGCTTCTAACAGGCAGACAGTTTTCACAAAGAGTCCTGAAAAAAAGGTCAGGTTAATGAACATTCTTTTTTGTTTGTTTTTAAGTCATAACCAGAAAAACAAACCATTTCCTAGGGATAATAAGTCAATAATAAAGACTTCTTTAGCAGTTGACACAACATTTATTTGGGGCATTCTTCCAGAATCTAAACCTTATGTCTTTCGGAATAAAAAAGTTACGGAAGTTTGAATAAGAGCATTTATCACCTCTCTTTCTCGATAACTATGTCTGATTAAAAAAGAAAGAAAAGAAAAGAAAAAAGAAGTTCTCCCTAAAGATCTCTCTGTCAAATAATAGAGAATAAAACCATCTTGCAATTTTTGATAAAAACCATGCAGTGTAAGAATTAAAGGTCTCACATTAGAGGCAATGCAAAGGTGACAAGAAATATTGCATGTTCTAGTCTTGATAATCAGAATGGGCTGCCAATCCAAAGCATTCTCATTCTATTGTAAACAGAAAGAACAGCTGAACAACAATTCAGAAACATGCTAGTTATTTATTCTCAATACCCAGAAATTCCCATTTTAAACCACGTCTTAGGTTATTCAGAAATGTTTGACTCCTTGTGACAACAGAGAAATTTCTCAAATGGTCAGCATAAAGTATATTGTGCAACTTCCCCTTGAACAAACCACAAACAGTCTCAGCATAAACAGTCACATCCTTAAAAAGGAGCAACTGAAAAGAATAGATTCAAAGTTGGGGCTATTGAAAAGGGAAAAATTTTTTCAAATATAGCTTTATATGTTTGCTGATATGGAATACCTCTTTCTGTAAGTTATAGAAATAATAAATAATAACAGTTATTCAGTGCTTACAAGACACTGTATTGCTTTACATGGGTTATTTCATTTATTCTTCCAAAAATTCTATGAAAAAGACATCATTATCATTATCCTCTTTTTACAGGTGAGAAAAGTAAGGCTTAAAGAGAGTAGATTGCATAACTAATGAATGAATCAGCCAAGATTCAAAACCATATCTGTCTGATTCCAAAATTAATGTTCTATTTATTTTCTTTATTTTTTTAACCAAATTTTCTTTCCCCATTACTATAGGTATTTTCAAAAGAACAGGTCCAAAGGCCTCTGTTCTTTCCTCAATATATTCTTTCACTGATTTTAACTATTGCCTTTAAAAGCATTCCTCCCAAATGAGTATCTTAGAATCAGCCCATTTCCTACTTGCAAGATTTTGCAATCTGGTAAGGTCTGATATATCCCACATTACTCCTCTGTGTATCATTAACTTCCAAATGGGGGTTTCTATTCTGAATATCACACTCTTAACTGATTACAGGTAATTACACAAGTTTAGATAAGCATTTAACCTCTTTTATCCTGAATTGTTTTTTTTTTTTTTTAATTTGTTTGTTTTTAATCCTGGAAAGAAGTACATTTAATTGATCCCCAAAGCATAAACTGTACAGTTCTATGATTATATATATAGGACGAAACTCCATCATATTATTCCCCAAACCACCCCTTCCTAATTTGCTTATGTCTATGAATGGACATTTGAGCAGAGGCCTAAAACATAAGAGAAATGAGCAGCATAAGTCTTTAGGATCAAGCGAGTCAAGCAGAGGAAATAGAACATGAAGTCAAGCCTGACTGGCATGTTGAAGAAATTCTCAGAAGCCATTATAGCAGAAGCCAAGTAAGCAAGAAAAAGAGCAAGAGAAGATGAGGGCAGAGCAGGGCCAGCCTATGGGGTGATCGGTCTGAGTTAAGAAGGACCATGAATTTTGTTGAATGCTCTGCGGTCAACACATTGGAATTATTAACAAGAATTTTCACAAGGAGGCCCACGTTTTAATCTTATACTGAGCCCTGCAAATTATGTAGCCAGTCCTGGATCAAAGCAGTAGCAAGAGTGGATTGCTGCAGAATCTTATAGCCATTGACCCTTGTAAGGAAGGACTTGAACTCTGAATGAGATGAAAAGCCGTTGAAGAAATTTTGAATGTAAGAATGACAAAAATCTGACTTTTTTTTTTTTTTAATAACTCTGCTTTTAGGATAGATCTAAGAGGGCAAGGATGAAAACAGAGAGACACAAAAAATTCCAGTCAAGTGATAATTACGCCCATGCTGGTAGCAGTAAAGACAGAGAGAAATGGTCAGATTCTGGGCATATTTTGAAGGTAAAGCCAAAAATATATGGTGTAGATGTGAGAGAAAGAGAAGTCAGAGATAGTCTCAAGATTCAGGGCCTGAGCATTTTGAAGAAGAGAGGAAGACTATGGGGGACACAGGCTTGGGATATAGGGACCAGAAGTTTGTCTGTGGATATGTTGAGTTTGAGATGCCTAGTAGATACCAGAGCGGAGGTGCTGGGTACATAGTTAGATCTGCAAGTCTGGGTTTCAAGAAAGAGGTTTAGGCTAGAGATATAAATAGTTAGAGGCAGAGGAGATGAGGAGGAACCCACAAAGAAGAATGAAAAAATCAGGCTGTTATGAAGGAGACCCAAGGAATAGTATCCTCAGGTTAGGAGGAGAAAAAAGGGAGTGTCTGATGTATCAATTGACTTATGTCAATATTACCGATAAGTAAAATACAGCTGAGAATTACATGGATTTAGCAAGATAGAAATTTCGTAAAATGTTTCACTTTATTGAGATCCTTCCCCTTATCATTTAAATGCAAAACTTCAAGCATATCAACTCTTTATTCAACCTCACACTGATATTCAGCTACTAATTTAGAATATCCTTTTATTATATTCATCCTTTCGATTTTTAAAAAAATCATATCCAGCCCTAACCAATAGTACAACCTAATTCAGGCCCCTGTTTTCTCAAGACTGGACTACTGAATATCCTTCTAAGCTCTCCTGGTTTCTAGTCTCCTCACTAGCAATCCATTCAGATTAGTCATCATAAAACAAAGCTTTCCTTGGAAATTTCCCAATCGCTTTGGCTTTCATCAGAAACATGCTAATAAGAGGCTTCTCTCACCCACTTGCCCAGTCCAGTGCATAACTATGATCTCCTGATACACAACATACACCTATGCACTTGTGAACAGCAAAGATCTGTCTGAACTCCACAGAAAGAACCCACAGTTAGAGCCACAAGGTAGAATGATTGGGCTCCTCTGTTTGCCATGATTTGATGGACTGATTCAGTCTCTTAATTTAAAAAGAAGTATGGGAGATTGGAAAATACTCACACTGATTAAATTGGACAAAGGACTGATGTTTTCCAATTGAATATAAGCTCACGCACCTATTAGAATGGTTAAATTAAAAAAACAAGAAACGACAAAAAACTTATCGTATCAAATACTGTACTGGCAAGGACAAAGAACAGCTGTAACTCTCATTCACTGCAAGAACAATCTGGCCACTTTGGAAAATAATTTGGCAGTTTCTCATAAATTTAAACAAATACTTAACATGACCTGGGAGTCTCACTCTTAGGTATTTTCCTAAAATACACTAAAACATGTGTCCTCACAAAAAAAAAAAAACCAAAAACTTGTAACTGAATGTTTATGCAGCTTTATTCATAATCACCCAAAACCTGGAACCAACCCAAATGACCACCAAATGGTGAACAGATAAACAAATTGTTGTATATCTAAAAAACTGAAACCTACAAAGGAATAAAAGTCCTATGCATGTAACAACATGAATGAGTCTCAAAAAGCATACGCTAAGTGAAAAAAGCCCGACACAAAAGGCTGCATACTGAATGACATAAATGATTCCGTTTATATGGCATTCAGGAAAGGGCTACAGAAACAGAATAGATCAGTATTTACAGGGGGTGGTGGTTGTTCGAGGGTATGAGACTACAAAGGGGCCTGAGGGGAACTCTGGAAAATGTACTATAACTTGATTATGGCAGTAGTTTTATGATTGCATAGATTTGTCAATAGCATAGGACTATATGTCTAAAAGTTGCGGATTTTACTGCATGTAAATAATACCACAATAAACCTGATTTTGGAAAGAAAGTTCTGAGAGGGCGAGCACTTTGTTTTATTTACTGCTTTATCCCTAGCATCTAGAACAGTAACTGCCACATAATAAATATTTATAGAAGGAAAGAAGATAGAAATGATAGAACGAAAAAAGAAAAGAGGAAAGAAGGAAGAAAGGAAAGAAAAAGAAAGAACAGAAAAAAGAGAAAGGACGAAAAGAGGCGGGGGGGGGAAATGAGGATCTAATTCTAGATTTTAGTCTGAACATTCTTTAGATTTTCTCATACAAAAATTCTGGAAATAGTATGTAGTCCATCCTAGAGCCCCATTAACATTTTATTAAACATTTTATTTCAAATTTCTTTTATAGTCTAGAGCGGAGAGTAAAGGTTAATGTATTGGACTTTGTGGCCCACATAGCCTTCTTCACAATTCCTAAAACACAAACAAGGATTAAGAAACCATATGCGTTTCTGTTTGAGATAATAGAGATATAAAATAAAAAAGAAAACACAATACAAAACATTTTTCAAATTGAATGGGAGCGTAAAAGAACATAGAACAAGTTTGCCTTCGCATATAACCGTAGAATTTTCTGTTCAAGTAATTTAAACTAAGAGTTCAAAACTGGTCATTCAAGGTTAGATTTCTCTACACAAAATCATTAAAAGCAAACTTTAGTGAGTTTCAGCAGCAAAAAAAAAAAAAAAAGAAAAAGCAAATTTTAAAGAGAACTGCCTTTAATTAATCAATATTTTATGTGGCAAACTTCTGGTATATTAAGTTGAAGTGCAAAAAAAGGTTCTCTGTGGTCCCGAGGTGCAGTGTATGAAAGGTGCCTTAGTTAGGACCAAGCTTAAAGAATAACAGCAGCCAAGTAAATATGAGATAAGAAAAAGAGCACACTGAAAGATGCTAGCAGCATAATACTCCAAATCAGCAGTCTCCAACCTTTTTGGCACCAGGGACAGGTGCTCCTATGAGAATCTAATGACTGGTGATCTGAGGTGGAGCTGAGGCTGTGATGCTAGCCCTGGGGAGCAGCCACAAATACAGATGAAGCTTCTCACTGTCCTGCCGTTCACCTCCTGCTGTGCCGCCAGGTTCCTACCAGGCCGCAGACCAGGGGTTGGGAACCCCTGCTCTAAACATCAATAAATGCCTTGAGAAATGGTACCGTGCACAGTATGGAAGGTTATATTATTACAAATTAAATCTTTGGTTAAAAATGATGTTTCTTTCCTTTGATTCCATTTATCATCCAGATGCTTTGGGCCTCTCAGAATTTCTGAATGCCTATTCTTAGAATCGCCTGTTATTACTAACCTTAGTCTTCCAAGGTCAGCTACAGATTGAAGTCTAGACACCTTTGTTCCCTGACAGTTACCCATTGTTTCCTATGCTGTACCTGTTCCTTCAGTCTCTGAGTGGAGACAGCAATCCCCTTCCAAATTAGCATCGTAAAAAATAATACAAATATATAAATCATGGTTTATGAATCATATGATGGGACAAAGAAAATGAATTGATATTTGCTACAGAAAAAAAATACAAATGGGAAGTAAACATGTGAGAAAATATTCAACCTCACTTGAAGGTTGAGTGGATTCAATTTTTCATTCCCATTAAACCAGAAACCTTTTTTTGTAGTGATATAGAAGCAGTACTAGTAAGGATGTTACAGAGGTGCAGTCTTATATGTTGCTATTGGGAATATAAAATGGTACAATATTCCTGAAAATATTTTTTGTAAATATTTACCAAGTGCATCTAAAATGTTTAGACACTTTGAAGTAATATAGAAGTAATTTTACATCTATATACCACCTAGTAAATAATGAGAAGTGCAGGAAAAGCTTTACATATTGAAAGATTGACCACACATTTACTGTTCAGCAAGGAATTGGGAACCCTCTAAATGTTCATCTTGAGAAGGATAAGTAATTACATGACAGGTTATTTAAGGAATGACAATATTCGGCCTTTTTAAATGATATTTATGAAAAGTCTTCAATAAAAAAAGAAATGCCAAAATAAGGCAAGATTCAAAGTTGAATACTCAGTACATCTTAACTATGCAAATATTTGAAATATTTCATATGAAAAGAATTGGGAAGAAATAGCCAAAAATCTCAGTTGTTCCCTATAGGTATTAAGATTATGTTTATTATTTTTCTGTTTTCTACACTGTTTTTTAATTTTAGGCTCTCTGCATGAGAATATATTGAAAACAACATCAAAAAACACTTTTAAAAATTAGCGATGGTTGATGAAAGAGTCTAAACACAAAAGAGTACACTTAAGACAATCTATTTATATAAAGCACAAACGCAGGCAAAACCAATCTCTGGTGTTAGAAGTCAGGAAAGTGGTTCATCTCTGGCTAGAGAGAGAGAGAGAGAGAGAGAAGACTGAGACCCAGAGATTAAGAGAGGGAATCTAGCATGGGAGATAATGAGTAACTGCCAAGGAATGGAGGTGGCTAGTCTTCATTAGTGACAATCTGTAGCTGACAGTGAAAGACTAAGGCTAGAAACGAACGATACCTGGAAGGAGTGAGCATTTAGAAATTCTAAGAGGCCCAAAACCTCTGGACAATAAGTGAATGAAGAGTGAACAACCAAAAATGAACCATTTTTAACCAAAGATTTAATCTGTAATGATATGTATAACCTTCCCTATCTTAGAAAATACCATTTCTAAATTCACTTCTAAACCATTTCTTTCCTCTCTTTCTTCCTTCCAGGCAGACAGCATGAGGGGAATTCCGGGGTGCTGGTAACATTTCTTCTTAGTGCTGGTTACTTAGGTATATTCAGGGTTTTTTTTAATGAATAATTATGCTTTTAATGAATAATATATGCTTTTCGGAGTGTATATTATAATTCATTATAAATATTTTTTTTAATTACAGTTCTTCTCCAGAAAGAAGCAAAATTGGATATTTTAAAAATTCTAGACATCTTCACAAAACTATGTGTGAACATAATATTGTCCAATTAACTTAGTTTCTCAGTAGAGAACTTAATTCATCCCATTATAGCAAGCAATCAAGTAAAAAACTAACTGTTTAGACCTTAATACTAACTAGTCCTTCAGATTTTCAAATATTAAATACCTCCAAAGTAGTTAAAGACTGGCAAGAAAATGTTTAAGGAACATATATACACAAGAAAGAGTTATGCTATGAATGTGACTCACCTATGTGTGTCTACTGGTGAGAAAAATCATTACCCTCTCCTCCCTGGCAAAGATGTAAGGACACCTTATGTAACCTTTTCTTGCAAGTGGGTAAAATGCTGGAGGAGAATGAGGACGGACAAACAGAAAAGGAAAAAAAGAGACAAGTAAGGCCACGCCTGAGCATTATCAAAAAAGTTTCTTGAAAAACTACTTGGGGAAGCATATGTATCCACACCTATATAGATGTAGCCAATTGAGAATATGGTATAGAAAGCAAACTATAATGTTGGGAATTAAAAATACATTTTAACTGGCAAGCATTTCTTTTAAAAAAAAGTTGTTAATATTAGTGAGAAACATGGCCAGTGGGAAATGTACTAGGAAATATGTGCATCAGAAGGGAGAAGGGAAAATAAAAACTTATGATCTTTTTTCCTTTCTTCTTCCACTTATTTGTTTTTATCATCAAGAAATTCTCATCCTCGTGAAAAGTCCCCAAGATAACCTCTTTGCTTCCTCATCTTGAAACAATGACTCATCTATTTAGCAAAGCTCACCACTTTCCTGTTCCCACAGTCCAAGGAGCCTTTGATAGAAAGCAGATCAGAGGTCAGAGTTCGGAAAATTTGCCTGAAGAAAGACAGTAGCAGAAAGCGTGCAAGAGTGGAAAGACTCCTGGATGCTTGGTCAAGAGCCCAGACTTTAGGATGAGCCAATCAAGTCATCTGGCTTGGGACTTTAGGAAAGTCAGTTAGTTGATCTATTACACCTCTGTTACCACATATACAAAAAGATAATAACCAATAATGGTGTTATCTCCAGCTTACAATTGTGGGGATCCAATAATATAATGGTTGTTTGAAAGTGCTTCCTCAGCTGTAAAGCAAACAATGGTAAGTTCCTGTTACTATTGTTACATCAGTTAGTCAGTAGTAAGAGATGACTGATATGCTCAGGCTAACTGCAGTGTGAAAGATTAAAAGTATTAGATGCAGTTGCTAGACTACAGCCGAAGCTAGACATCTACATCTTAGAATCAGATTGTAACAGGTGTCATCTTCCACCTATAGCCGAAACAGACTTATGGGTAAAAATCAGAAGCCATCCAGTGGCCTCTGAGGGGAAGCAGAGTTTTTGCCTCCTAATAGTATTCCTTTTGGGATACTGATTGTTTTAAGCTCTTATTTTTAAGACACAAAAGACTCAGAAAGAAAGCTTTGAAATTCTCCCTTTCCTGCCTAAAGAAATTCAGTTAGAAAAATCTGCTAGGGAGGAAAGAAGCTATCACCATCCTAATATGAACTGATTGTGGCAGACAGGGAAGATTCTAACTCCCTTCCGTGTCCCATTGTTTCTAGGTGGCCCCTCCATAATTTGTTTACCATATGTTTGCTTATTCTCATCTACCTGTGAATTGCCTAAATTCCCTTTGAAGTCTCAGACCCCTGCTTCCCTCTGCTTGGTCCAGAATGGCATATAAGCCTGATTTGTCCTCAGATCCGGTATTCTTAGGGGACCCTTGTATGTACATACATAATAAATTTGGTTATTTTCTCTCGATAATCTGTCTCAAGTCAATTTGATTATTAGATCAGCCAGAAAAACTTAGAAGCATAGAATGTAACTTATTCTTCTTCCCCTACAATGGAATGAGGTGGGAATGAATGTAGTGGTGGTGAATGACAGGCTGTTGCAGTACCGAAAAAGAGCCTGAGACCAGCATGGTGACTACACCTATGTAGAGAAAATGGCAGAAATGAAGGACATTATTTTTAGTCCAGTAGATTTTAATGTGAGTCAATATGTCATTTCAAATTTTCTAGAAGCCACATTAACTAAGTATAAAAAGGTATGGACAGTAAAATTAATTTTGATAATATATTTTATTTAACCCATTATATGCAAAATATGACCGTTCAATATGTAATCAATGTTAAAAAACATTAGCGATATATTTTACTGTTTTTTAACATTAAGTCTTCCAGATCCAACATGTATTTCACACTTAACAATATGTCTCTCCTTGAACTAGCCACGTGAAAAGTGCTCAGTGGCCATATGCAACTAGCGGCAAGTCTCTCCTTTTCATTTCCTAATCTCCAAATCAGACTGGGTTTACAGATTTTTAAATTCAAATCTTCACCTTTTAAAAATAGATTGTACGCCTAGTTCCTTTTTTGTTTCAAAATCTTCCACTTAAAAGAGAAGATTTCGTTCACATAAATTTAGACTAAAGCAATGTTTACAGTGAGAGTTTTAGCTAAAAACTACAATTATAGTTCAACAAACACCCTACCTCCTCTTTACCACTGGCATGTTAACATGCATATCTTAAACCGCAGAGTTGAAAAAACAAATCTTTAGAGGCGATAATGAAGTGACGATTAGAATTTAACACCTTCTAAAAAGGAAACTCATAGCTATAGCTATTTAAACTTTTAGGCTCTAATTGAAAAACTCTTCAATTTTTTTTTGACAGAGAAAATAAGAACACTTTTTACCATCAAAGATTATTATTTCTGTCTTTTCATTCATTTTCCTAAAAGAAATATAAAGATAACTTAAATTTAACTCAATTGTATTACAATTACCATTTTATGCAGAAACTTCACTTTATTTAAAAATTTTAAGACAATAAGACACAAATTCAGAATCTGTTTCCCTATGAGGTTAAGCACAGTCCACAATGGCTTAAGGATTGGGGTGTTTTTTCTTTCGTAGTTACTCAGTCAGGAATGGGGCCCAGGTTCTGCCAGGTAAGCTCAAGATACCATTCACATCTCTCATATCTCCCTGTCTCATATTTCCAATTTTCCTGAGGTACCACACCCAGAGTATGTAGGAAAACGATACTGGACACTAATTGTCTTCTTCCTGAAGTAGATACTACCAATTTGCCTTTTTGTTGGATGTTTTGCTTTCAGAAGTCATTGGTGTTGCAGGAAGCAACACCCGACAGAGGAAATTAGACTCTCAAACAACTTTGTTAGAGGAAGGAGAATTTAATGCTGGCAGAGAGCATGGGGCATTTAACAGACCCAAAACATGATCTGCCCTTGGTTAGATTTCTTATAGCTTATATACCCTTGCAGTGTCTATGCAAGGGGCGCATGGTTCCTTTGTCCGAGGTTTCACATGTGCTTTATGACTCAGGATGGGGAGGAGGAGCTTTAGGTGGGAGGCTGCAAGCAGGGAGGAATTTCCAGACCACTGGTCTTACAGGTCGTTTGTTTTGTAGAACCTGTGATCTTGGCGTTATCAGCACCATTAAAGGATTCTTGAACAGAGAGATGGCACCGCTAGGCTATAAGCATGGAGCAGCACTTATTGATGGCGCCTGCTCAGTGGATTCCTATCCAAAGGCTGAGCTCTAATTGTAACATAACAAGCAGTTTTACACAGTCTTGTTTTTCCTACACAGCTACAGAGATAAGAACATTAGTTGGATAGCAAGCTATGAATCAACAGGTGTGAGCTGGAGAGTCCTCGAGGTGGAGGAGGTAACTATGGGAAAACATGTTAGTTGGGCAGCATGGGGTGGGGAGAGAGTAGTTTTAATGGGCTGAGTCGGTTACTTCTGCAGGCCCTTTCCTTTGCATTTTTTCAGTTGCCTCCTCTCCTCTCTCACTGGGGCCAAGTTCAGCTGTGTGGTTAGTTCAGGTAGTCAGGTCTTTTCTTACTCTCCCAGGCCTGCTTTCGAGAACTTTGTTCTGTGTCGGTTTCTACCTCCATGCTCAGCTCGCTGAGAGACAAGTACCCCACCCCCAAACTGCAATAGGAACATCTGGTTCTGCCTATATCATAAACCAAATGTTCAGAGTAGATATTCACTTGGTGAGAAAGGGTTAGCATCACAGTCTATTAAATCATCAACACTAAGAATAACTGTATAAGTCAGGAATCTCCATAGAAACATGATCGAGAGTGAGAGCAAGAGAGAGAGATTGATTCTAAGGAATTGACTCATGTGATTATGAAGCCTGGCAAATCTAAAATCTACAGGACAGTTGGCAGCCTGGAGACCCAAGGGAGAGTTGATGTTTCAGTTCAAGTCCAAAGGCTGCCTGCCAATAGAATTCCGTTTTGTAGGGAAGCTCAATCATTGTTCAATTATGACTCTCAAGTGATTGAATAAGGCCCCCACTAATGGCTTGGCCCTGCTGCCTATCATTGGTCCCCAACCATTCTTCTCATTCGTGGAGGTTTTCTCCCAGAGGCCTGCTGTTTCTCCCTGCAGTCCCTCATATCAGTGTCTATGTTCCCGAGTCCCAATTGCAGGTAGGATTCCAGGTCATCTCAAGAGGTTCTCAGTCCCACTTAAGTTAGAGGATGTGGCTCAGCACCTGTTTAATACTTCCGAACATTTTACAACAGTCAGCAAGTCCCCAGTATTCTGTGACCATCCTAAGTTTGTTTGTTTCGTGTACTCTGAGAAGCCACAGCGGATGGTTCCACCTAACACCACCAGCCAGAGTTTCAGCTTAATAAATAACCACTAAATAACCAGAGTTAATTTCAGAAATGTAATAATGGGGTGGGCAGTGTATAGAGTGCGTTAGGACTGAGGGCCAAAGGAAAGAAGATGAAACTGTAAGCAGGTGATGCTGAGAAAAGAGAAACATTGGCTATGATTTCTTAAGCACTTTCTCTGTGCCGGGCACTGCACTATATTCTCACATTCACTCATGGAATTCTCACATGTGCCCTTTGAGGTGAATATGACTATTATCCACGTTTCACAGATGAGGAAATTGAGGCACACAGAGATATAAGGACTTACCCGAGGTCACAAAGCTATTAAATGCTGGGGATGGATTTGAATCTAGGCAGTCTGCTTTCCCACATCGTTATTTAACTCTTATATTCTCTTGCAAAGGAACTGGGCGTGTGATTATTTAGGAAAGGATATCCTCTCTGGAACTCTGCTGGGGACACACTGAACAATTTTGCATCACCAAGCTCCACGTTTTTTCTGTTTCCATTATAACCATTCTTCTTCTCTTGATGCATTTAAAATA
>NW_011888805.1:9766865-9799073 GCF_000151845.1 Pteropus vampyrus
AATGTCTCCATTTAGGTCACGATTAACTTGTCTTTCCTCTTTTGGCCTGAGTGATAGTGTTGGCCTTATTATATCTCGATTTTTAATAAGCAAGTTCCTTTATAGATACAGGGAACAGTTTGGTGACTGATGGAAGTCGGGGGTAGGGGGTAGGCAAAATGGGTGAAGGTGTCAAAAGGTACAAACTTCTAGTTTAAAATGAATAAATCATTGGGATGCAGCGTGCAGTGTGGTGACTACAGTTGATAACAGTGTACTACTTCTTTGAAGGTTGCTAAGAGAGTAGATCTTAAAAGTTCTTCCAAAAGAAAAAACTTTGTAACTGTATGAAGATGGATATTAACTAGATTTATTGTAATAATTTCACAATGTATACAAATGTTGAATCATTATGTTGTACACTTGAAACTAATAGTGTTATATATCAATTATATCTCAATTTTTTTTAAAAGCAAGCTCTTGTTATGATCTTCCACCAGACTGCTGATGTACTTAAACTTGACATGAAGGACTAAGGAATGAGATGTGGTGGAGATGCAGAATTGGTAGGTCTGTACCTGCAGGAGCTATAAAAAGTAAAAATTGGGGGATGCAAGCTGCTGAAGATGACAGATTTGTTACTTGCAATCATTGAAATCTATGGCAGTAAGCATTTTTTGTCAAAGATATAGTCATTTCTTTTTTATCTATAAGAAAATACATGCTGTTAAATTTTTTATTTTATTATCTTCACTACTATTTGGTAATTGCTAGGAGCCCAAGGTGAGAGTAGAAATTGGTTTCAAGATATAGTCCAAAGATCCTCTCCTGTTGTAAAGAATTTCCTGATTACTCTCCACCCGGCTCAGTAGAACTGACCACTCCCTGCTGTGTTCTTACCTAAGCTGACACATCTTCTAATGCAAGTCAGATAAAGCTGTAATGTCGTTTTTAGTTTCTCTCTCAGAATAAATTCCTTCAGAGAAGGAATGATAGCTTATTTTTTCTTTAAATCAGTGTGGCAAAGGATCTAGCAAATAATAATACAAAGCTAACTTTTATCTCCTTACCTGTCAGGCATGGGGCTAGGCACCGTTCACAATTATCTCGTTTAACCTTCACAATGATCCTTCGTGGTATACATTATTCTATCTCTACTTTATAGGTAATGAAACCAAGGCACAGAGAAGTTAGGTAACTTGCCCAAGATCACATGGCTAGTTGATGGCGATGGAAGCCTTAAATCCCAGTAGTCCAGCTTCAGAAGCTTCATGCTTGATTATTGTACTATCTTGTCTCTCTTATAAAATGTCTGATGACAGACTGACTAAAAAAGAGTCTTTCTCTATCCTAATCACTAGTCAGAATTCTGTGACAAGATGAACACACTTATCCACGTGATAAATTTCCATGTAGGTAAAATTTTTCTCTATGTAACTTAGAGTAGTAACTTTGTTCACTGCTATAACAGAATACTGTTATAATATGATTTTTTGGACTAGAAATCAAATCAAAACAAAAAGATAATTTCTTACTACTTGCTAGAGACTGAATATCTGTATCCCTCGAATCCATACATTAAATCCTAACTCCCAATATGACAGTGTTTGGGTGTGGGGCCTTTGAGAGGTGACTAAGTCATGAGAATGGAACCCTCATGAATGGGATTAAAACCCTTATCAAAAAGACCCCAGAGAGCTTCCTCGACTCAGAAATTTACTTCTCACAATTCTGAAGGCTGAAAAGTCCAAGCTCACAGTGCCAGCAGGTTCAGTGTCTGGTGAGGGCCCGATTCCTGGTTCTTAGACAGCCATGTTCTCCCTGCGTCCTCACATGGTGAAGGGGCAAGGGAGCTCTCTGGGATCTCTTTTATAAGGGTTTTAATCTCATTCATGAGAGCTCCACCCTCACGACCCAATCACCTCTCAAAGGCTCCATCTCTGAATTCCATCATATTGGGAGTTACGATTTAATGTATGGATTTGGGTGGATATAGATATTCAGTCTATAGCAAGTAGTAAGAAATTATCTTTCCATTTCGATTTGATTTCTAGTCCAAAAAATCATATTATAAATTCTTCATTCACACAAACTTAATATATTTCAATTCTCCTTTTACAGATCTGGATAGTAGCACATATACATTCTTTGATCAAAGTATTGATTGTGGTAGTATGGTGGCAAGCTGTCTTTAAAAGTTAATTTTAATGAAAGAATGATGTGAGGTAGAGCTCTCAAACTCAAATGCCTATAGGAACCAAGAAGGTAACATAAATCGAGCAGTGTGTGAGGTGATTAAGGCAGTGGCCTTGTAGAGAAAATTTTAGTTTCTATAGAGTTAAATTTTCTGAGCAAATTTTACTGACATTTGGGATCTAAGCTAAAAGAACAAGCCTGAAAGTGAATTTATAAGTCATTACCTAATAAGAATTCCAGAGAGATTTATTTGCCTAGAGCTGTGTGTTTTTTCATGTCAAGGAGTAGTGAACCCTCTCTTCCCCATCCCCAGGGCAATGGAGACATCTCTTGGAATGTAAGGCTGGATACTCCAGTCTTGCCTGCCCTGTGGAGAAATTTATTCACAGCCCAAAGGTTAAGAACCCAGATCAATCTCCTTTCGCATCTGCCTACAAATTATAGAACCGTTTATCTAAATGTTGATCGAAGATTAAAGTGGAGAGAAGCCTTAAGCTGAAGCCTTGTGAAGCAGGACAGTTCTAGGTTCTCAAAGTAGGAGGTCTCTGAGTATCTGAAAAAGCAGCAAGAGGGCACTGGGCATTGGCGTGGTAAAAGAAAACACTCGGAGAGGAAGAAGCCTTGCAAAAGGAAGTGCAAAGCACTGAGGACAAATTGCATGCTTCTTTATGTTGCACGATTCTTTTTCAGCAACAGTTATCTAGATTAGTGTTTTGGGTGATGTTGAGAAATATTTTCTAAAAGAACATGGTAGCTGTCCTCTATGAGACTGACCACACATGGCTAGAAGTTATGTTAGGTGGGTTTTTTAGTTGCCAAGGATAGAGATACTCAGATTACCTTTAGTGACAAGTGATTCCAGTGAAGATGTTTAGGAATGTCAGAAGAGGAAACAGTGACCAGTGAGCTGGACTTCAGGGGCCACAGTGAGGGAGCACTGGCCAGGTACTAATTGTGCTACCAAGCCTCTGGCCGCTGCTGCAACTCCAAGACCTGGGCCTCTTCTTCTTCCCTCAACAGGAATCTTCCCTGCTTAATATTCTAGTGTTCTACTTTCTGTCCTTGAGTTTGTTGTTTCTTCTTTTCGCCTTGCCCCTTTCCCCTTCGGCTATCCACCCTTTCATTGTGGTTTACATTCCAGCTCTCTGAGAGTATTTATGTTGGCCTGGCATTGAATAAGAAAAAAATTCAGCTCAATTAACAGAAAATTAAACTGGCTGTGGTTTAAATCAATAGGGCTTTACTTTTTGTCCTATAACAAGAGTCCAGACGTAGGTGGTTGTATCAGCCGCTCAGTGCTAATAATGACACCTCAGGCTTTCTTTCTATTCTTCCATTTAGCTATTGGTTTCTCATCATCAACCATGTGGCCTCTTGGTTGCAAGATGGCTGTTGCAGATCCAGGCAACATATTTCTACATTTAAAGAAAGAAGACTGGAGAAGGGTCAAGGCCAGCAAGCTCTCCTGTTGTATCTGTTCCATGCACACGCACACACAGACTTCCACTTATGTCTTATTGACTGAAACTGTGTCATATGACTACACTTAGCTGCCATGAAGGTTGGGAAAGTGAGTATTACACTTTTACAGCCTCTGTAGTAGGAAGGCAACATGGAAGAAAGATATTGAGAAAGTTTTTAGTAGTTAGCTAATGAAAAGTGTCTATCACAGTCACCATCTTGCATGTGGCATATACTCATATCTTAGGCAGTACTCTGAGACGTCATCTACTGGAAGACTTTGCAAAATATTGAATACTTATTCAATATTAATGGAATGATCAGCACTTGTCCAAGTGTAGTTGTTCTCTTTGGGTAATGCTTATCACAATTCCAGTATTTATATATTAGTGAATGGTAATAAGTGTTAATGGCAAAAGTATAGTTAAGTAGAGGGTACTGTGGCAGTATGCGTAGAGAGGGTAGGGTAGTATTGGCTATAACTTACAGAGTAGTCAGAATTCAGGACCAAATGCTTTAGCCAAAAGCTTTTCAATCTTCCTCCTTTGAAGAGAAACAGGCAGGCATTTTTGCTCTAGAGAAAAGGGAAGTAAATGCACAGTGCCAGGAGACAAAAATGTACAGTTTATGCTGCACACCCTGTCTCTGTTCTCATTCAATCATAGTTCTAACTTCTTAAATTATTTCATTTGGCAGGTTAACTTCCTTCCTCTGGGCTGTGTTGAGTGTAGCTGACAAACTGTATTCTTGTTCCTGAGAAGCACTTCAGTTGGCACTTAGCTCTAGAATTCTCCACTCCTCACATAGGTTTTCTTGGTTTTAAAAATTCACCAGAGGGTATAGTGGGACCGACATATACTTGGATATTCTCAAGCCATTAGGCATTGGAAACTAGCACTGCTTGTTTGCCTTCCGTGTGGCTATATAAGATCTATATATTGAATTTTACAATATATTATACTGATATTTCTCCTACCTCTCTTACTAGCCTGTAACCTCCCACCCCCTAAGTTTTATGGAGGCTAATTCTCCCTTGTCCTTCACCTCATAACATAATTATAATTGTCTTAAGAAAAAATTTCCTTAACACTTAGACTAAGTTTCTCTTTATGCTCCTGTAAATCCATTGCTCTCTTTGATAACAATGACCACAGTTTTGGTAGTTATTTGTGTAATAGCTTGATTAATGCTTGTTTAATCCCTCAGTAAGCTCCACGAAGGCAGGGGCCAATCTGTGTTGCTCAGATCTATATCTCAGTGCATAGCAGTGCTGAGCACATAGTGGCACTCAATAACATTTCATGAATTAATAAATATCTTTAGTTACCAAGTGACTAACACAGTGCCTCAAACAGATTGTCCACTGTGGTGGGCGCTGATTGTGAAGCTCTGCCCAGATTCCCCCTTCAGGAATAGAAGACTTAGGCCCATGCCCTCCCCGCTACTGGGAGCGCTGTTGGCAGAAACCTTCAGCTCTTATCACTCTTTGGAGAATGCCTCAGTTAAATATATGGACAGCATCATGTTCCTTTCCAAGAGTGGTTTGCATCCAATGATTACTCAATGCTGGCAGTTGAAGGCTGAGACATTCATACTAACTCAAGACACCTCTAAAAGGCCATCCCAGTCCTAAGGGGTCATTGAAGACTTTGTTGCAATGGCATCACAGATCAACTTCTCCCTCTGCTCACCAGTCCTGATCTGACTTGTAGCCTTTAGAACTATGAGAAATAAAATTGTTTTTCATAAGCCATCCGATCCATGACACATTGTAATAGCAGCCTGAATGTACTAATATAGTGGGCATCTGCAGTCATCAAACAAAACTTGGCCTAGATGGAGCTAAAGCTTTCCTATTCAAAGTGTGGTCCTAGAGCCAGTGGCATCGGCATTCTTTGTGTATCTTGTTAGAAATGTAGCATCTCAAGCCCCAATCTGAATCATACCTACTGAATCTGAATCTGAATTTTAACAAGATGCCCAGGTGATTCACCTGTACATTGAAGGCAGAGAAGTACTAGCTAAGGGATTTATGAATATAAATAAAACAATCCAGCTAATAATTCCACTCGAGTTTGTGCAGTATTTTTATAAGGGTTTTCTCTCTAAAATTTTGCTAAGCTCTAGTGTAACTATGCATTCTTTCATTCAACAAATACTAATTGAGTGCCGAAGTTTTCAGCTTGCGTTATAGAGGGAGGAGAAAATAAACATCAATATGCCAGTTGTAGGGTGTGAAGGAAGGTGATAAGTGCCATGAAAAAATAGTAGGCAAGTTAAAGAGAATGAGAAGATGGGTTGCAATTCCAAATTTTTGCATAAGGCCATGGTAAGCAGAGACTTGAAGCAGGTGACGTAGTTAGCTATATGCATATCCAACATAGCTGAAGTGGAAGGGGAGAGACGCAGAATAATAGATGTGGTCACAAAGAAAACGGGTAGATCTTATGATGAGGATGCTTAATAAATACAAATGCAGGAATTAGAGAAGGCACTTAACGGTTATTTCTGTTCTAAACTCTCAGGTTTCCAAATGCCTGGATAGCGAAGTCTAACAGGGTAAAATAATTGTGGCTGGGCTGTTGCCTAGGGCGGAGTTCTGCAATCACGAACACTGAAAAAAATAGGAAGAAGAATCCCGGAAGGTGGTGCCAAGCCGAAAGAACGTAACCTTTGGATCCAAGTTCCTCACAAACCCGTGAGCCCAGGTCACAACCCCAGACTGTCATGCCCATAACGCCGTGCTTCCTCGAAACTGGCCTCTCCTGGCCTTTTAGTCCTAGTCGGGATCCCGCCTCTCGGCTCATGCAGGGTCCCCAACCTGGCTGGCTCCAGCCACCCGGCCCCGCCTCCCCACTCTAGCCCCGCCTCCCCCGTTCTGGCCCCGCCTCCTGGGCGTGGTGGCGTCTCCGAGTCTCGGTCTGGGCTTCACGACCCACGCCCCAGCTCCGCCGCGGGTCTGCGGTGGCGGAAGTGACGCGAGGCTCAGGCCTGAGGGCCGCGCTGGTCGGGACGCTCTCTGCTGCTCGGGGTCGCACCCCGAAAATATGCAGAGCAGAATGGCTCTCTTCCTCCTTCTCGTTGTCATCACGCAGGCCACGAGCAGGGCTGAGATGAGCGCCACGGATCCGGAGCTGTCCTCGGGTACTGTCGCTTGCGGCAGGGTCGCGGCCGGGTGGGGACGGGGAGCAGGGGGGGCCGGGGAGGAAACCGCCCCAGCCAGGAAGCCCCGCCCGGCGGGGCCGCACCCGCATTCGCCCTGGGTGTCGGGTTTCTCGGACTCTCGGGAGCGGCAAAGTCCTGTGCGGTTGGCCCCTGGGAAGGCGACTCGGGGTCTCCGCGGTTTGCGCCCTTCAGGTTCCCTTTCCTTCTCCTCTTTTGTTGCTGCCAAAACAACAAAACAAGCCTCTCGGTTCTCCAGTTCTTTTAATGTTTAATTTTTAAATAAGCGAGTTTCTTCAGCATTTGTACACTGTGGCCACAGCTCAAGATTTAAATACTAAACTCTTGGGGACGAGGGTCAAATCCTTAGGATGGACGAGAAGTTGTTCTTTCGTCATCTGAGAATTAAGTGGCAGTAATTGGCCGTTTTGCGTATGTCTGGAAGCGGTGCTCGTGCACTTACGAGCCAGTCTGTCAGGTGGTAGGTCTCTTTGCATAGCTTGGTTCCTGGAAGCATTTTATTTCTGACTGCTGATTGAAATTTCTCAGAAAACAGATGCTGAGATTACGCTTTTCTAAAGTTCGGTGTAATGGTGATTCGGAGCTCTAATAAAATCAGTAAATCTCTTCTGCTAGAGGGATAAACCTAAATTATCAGAAACCCCTTCAATCTTGAGTGTCTCCTCAGTATCCACAGCTAGCAATCGCCTGGAAGGGATCAGGGAGGCCCAACTTCCATCACCCTTGACAAACAGTCTGAAGCCTTGTATTATGTCTTCCTCCGTGAGCTTCTGTTAGGTGTGTTCCATTCGTATCCAGCTCACTGGCTTGTTCTTTAAAAGTCAAGCAAACACTCATTTCCTGGGACAGACATTGTACCAGGTGTTGGATATAGAAAAATTGGAGTTACTCGGTTTCTGCTTTCAAGGATCATAATTATATAGCTAACAGTTATTAAGTGCTGGGCACCATTGTAAGTTCTGATCACATCTCATTTTCACTACAACCCTATAAACTAGGTGCTATTGGTATCTCCATTTATGGATGAAAAAGTGAGGCATATGGAGGTCTGCCCAATTTGTAGAGAAGTCTCTGGGTACTCGGTGGGCAGCCTGGGAGTTGGGCTCCAGAGTCCCAGGTTCTTAACTACTCTGCAAACTGCCATTCCCTAGGACAAGTTAGTCATCCACAAGGGCAGTTGTAGTACATTGTGATAAGAGCTTGAATTTAATGCACAGGCTGTTTACTGGAAAGCAAGACAGGGGTGCCTGGCTCTGACCAGGGGAGTCAGAAAGATGAGAAGATGACCCCAGAGTTGGAACTGGAGGTGCAGAGAGACTTGTGTGTGCATAGGAAGAAGTGTGAAACAGCATGTTGAATGAGTGGAATATTAAGCATTTTACTGTAGAATGTGTGTGTGAGGATGCAGGGGCAGATAGGAAGGGCGGAGAGGTAGGAACCAATTAATGAAGTGCTTCCTTACAGTCAAGTGTAACAGCAAAGGATAGAAACACAGCTTTGGCTGACTTAGGCAAAAAGAGGAATTGATCAGTCTAAGCAAGACTGAGAGTCTAAGCAAGAGTTAAACAGAAAGGTAGAGATGCCAGCTAGGCCTCAGGAAGCTCAACTAGGAAGTCAAACTGCCAAGACTCTCTATTTTTTAATACTAACTCTGAGCACTGACAGCTTTCTTTAGTTGGCAGGAATTATGGATGTTGACAGCTTTGATTTTGACATCTTGCAGCTTCTTCTATCTTAATCCCAGAGGAAAGCTCTGATTTGTCCGGCTTGGGTCAGGTGCCAGCTCACATGGGAAGGACATTGTCGCAGGGGATGGTGGTAGGAGAGTTCCTACAAGAGAAATAATGTACCTGAAAGTACAGGTGCTGTGTCAACAAAATAATATGATCACTGTACCTTGCTCAAGTCAGTGGGCAGCCATTGGATTATTTTAAGAGGAGAAATGATTTTATGTAGGGTCAGAATTGCTATTTAGAAAAACCATTCATCTTATAAAATAATTACGGGGTAGAATCAACTAGAGAGGTTAATCAGGTCGCTGTTTAAGTGTGGGAGGAGTTGATGAGGTGACTTGATGTGGAAGAGAGGAAGAGGATGACTCAGGTTCTTCATTCAGGCAGAATATTAAACCAGTGCCAGGCTCTTCCCGTACAGGGCCCTCCTAAGCATGGCACCTCTTGTGACTGCACAATTTGCTGCTCATCCTTGAAGCAGGTCCTGGGAGTAGAATTGCCTGCATGTTCCCCATGGAAAGATCTGCTATGACCTCAGTATGCCAGCATTTTCTAAACACAAATGTCGGCAACACACCCTCCCCTTTTTTTCAGTGTATTTTCAGTACAGTTATCTAGTTTTTTCAGTACATTTCTCTAGCTTTTGTTGTGTTCCCAATGCTTTTAAAGTTATGCTTTTAAAGTTATTTTAAAACACAAACTCTCCAGAGAGTAGGAGGAAAACCCACAGGGACAGCCTGCTTCTGGCTCTTGGTTAGCTTCCCTGTCTCTCCTGCTTGGCACTTAATACACAGTCAGTGTGTTAACTCTTACTAGTGCTGGGTTTGACTGTGTATTTGGAAGTTCATCTTAGATGAGGGGACCTAGTAGGAACAGGGAAACAGGCAAGAGAATATAGCCAGCCTCTGAAAAATCCAAGTGGTTGGGAATGTATTATATTACAGTTGGAGGCTTTCATTAATATTTAAGTGAATTGATATGGAAATAAGTCCATGTGCGCCATCTAATAAGTAGTGTTTCACTTTTCATACACTTTTACATATAAAAGTAATATAAATCTTTCAGTGAATCAGTGCCTGCTAGTGGCTGCCTTCTCCCAGTTTGCTTTTCCCACTCTGTAATATCTGAAGAGCAGACTGCCCTCGAGCACAGACGTGGGGCTCTTACTTCACCTTCTCTACTTTTTCAATGGGTGCTTCTACTCATGCTCCGACTTTAGGATAATGCTCTGGGTGTGTTTAAATTTTTCATTATTTCCTTAAGATTCTATTTTTATTTATTATAGAGATTCCAAATATTTAAGATTATTTTAATTGTATTTATGGCACAGGTATTATTAATTTTCTTTTTCATTTTATTCTGATGCGTGATTCATATGGACTTTGAAAGTTCCGTATTTCATTTCTGTATAAAAGAATACCTAAAGTAGCCCATTTAAAGAGCTATCTTATAAATTTGGCAGCACACAGCAATAGTGCAGTTGTTGTATGAACTAGATGAATAATTATTGGTTCCATTTTAATTAGACAGACAATCAGAATAAGAGTTGAACCAGAATTAAATGAATTCCTGACAAGAAGGAATCAGTTTACTTGTCATTTTCTTATTAAGGGAATGTCTTTATTTTGGATTATCATAATACATAGTAACCTTAATATGAAGTATGCATTTTAGTCTTATCTATTTTAAAGAAATGATTTATTTGAATACATTGTTCATATTTTGCAGTGGCCATCATTTAATTGTGACAGTATAATAAATCAGGCGAAATTACTTGAAGCAGGTGCTTATGAAGTCATCAGAAAACAATTATCTCCAATTCCTATTTACATATGGAGGTTGCTTTCCCCATATTTTATTAAACTATGCCAAAAATGACACTTAAGCAGCTTTTCTTAATTAAAACCAACAAAACTTTACATATTGTCAAGTCTTTAGATAACTTTTCTAAGCCTTTGTTCTCACCAGTAAAAATATGTATAATAATATTACGTCCCTCATAGGATGGTTGTGGTGCTTAACTGAGATAATGCGTAAAAAAGTTGAGCACATTCCTTGTCCTGTAGTAAATGTATAATATATGCTAGTGATTGTCATTCAATTATGAGCACCATTATTTTAACAAATATATTTTATAATATTAAATTATTTTAGTTATAGATGAGAAATTTGTGTTGGCTTAAAAAAAACTCATCTATATGAGGAATTTAAATAGACTTAGCACCTAATATGTTCTTTCACCTTTTTCCTGAAAAGGCCTTTTTTATTTTTTCAGTTCCTAAAGTATTTCTCAACTTAGAATGACTCAGTCCAAAAGGATGTTAGTCTTGAGAAATGACTACTGGTCCAGTTAGAATTTATTGGCATGCCAAACAAACCCAACTAGATGAAATTGGTTAAACAGGAGCAAGAATAAAATCCTGCATTTTACGTCAGTAAATTGGTCGAGCAGGTATTTATTGGATAAGCCCTAACTTGGTGGTGGTTTGAGTAAAAGATCTGGGGGATTTTGTCAATTATAAGTTCAGTATAAGCCACTATTCCATATGCCTATCTCTTAAAATAAGAGAAGAAAGAAAGTATTTCATTCACATCTGTTGCATCGCTTCTGGGCTCCACATTTTAAGAGAGCGAGTGATAAACCAGAATAGGTCCCAAAGACAGACAAGGATGAGAGAAGACTGTGGGGACACTAGGGGTCTTGACCCAGCTGAGGAACTATTATATAGAAGGTAAAATAGACTGGAAGCGTTTTAGGTGTCCTCACTCAAACTCTTAGTTTTGAAACTATCTTTTTCTGCAGGTGTAAGAATATAGTATGGGGATGTAATGTACAACGTAATGACTATAATATTACTAGATGGTATATTCACAGGATGCTAAGAAGGTAGATCCCAAAAGTTCTCATTACAAGGAAAAAGACATTTGTTTTCTCTTTTTTTTCTTATATCTATATGAGATGATGGATGGTAACTAAACTTATTTTGGTTATTTTGCAGTGTATATAAGTCAAGCGATTAAGATATACACCTTAAACTTATACCATGCTGTAAATCATATGCCAATAAAATGAAATTAAAAAAATTTAAAAAAGAAAATAATGTAGTAGAAAATAGACTGTTTTTCCATTACTCTCATAAAGCAATGGATATGTGATTCCTGAATTTCAAAACCCTGAAATATAGGAAAGTTTCAATGAAAAAACTTTTATGAACACTTGAAACATCATATGTAAGAATTCTCTTAAATCTGTAGGACACTACTACTTGCTAAGAGAAAAAGTTGGAAAGCATTAAGAAAAATAGACATTTTGTCTATACTAGGAAACTATTCAAGAGTTAGAGATCATGACCATAAATATATTCTGAAAAAAAAATGCAAAAGTCTTGATATGATATTTTTCACTTTATCTGTCTAGATTTCTCGTGACATTTCGCACTTTGCAGTGTAAGAAGAAACTTTTGTGAAAATATCCATGGCCTTGCATCTTTAACATGAAGAGAGTGTTAGATCTCTTTTAAGAGTCATTCATTCAGGAAAGGGTCTGGATGCTTTAACTTGGAGCATTTGTTTTAGGGTTATGTCAAGTGACTTGAAATCCACAAAAACAACTTAATTCCTGGCCCCTTTATGCTTCTTTTTGCTCCTCAGTTTGCCCTTCCCATAGAGGCAGATTGTCCAATGGTGTCTACAGAGTATGAGCTCTGTTCTGCCGTAGATGGCACATATTCCAGACAGTCTTTTTATGCTATTGTGTTAAAATCAGTGGAGCACTCCTGTGGCTGTCACTCTTTCAGTAGAGGCACAGGTGCTTTTGGCAGTTACAAGGTGTAGCACAGGTCGTAGCCCTTACTTCTTTCACCATCCATGAAGAGGAAATCTGAAATTGTCTGTAGTTGTTTGTGTCCTCCTTTACTCTCCCCTCTCCAGGAATTATTACAAAGCTGTTCTTGCTGCTCTGTGTTTTGATCTTTTGTGACATCCTCATTGCCCCGTTGAGTGTACTGCTTCAGTACTTGCTGCTCTTTGTGGATATTTTCTGTCCCCTCCTTTGCTCTTTTTTTATATACTGTGTCATCTCATTTATCACCAGGAAACAGTTGGCTGTAACCAGAAACTCTTTTTTTTCCTGCATTGTAATGGAATGTTATGAAAAACTGATTTTTTTCTCCTGCGTCTAGTTTTGTTAAATCCTCAGGTGTTCTGAAGAGTTCTAGGAAGCAGATCTTAAAATAGCTAAAGTTTTCTCTGGTTAGTATACAAATATAATGCACCAAATAACTCTGAACTCATTTCCAAAGACAACATGAGTTACAGAAAACTATGGGCATTTTAAAGAGATGGAGAGATCTGTAAGATTATTTTATTTTGTGAGATACTCTAGTAGGATCTTTCTTTAAATTCCATACATAATACTCTCTTACTGTTTATACATGTTTTCATTTATATAAGGTAAATTTATTATAAATGTAAGTTTGCTGTAAGCCCTAGTTATTTTAATCTGAATATGTAACAATTTAAACTTAGGTTACAAAATTCTGACATTTAATGAGAAACTACTCATATCTATTATGTCATTTTGGTAAGATGACAAAAGCAGTTGTCTAATAACCGCATGGTTTCTCGTCTGGTGGCATGAAAACCACAAGTTATATCTTTTGGTGTAAATATTTAAAAGCTTCTCCTTTAATCTTGTAGTAATTTCTGTCTGTAATAATCCATCAAAAGCTCTTCCTCCTGACACCTGTCTGTCTTGATTACTTTGAAAGCTACGATTTAAGTCCTTGTCTTAGTTTAACCATGTCAAGCTTTTACTTAAATTATGAGAAATATGATTTGATTCACATTAAAAACTAATCTAATGTTGTACAAATCTTCTATTGTTTGTGGTTTTATAATACATGATTCAGTCCTCTCTTAAATATAAATGCACTTTGTTCGATATTCCAGGATTTAGATTGACTTCTATATGCCATTTCCTCAAATACAGGAATTTCAGATTGAGTATATACAGTTAAAATGTCCATCCTACTGGGAATCATTTTTTAAAAGGAAGAGAAGCACTCATCATTATTGGAAATTGGAGGAAGGTGGATCCTTGTCATGCAGTGGCAGAAAGCATGGCTACACTAAGAAATGTACCTGGTGACCTGTGTGACCTAGCTAAGGAGGTTTCCACGCAAAGTGTTGAAGGTGTTCTGTGGTTTCTTCTTGCTTCTAGTAAATGCAAGACTAGGGAGAGTAATCAAGGGAAGGATTGTTAAAAAGAAAACAGGACCTGCTGGTTTGAAAATTCTCAGCCTCTGGAAAAGCAAAAGATGCTAAAATTAAGAAGTGGCTTCTGAAGGAAGTTCAGATGCATTATATGAGTTTTCCATGCATCAACTACCGCTCTTATCTGGTTGCAAAATTCTGTTTATATGCGTGATCGTTATTTGATATCAAGGTTGAATTGAACTGGGTGCCTTTTATTTCCACCTCAACCATAGATTTTAAGCTATTCGAGACTACGTTGTTTCAGGTAGTCCAAGTACAAACCTACCATAGAAAAAGGAACCCTATTAAGCAAACCTCAGTCTACTCCACTGTACCCTGTGTAGTAGGTGTTTCCTTTAACAGTAAGCAAATATCTTATGTGTGTGAAATTAACACCTCACTTGACAGATGAGGAAATCTGAAGGAAATATTTAATAGCATAGCCAAGAAAGAACCCAGATTTTTTAAAGTCCAAACCAGGGAATATTTTTCTTTTTCTTTTCTTATTTATGTTTTTTTTTTAATAGTTTCTTAAATTTTTTATGTTTGTTTGTTTGTTTGTTTGTTTATTTATTTATAGATGAGGCAACTCTTGGTTGGCCTCACAGATTGCAAGGACCTTGTCAGCTTACAATCCCTTATTTTTTTATTTTTATGCCTACAGCACCTGGTCTTCCTAGGTGGTCTCCCATCCAAGTACTAACCAGACCAGACCCTGCTTAGCTTCTGAGATCAGATGGGATCGGGCTTGTTCAGGGTAGCATGCCATAGATGGGATATTTTTCTTATTAGAGCAGTCTACTTGATCAAAACCTGAGTGATCATCATTATCATCTGGGATGCTTTAAAAAATATACTTTGGGCTCTCTCAGAATTTTTGAGGAGGATGGTAAGTTATGATTGGAAGCCACTGAACTGTGGCCACATTGCCATTCATTTATTTATTTTAATTGTATGAGTAAATCATATTTAATGGAGTTTTCCATTTTCGGTCTTCTTATTATCTATACCTTCATTTATAAAGAAGGGAAGGAAGCGGGAGGAGGGAGGGAGAGGAAAAGAGGAAGGGAGGAGATGTGCATGTGTGTTCAATTTCCCAAGGGATGATGGACAACAACTTTTTACACTGCATGGGGGAGGGGGGGATGGCTACTTTTAATAACTAGATTACGGTTTTGGTAACGTCTGATGACAAGATGTTAAAGTGACTTCTGCCTGTTCCCTCATGTGGCTCACATCAACAAACGTTTTTCTGAAATGGTTTAAAAGAGCAAAGGCAAGAAAAAATATTGGGTATGTTTTGTAAAAAGTCCTGCATACGCCAGCAAAATGTTGATATAGCTGGTCAGTAGTTCCTTCAGCCAATCATTAGGCATCTATTCCTGTGCAATAGAAAAGGTTTTAAAAGATGTGTAATTCTGTGGGGTGTAGGATTGAGAGCCTGGCTAGTATTGTAGAGTGAAATTGGCCACCTCTTTTTTAGCCAGATCTTCCCTTGACTTCGAATACAATTGGTGTTATCAAATATGGAAAATCCTAGCAATTAAATGAATTGAGGATTATTGTGCATTTATTTTAGAAACGCCTAAAACATTATAGGAATTTATTGCCTCATATTCGTGTTTCCTTTCTATCACAGTGTTGTTGCACTAATTTAAAATGAATCAGAACTCTTCTACACATTTTTCAATAAAATTAATTTTTAGAAATCTAATTTAAATAATTTTATTATCTAGTCTGGTGAATTTTTGTTTTCCTTCAAAATATATGTTTGGTTAACATGGCTTCTTATAATAAGGTTTTCTAGTGTTAATGTTAATTTCTTACTATTGTCCATTATACTTTTGGAATCTCTTACAGTGCCTCTACCAACCAATGTTAACGTTAAGGCCCACAACTTGAATACTGTCGTATCTTGGGATTACCCAATGCCACAGCAGACGCTTGTTTTTATTGTCCAGGTAAAGATCTACGGGTGAGTGTTACTCTCTTACACTTTTTATCGTTTTTGTCTGGGTCTTTGCACATTCCATAGGCTCGTTGTTTTCTTCCGTCATCCTTCCTTCGCATGTGGCAAAACTTCCTGAACAGCTTGCAGACGTCTAGAAGCACCAAGGATGCAAATTAGTTCTTTTCAGAATATTTCCTGCCACTTAGTTTTTTCCTGTCAAAATTGAAGTAGACAAGTATCACTAACTTCAAAGATTTTAAGGCACAACTAATAAAACTTACAGTTCTGTATTAAATAAGTAATCGTGTCTTCCTATAGTGTATATGTAATGTGTTGGATTCTGTAATTAAGTAATGATCATGTTAATGGAATCTGAAGTTGCTTAAAGAGGAAATGTAGAATGTGGTTTGTACAGGTCTTATCATTTGAATTGAGCCTCTTTATTATAAAGGAATTTGTAGTACTTCTCACCAAAAAGTAAGGGCTCCCTACTTATTCTAGCTTCTCCATCCTGTTCTTATTCAGCTCTTTCTACCGGCTCCATACTGTGAATCAAAAGCAAAGCATCGATAGAGATGGTTGAAGTTTATATATTAATAAAAGTTACCTTTATGTTTCTTTATTCCTCTTCATTTTAGTGAGACAACGTGGATTGATGCCTGCAAAACCTCTGATTATTACTGTAATATCTTTAACAAGATTCCTGATCCATCAATTCCTTTATGGGCCAGAGTTAAAGCTAGGCTTGGACAAAAAGAATCAGCCTATGTAGAGTCCAAAGAATTTATTTTGTGCAAACAAGGTGAGTAGAATATATACATGTCTAAATTCCAAACTTGAAAATACTTACACGTCTTTTGTATATATTTGCTTTTATTAACAGTTCCTAAAAATTATTACAATATCCAAGAAACATTTGCAGGAATTTAGGGAGTTCATGTCTTCCTTGTCTCTCAAGCCCCACAAAATAGGACTAAGAGGTGCCCGTTGCTCGGCCCCTACTAAACCATTACAGTTTTACTCCATACAAATACAGATCAGTGCTGCCCACCTAGACTCTGTAGCACCCTTCTTCTCCTTGTCTTCTCTGTTATTCCTTTCTGAGTTACATTCAGTAAGGACTTTGGCAGCTGCTCTCATTCTTCCTCTCTGCCCCAAATCTTCAAGACCTGTGGGAATTTTAATACCAACTTCATACATTAAAACAATTTTAGAATTCCGTAATCTCTTCAGCCCCAGTGATTTTTTCAGCTCTGCGTGCTTCCAGCATCCCATTCCCATGTATACTTGATCTTTGTTATTACTTCAGGCTGTAGGATCTTCAGTGCCAATCCCTCTTTTCTGACTAACATCCTACCTTGTAGCTCTCAAACCCTCACTCCAGGGTAAAAGAATCCTTTAGTCACTTGACTCCTCCCTAGTCTTCTAGTCCTTCTATGCTTTGACTTCCAGCTTCATTTCCTCCTATTTTATTCAGCTTCATGCTTCATTACTTCAACCGCTGCCTTGTTCTCCTCCTGCTTTTCAGATTGTGCCTACTTGGTCCTTTCCATAGCCCTTTCTCTACTTGCCTTTGAAATAGTTTTATTCCCTAGAGTTCATGCCTTTGCCGGTAGAAAGAGCTGATACTTATACCATCCATATGTCAGATTTTTCCCACATGGATTTGTCAAAGGCATACTATGTGCCAGAAAGTATGTTAGCCCCTGAGGATACATTGGTGAGTAAAAGCAGACCTGCCTGGCACTTGGTAGCTGTGCAGTAAATAAGTGAAGAGTAGATAAATGGTTCATCAGCAAAGTGCCAAACATCAGACACATAAATATTTGTTGACCGAATGAATATCTAATTCTGATTTTCACAATAAAAAATGAATATTTTAGCAAGCTTTTATGTAGCCTTCGTGCCAGACATCCATAGATGTTGGAGATACAAAAAGTTTCGGTGAGGGTTCAAAGATAAATGCCTTTCCTGAAGTGGTTTTTTTAGAAAACCATTTTTAAAAAATCTACAGAACCAAAGATAAAAGAAAAAAATAACTTGAGGTTTTTTACATGACGAACTATTTTTTTTAGCACTAGAAATGAATTTAAACTGTTGAAGAGGAGTTTAGGTAAGAATACTTCTTTCCTGAAGAGATTTATTAAACATCTCTTTATTAAGGACGCAGAATGTCTTCTAGATCTTTTTGAAATGGTTTAAATGTGGTTCTGCTTTAGAACAAAAAAAAAATAGTAGGTTGATTGATTCCGGTAATTTTATATAGTGTACTCTAAAGTTCCAGGGCTAGTACTGATTTTACTTCTTTTTTGTCTTCTTCGCTGCCAACCCAGGGGAAGTTGGACCACCTAAACTGGATATCAGACAGAAGGAAGACCATATCATTATTGATATATATCATCCTTTAGTTATTGTAAATGAAAAAGAGCTGGGAGTCATATATGATGAAGAAACTACTTGTTATACATTCATGTACAATGTGTGTGTGAGAATAAATGGAAGTGAGGTATGTGTTTCTATTTCATCTTTTTCAAAATGGAAATTTTTCTACCACTAGTGTAAGTCATTTATGTGTATAGTATAAGAAAGTAGAATGCTTCTGACTATTCAGACAAGACTTGTGGATCCTAGGTTTTGGTAAAAAAAAAAGAAATATGTGAATGCTTTTGAAGGGAATTGATGTTGGAGTTGATCACTAACACTGGCCAAGTGAACACATTTAAATTTCTTCTTTGCCTTGTTTAACAGCACAGCCCTAATCTAGGATTTTAACCTATAATGTTTTCATTTTTCTACTAGTAAGATAAGGATCATTTTAATCTTTTCTTCCTCATTGGTAGTAATGATAAATAATATGAAGCTCTAATTGGAGTCATTGCTTTTGAAAGAAAAAGCTTAACAGTACTACTATGGAGATATAATTAAATTCTGGCACTGGTATACAGACCACACTCTGATTGGAATTATTCTGTTCCATCCATTCTCCACAGCGCTGCCATTCCTTTATTTAACGATACTTGTCAAGCATGTTCTCTGTGCCTTTTGGCACCAGGAGAAAGCAGTAGACAGAACAGACAAATCTCCAGTGATATTTTGCTATAGAGAAGAACAAAGCAGGGCAGAGGTACAGGCAGCAGGGCAGGAAGCAGTAGTGATTTTCAGTATGGTGGTCAGAGCAGGCCTCATGGGGAAGGTGTTACTGGAGCCAGGGCTGGAGGAGGTGAGCTCTGTGGGTAATGAAGGGGAGTGTTTCAGGGAAAGACCCTAGCAAAAGGACACTGGGCAGGTAAAGGGAACAGCAAGGCTGCACAGAGTATGAAAGCAGCTGAGGTCAGAGAGGTCATTGGGAGCTACGTGTCTTTGGGCATTGGAGGGATCTAACTTTTATTCCAAGTGAAATGTTGTACATCTAGAAAGATTTAAGCAGAAGAGTGACATCTGATTTAGGTTTTAAAACATCACGTTGATTGCTAGCAGAGTTGTTGTTCTAAAGTTCAAATCTAACCATATTACTTCACTGCTTAAAACCCTGTAACAAATCCCCATCAGCTACAAAATAATATCTAAATTCTCTTTCATGGCATGGCCTACAAGGCCTTCATGGTTTGGCCTTTGCATCCTTCCCAGCTACCTGTCTGCCCATTCCTTCCAACCTTATTTTCATTCATTCTTTGGTGAATTGCTTGCAGTTCCCTGTAAGTAACGAATGTCCTCCTCCTTCACCTTTTTCCTTTGGCAAATTTCTGCTCATTCTTCAGTATTCTATTGGTGTATTATCTCCCCTTTGATATCTTCTCTGATACTGTAAACTATTTCCTCATCTATAGTCTGGTGATTCCTGGTTCCAGATAGCAGTGTTTTGCCATACTCATTACTCCCTTGCATTTCTTTCATATCTCTTCTATACCCTGTGGTCAGTTATTTGAGGTCAGGCACCACTGTCCTGCCTTTGTGGTCTTCAGGCCCTAACACAGGTGAGCCATGAACTTGGCTGGTTGAACGAATGATAAACTCCCAGAGACTGCTTCAATCCCTTCTATGTATTACCACCAAGAGATTCTACTTAATACCCTTATTATTCTTCATAAAAGATGCTTTTATCTCTCACCAGCTAAGTTTCTAGCACTATAGAAATAGGACTAATGAACATTTGTTGACTTAACAACTAATAGTGAACATTCCTGCTCTTTGAGTTTTTAAATTTATAACTTCTATAAAGAACATTTTAACAGATACATAACATCATGCTGTGTCAAAGTAACAAACTGACTTGTTATTTGATATTAATACTATTTTTAGACTTGTTCAACATTCATCATATATGTGTTTTCTCCAGGTGTTTGACTGGTATAAACATGGTGATTTGGGGGAGAGGGGCAGATTAAAAGGAGCCATGCATTTTCATTGTGTTTTTTTTTCCCATGCAGAACACAAATAGAAGGTACATGCAGAAAGAAGATGATTGCAATGAGACTCAGTGCCATTTAAGTATTCCAGTGTCCTCACTGAATTCTACGTACTGTATTGCAGCAGAAGGAATCTCAGACACATGGTCTGTGACAACTGAAAAATCCAGAGAACTTTGTATCACCATTTTCGACCATAAGAGCAAAGAAAGTAAGTTCATACTATTTTCCCCTAAATATAAGAAGTGATAACTAACATAGGTTAATGTGAAAAGAGACAGTTTGCAATTTCAGTAACTCTCTGCTCTTTTAAGAATAAGTCCACTTCTCAGGCATAAAAAGATACAAAACAACCAATTTGGGAAGCCATGACACAGGAAAGAAAGAAGTATAATAAACACGTTAAGTATAAAATTATGTGCATAAACGTCTGCATTTCAGGATTATGCACAGCAATCTAAGTCAATTTATTACTTTAATATAGCAAGATGTTATATATTCATTAAGATGTTTATAATGTGAACTGGATAGCCCTAGAAATTAATATTCAAAAATAAATATAGGTTAATTTAAATAATGGATTATGGGATACAACGTTTTAAAATAATTTTTGTTTCATCTTTTCATTGTGTGTGGGGGATATATATATAATAAATAGAACTTTAGAACTGGCATTCTCAAGTGTCAGGTATGGTAACAAAAATTTGGGCCTTTGAAGTTTTGAAATTTAAATGTTCATTATTTAAATAATTTAAAAAATATAAAAAGCCAGAAGAAAATAAAATTATCTGTAGTTCTACCATCCAAACAAATTCTTGGTTACTCACAGTTCGGTGGGTTTTTTCCCCGTCCTGTTTTTCTCTTTTTCTAATAACCATGACCATATTGTATAGTATATATAATTTTCTATACTGCATATATTATAAATATTTAAGCATATATTATAAATGTTTTCCATATTTGACATAATTTATTAATATTATTTTTAATATATGTAGAATATTTCATCATGTAGAATGTATTATATTTAATGTTCCCCAATTTTTGGACTTTTAGATTATTTATAGATTTTCTCTATGATAAATCATGCTTTGATGACTGTTTATACACACACACACACACACACACACACACACACATATATAAACACACACACACATATATTTTTTCAATTGTTAGGATGTTTTTAGAATATATTTCCTAGGTTAAAAATGTGCAAAAATTTTATCATACAAATATCTTTTTGAAGAATGGAAATTAGACTGAAGAATCAAACCAAACACTTAAAATTTAATACTAATATTTTTTAGGCCATTATACTAGAGTTTCAAATAGATGACTTAAAATAATGCAGTGCATTTTATTCCAATTTCCTTTATGCAATTCGAAAAATAAAATCTTACTTACAAAATTTAAAAATAATGCCACTACCCCACATTTAATTTAAAACAACACCCCGAATTATAAACTGGACGGATATTGTGGCCACATGGTGGCAGCACAGTGGTTCCTAGCAGCCTTCCCATCTGCCTGATGAGTGCTCCTAATCCAGTGCTGGCCTAGTTCAGTTATGTAGTTATTTTTATCTTTTACTATTATAATTTGTTTTCACATCCTGTAATAGGTGTGATACAAGCATTCATTTAGTAGTAACTTCCAGAATTACTATTCCAAAGAAGTAACTGGAATAGAGATTAAAGGTAATGAAATGGCATGAAGGAAGCCAAACACCACCATAACATACAGAGTACTGTTGATTTGGAAGAGAGGACTGTGAAAAAGAATACTGAAGATTGTGCTGTGAAAATAAAAACAGCATTAGAAAAAATGCACAACAGCGATTATAGATGTATAATCTCTATTTTATATTCTTTCTATCTGGTTTGGGACTTTATTCCTGTGCAACTTCTCCTCTGTATCTGTGTGCATATGTGTACATCTGTATATCTTTATAAGTATTTGTATTCTTGAAATATAAAATGTAACAAAATTCTGAGGAGTGAGACTAACTTATTCTACGAGTTCTGGACATTACCAGAATTTATTTCTAATGAGCTATATTTTTTAAATTCTTCTTTTCCCTCTTTAAATGAGAGAAAAAGCAGAACTCTTGAAACACCTTATATTTGGGGCCGTAAGGAAATTGTTGTGAAAAAGCTATTTTAAACATATTGTGTCATGAAAGTATAGTTGCAGAAAGTTTAGAATTGTGGAATTGCAAAGAGTCATGTTGCTATCTAGGACAGGGACCTAATTTTTTGCTCATCTCTCCTGAGTTCTGTGTCAGTGTTCCTTAACACCATTTCCTTATTAATTACCTGATGTGTAAATCTATTAAAGAATAGCTCTAAGACTTTATAACTAATTGATGGATATAGCAGTATTTCATCTTAATTCTAATTTGTGATTTTTTCCCCTTTTTTTAGATTCATTTTGGATTCCAATTGTTGCTGCTTTCCTAGTCTTTGTAGTAGTTATCCTTCTAGTTGTATGTTTTCATATTAAGAAGATAAAGCCATGTAAGAAAGAAAGCATCATGTTACCCAAGTCCTTGGTAATGTATTTAAATATTTTTCTTTAATTATATATACTAAAATGTTAATTTGGACCTTTTGGATAGTTTCTTAAAAATCTTTTTAAAAGTAGAATGATATTCAGCAATATGTCACCTACCATAAATCACTCCATCTACCACACATCCAAAACCATGTATTTTTCACTACGCACTAGGTACTTTTTGATGCATGTGGCAAAAATTAGATGAGTCTGTTAAAGAACTTAAAGTCCAGTGGGAGAAAAGGATGAGTATTCAGTGGGTGTACGGGTGTACGATGGGATAGGTTCAAAAACAGAGATTTATATACATGTGAGTGAAGACTTTGTTGACTTTTTTGGAGTGGGGGTTAATCGTGACTTTTCCAGAGGCAGTGATGCCTGAGCAGTCTTGAGGGACAAATAGGAGTTTATTCAGGTACTAAGAGACAGTATGCGCTAAGGCCCAGCATCAGAAAAGCCTGGGTTTTGAAAAATTGCAAGTATAAAAACACTTCATTATGATTAGAGTGTAGTAGGAAAGATGACCAAAAGTGAGACTAAACTAGAAGTTTGACATTTTAACGTCTATATTTAAAAGTCTTCGTATGGTGAAAAGAATAGTTAAAGGGTAATAGAACGGTAACTTTTTGAATCAAATACGGCAAGAATAATATCTGATATGCAAAGGGCACATTTAAATTTATTATGAATCTGCTACATTTCAGTCAAGTAAATAAGAATTATCAACAAAGGACAATTCACGTATGAATTATAATACTCATCCTTATTAGTAATTAAGCAGAAAGCAAGTTCGTATTATGCCATTTTACACCCACTAGAGAAGGAAAAATAAACCTGAATATTCAGGAGTACCAGTAGTAGTAGAACTGGTATAGACTAGTAAAAAGCCTTACAGCCCTGGTGAGAAGGTAAGCATACAATGGATATACAGTGTCATAGTTCCATAAACATGCCACACCTTCGGACTTAGTAATTCTACCCTTCAGAATTTATTCTAAAGTAATTTCATGAGTAAAAAGATCTGTAAGAATGTTTATTTCAGCATGTTCTGTAAATAGTAAAAATAGAAACACTTTAACATCTACTGTTAGAGAAATTATTTAATCATCAGTGTAAAAAATTATATGAGCCCATGAAAATTATAATGAAAACGATAATTATGAAGGCATATGGTAAAAATATAAGTAGCTGTATTCCCATTATAAGTGTAACGTGCATACATGTGAAAGGCAATTCACAAAAAGCAGCATATATTAGTGAGATAGTAACTTTTTAAAAATCCTTGTTTTTAATCTTAACATAGTATACTTTCATTTGAAAGAAAGAAAAGGCAACCACCAGATTTTATTATGCTATTATCCTAAATATGCCATTTAGTGGTAAATTTCATTGTCCATTATTCTTAGACTGTTTTTGTTTTTGTTTTTGAGGATAGGCAAATTTAGTAATTTATTATTTTTAACCATTGATTTCTCTTCCCTTAGCTGTCTGTGGTAAAAAATGCCTCTTTCGAGGCAAAATCTGAATCAAAATATATATCGCCCATCACCTATGAACCCATTGTTCCTGAACATGAGAAGGTGGAAGAGCAGTTGTCTCCAGCAACAATTTCAAGTTCACATATCAAGGACGATCCAGCAAAAGTAGAGCACAGAGAAGATTTTTCTAGTGAAACAGAAGTGGTGACCATCGAAGAGAATACCCCCGACACGGCTCCTGGTAGCCCTCTGACCCCAGTGAAGAGAGACGATTCTGTCCATTCAAGTAGCAACCAGTCTGAACCCTGCAGCGTTGCTTTAAACTCTTATCACTCTAGAAGTGGTTCTGATAGTGGCGTTGTAGAATCGGACACTTTCTTATCTGACTCAGAATTTCCTCCAAATAGTAAAACTGAAGTAAAGACAGGAAGACAGGAGTCCACAATGCTCAGAAACACTACCACCTCCTTTGGTTACGATAAACCACACGTGTTAGTGGATCTGCTTGTAGACGAAGGTGGTAAAGAGTCCTTGATTGGTTATAGAGTCACAGCAGATACCAAAGAGTTTTCATAAGATCAGCCAGCATGTACCAATGTGGAAGGATCTCCTTGTCCTGAACAGTTTTTCTGCTTTGATTTCATGAAAAGATCATGATTTCAGATATTGTACCTTTATGGATAGTAATCAAATGAAGGACCTTGATTTAGATAAAAGTGTAAAGAGCTAGCTTGGTACTGTCACAAGTGGTCTAAAAACCTCAAAGACTTTTTTGAAAAATGAACTTGTCAACGTCTGAACCTTTCCATATAGATAGGTTAGCAGTAATAGTGAACACTCTCTAATAACCCTGCTTCCAATGATAGTAGATGACGCCCAGGGTCCTTTCTAAGCATCTCAAGAAATATAATGGATTTGTTTTCTTCTCTGTGCTTCTATATGTTTTTTGTTTTTTGGATTTTTTTTTTTTTTTTTGTTAAATTTAGAGTATTTTTAAGTGCTTACTTTCAGAAGAAATTCTGAAATCTTTTCAAGTTGAATTTAAAATCAAATTCAAACTAATAGAATTAATAAAAAATATGTAAATAGAAACATGTATATATTTTTTATGAAACATTGCATTAAGAGATTTTTAAATAAAGAATTTTAAAAATTAATTTTGTATTCATTTATTCAAGCAGTTAACTAGAATATTTTTCATCTATTTGCTTGTTCCCATACATTGCTATAGAATCATTTTCTAATTATTCATATCTAGTTTTTAAAACAGTTCTAAAAGTAATCTAATCTTTAAAAATGGTCCTTTTATGTCTATATTTCAATATTTAGCACCCAGTGTGTAGAGAAAAGAGCAAATTTATCCAGAGTGTGTGGACTGAGGAGTCTCTAGCCTAAGAGTGGTGCTCAGAGCCACAGGAGTGGGTGAGGGGACCCTGAGAAGCATATGGTAGGAGAGAGAATCCCCAATGAGAGGCAAACCCACAGTTAATATCTACATCACACAAGGAGTTCTTGGGAATTACTAAGAGGATAGAAAATTTAAGGTTCAAATTAATTGAGAAAAAAATTAAATATCAGATGAGTAAATTAACAAACCATGGAAAAATATTGCTCCTCATTTAACTGCAAATTAAAATGAGGTGCTATTGTATTAGTGGGGAAGAAATTATCAAATACTGGTGAGGTTTCGGTGAAACTAGTATATTCACTTATTTGGAGGGCAATGTCTTACGAATTGCTTTTTTAACTGATATACTGATACATACCACATTCCATAAAAATACACATCCTTTAAAGAATTTAATCTTTTGTGGAAAAATTATTAAAAAATCCTTAAGACCAATGAAAAATGCACACATTAGAATGGGAAAAAAGCAAAAATGTGAAATTAATTGAAGCCAAATTACTGCTCTCTAAAAGGATTGTACTTAGGTATACTGCCAAATGTGAATGGAGTCCCTGCTTTTTTACACTAGCTGATTCTTACGAATACCAGTCTTTTTAATCTCTTCCAGTCTTGCAGATAAACCATTTTAATGCTTTCATATTTCTTTAATAATTAATAAAGCTGAGCGTATTTTATATATTAGGTATTTTCTGTGATTTGACTAATCTTGTCCTTTGCCGTTTATATCTTATTTGACTGCATCTTTTGTCATAATTTCTTGCCTATGACTAAGCTCTTACCACATAGTTTAAAATGGTTATAAAGTCAAATTTATTCATCTTTTCCTTTCATTCTTAACCCTTTCCCAAGAAAATACAAAATTTCATCCATGTTTTTTTCTGTTTGTTTCATTTTTACATTAATTCTTTTATTCACCTAGATTTTTTTCACATAAGGAGTGAGATAGGGATCCAGCTTTATTACATTGATTTCCAAGCTGCCAAATATTACCACAAACTTGGGTGGCTAAAAACAACAAAAGTTTATTCTCTCACAGTTCAAAATCAGGGCCAGATTCTGTTTGAAGGCTGTAAGTGAGGATCCTTCTTTGCCTCTTCCTAGCTTCTGGTGGTTGCTGGCAGTCCTTGGTCTTCCTTGACTTGTAGCTGCATCATTCCAATCTCTGTCTCTTTTAACACATAGCATTGTTCCCTGTATGTCTCTGTGTCCAAATCTCTCTCTGTAAAGACACTAGTCATTGGATTAGGGCCCAGTATGACCTCATCATTTGATCAAATCTGCAAAGACACTATTTCCAAATAGGAACACGTTTATCGGTACCAGGGGTTAGGACCCCAACATTCTTAGAGGACACAATTCAACTCAAATTTCACGTGATAAATGAGTTGTCCCAATACTATTAAATCATCCCACTTTTCTGTGCTGATTTCAAATGTCACATCATATGCTAAATTCTCAGTACTCCTGGGACTTTCATTGTTCTATCTTTTCTTGTGTCTGTATCACACTTTTAATTATTATAGCTTTATACTGCTACATAGTTTAACTTTTGAGGCTCTCTATTTCCCTAGAGCAATATACCTACTTAATTGGTCATAAGCTGGTGACTGGAGGTAACTCAGCCTCATGGGAGTCGGATTAAACTACTTTTTGGCTCTAAGAGTCAATGTTTCAACTTAACTAATAAGGGGATCCTCTTCCTGACACAGTTCTGCTTCTTAAATTTTTTTCCTAAATTATTACTTGTTATCAAAATTAGTGTTAATTGCATCATCATTTCATGCATGTTCGGTGGTAGGGAGAGCTTACAGAATGTTTTCTGGGATGCTTAAGCTGTGATAAAAGACTGTAAAAGTAGAAACATTTTAGTGATAGTTAAAAATCTAAAGGGGAGTGGGAGGAATTAAGTGCTTAGAGGAAGATAAATCCAGAGATAGATATTGATGATTCTGCCAACAATGAGATGGACGAAGGATAGCAGGTTTGCCATGAGCTCCCCATTAAGGATTCATGTTTAGATTTTGGGGATACTTTGAGATTCTTTAGAAAGCTCTGTAACCCCAGAGCTGGAGTATAAACACTAACATTTATTGAGTTTTTACTCTGTGCCAGGCACTATGCTGAGTGCTTCACTTGTGCTATCTCATTGCTAAAACTCCACATTACCTGTTTTTTTCTAAGTGAAGAAACTAAGGCTTGGAGAAGAAGAGTAACTTCCATCTTGTCGAGTAGCTAGTCAGTGTAAAGGTACTTTTTCAAAATTAGGAGAATGATCAGGGATTGCCAGATGAGAAGCTCCAGGAAAGAGAGAACCCAGCGCAATGAGAATAGAGGGTCGGCTTGGCCCTTTTCTCCTCCTGGTCAAAGGTCAAAAACGTCATATTGCACACATGGGCAGGGTGAAGTGTGTGGGCCTGAATAACAAGGTGTCACTGATACTAATACACCATGGCTTAGAAATTATGGCTGCAGAAAGAGAGCTTTCAATTCAAAATCTCAAAAATGAATCAATTTCAAATGACTGTGTGGTCTAAGAAATCTTTTCTTTCAGTCAACATTTATTCAGCTCCTACTCAGAGCCAAGCACACACTGCTGGTCCCTAGTCCCACATGCATGTAAATTAGGAGTTAATTAAAAGCAAGAACTCCGAAGTCAGATCCTTGAGTTAGAAGCCCAACTGAATGATGTGGAGCCAGTTACTTCACTTCTCTTTGCCTCAGTTTACTATGAAACAAGGATAACGACAGTAGTTCACACATAGTATGATTATAAGATGATCTCATAGAGCCCTCAGCACAATATTTGGCCTATGGCAATCACTTAATAAAAATTAGTTACCATAAACATGAGAAGGAATCGATTACATCAGCAAATTCATCATTACAAAACTGACAAATGTAATAAAGGAAAAGCACAGGGTGCAGCTGGAGCATTACAAGGGGACTTAATTGAGATTGGGGATCAGGTCAGACTCTTGAGGAAGTGGCATTTAAGCACAAATTGGACGGTGGGCGCAGGGAGAGTGAGTTGCAAAGGAATTTCCAAAGTTAAGGAGCAATGAATGTAGGATCCTGAGCTGCAAAAAATGTTTTCATATTTTAATATACGTATATAAGGATATCTTTAATTCCATTGCCTTCTCTGCCATTTTAAATGGTTCTTTCATTCTCACAGCTCAGCAGTTTCATAAAGCAGAGTCAAGACTCACCCCAGAAAATATTGCCACGTATAGGCTGGGCTCTGTGGCTGGCTTTGGGAAGGACATGGGTTGGGGAGAAGGTAGGTAGAAGATTAAGGTACAGCCTGTACTTAAAGGAATATGGGATTTTTAAAAATTAAAATATAATTGGCATATAACATTAGTTTCTTGTGTACAACATAATGATTTGATATTTGTACGTATTGCAATATGGTCATTTGTCACCACACATAGTCATAATTTTTTTTCTCCAATGAGAACTTGTAAGATCTACTCTCTCAGCAACTTCCACATATACAACAGTTGTATTAACTCTAGTCACCATGCTGTACATTACATCCCCACAACTTACTTGTTTTACAACTGGAAGTTTATACCTTTTGAATATGGGATGTTTAAATGGGTTCAGGTAAAGAATCCAAAGACCCCAGAAATCAAATGAACTTAGTGCTCTGGGTTTGTCTGGGCATTTGGAGGTGAGGGTGGCAGGTAAGAAATGGCATCCTGTAGACCTTTGAGTCCCAGGATAGGGACCCCGTTGCAAGTGAATGAAGCTCAGAGAAGTGCATTTTGAGAAATTTGAACTTAGGCTTTACCTATCACCAAAGTACAGACATTTTTCCACATTGGTCTGGTGCCTCTAGCTTCCTATATAAAAAGGGTCACTAAACCTTCTAATGTTTGACTATATGGCATGTTTTCACTTTGACAACCTAGCAGCTACCTCCAGAAATAGCCTTGTGTGAAGCTGGAAATATACTCTAATAAGTCACTTATGGTATTTACATACGATGCTACAGTAAAATAAGACAGAAAGTTATTACTTTAAAATGAAAAAGGTATTTTCTTTATTCTGAGTTTCATGAGGATTTTTAAATTTTGCTTGGAAGCTCAGTATACTATTGGACTGATGACATCTAAACAATTGTCCGGCCATGTTTATCTTTGTTCATAAATAATAAATTAATACTAATCCATCTCTTTGGCCCTTCGCCTCCCACAAAGCAAAGCAATGAGAGCGGGTTTCCAAATTGTGCATGGTTGCAAAAGTCAGCCTATTTTTCTTCTCCGGAAATCATGCAAAAGCAACAATGAGAATGAAAATGAAAAAGCTTTTCTACTTGTAAATTTTGTTTTTAATTTTCCTTTCTAAAACCCTTGGATCAGAAAGAATAATCTAAATTGCAAATTGTTAAGGAAAAAAAATAAGGAAAACATCTCGCTTCAGAGCCAAAGGGGGAGCCTATGGGATACATTTCAGAGTAAATTTCCAGTATGAATACTTGTATTGATATAAAATAATGAATAAAACAAATGAAATAAACATCAGACTCAAAATTTTTTTATCAAAGTAAACAATGAATTAAATAGAAAGAAGGCAAAAGGAAGGAATTTTAAAAAGTAAAAAGATATGAATGAGACATGAAAAATTTTTAAAGTAGAAAATTAACTAATTACAAAATCTGGTTCCTTGAAAAAAATTAAAGATAAATAACTAGCTAACTGAATTTAGAAAAAATAAGAAAACAAGAAAGAAAATATCATTATTCAAAATAGAAAATTATAAAAAGGAAACCACAGAAACAGGAAATTGAATACATCATAAGGGAATAATTTTCTCATCTCTGTGCAAATGAATTTAAAAGTGTGAATGAAATGGACATTCTTCTAAAGACAATATAATTTGTAGAAACAACCTAGAAGAGATAGCTTAAATCTTGTAAATTCAAATCCATAGCTAATGTCATATTCCTTTTCACCAACTCACTATATTTACATTAAGTGCTTACTATGTGCCCAGCACCATCCTCAGCGGTGAACAAAACATACAACATCCCTGACCTCATGGAGCTTATAATCTAGTGGGAGAAATAGACAGTAAGGATAAAATTAAACGTAGTCTAGCAAATGATGAGAATTATTATGGAGAAAAATTAAGCAGATAAAGGGATGGGGACGGATGGTAGGGATGGAGTATTTAGTGGTCATGGAAGAATTCACTAAGAAGATAACATCTGAGCCAAGACAAGAAGGAGGTAAGGGAGTAAGCCTGGACATCTCAGAAAGAAAATTCAAGAAGAGAGGACAACTAGTAAAAGGTCATAGCGTGGGGATGTGCACATGCTTGAGAAACAGCAAAAAGACCATCTAAGCTAGAGCATGTTTGTTAGAAGAATTGTAGGAGATAAATTTAGAGTTAACGGGGTCGGATTATATAGGGCCTCATAGGCAGCTGTAAAAAATTTGACTTTCATTCTGAGAAAGATGGGAAGACATTGGAGAGTTCTGAGCAAGGGTTCTGATCTGAATTTGAAAGGAACACTTCATCTGATGCAGAGGACACTGACAAAGACAGGGAGAGCAGAAAGGAGGCTGTGCCACAAACCAGGCAAAAGATGATAGCAGCGGGAACCCAAGTAGTTGCAGCTGAGGGGTGACAGATGGTTGGATTCTGGTTATGCCATGAAAATCCTTCTAGAGTGGAAATGGTATAAAGGCATATGCTAGCGTATGGGCATACTGATTAACCATATCCAGTAAGGCTTTCAAGGTCAGTCAAAGATCTTGGTCCAGCACAACAAAGCAATATTTACAGTATCTTTTATCTAGAATAACATGAGTCAAGAGCAGAAAAAGTTATCTTAATGAAGCCCTAAGTCCTATGAATGGAGATTTTAAATAATGTATTAGTGTTCACAGACCAAAAAACAGTCAGAATTAAACTCGATCACATTGCTCACTGTGCTCATTTGACAAACGAAGTTCCTTTTTTTTTTTAAGTTCAAGTCCATAAACTATTTTGAAATGTATGACAATTATTTCCAGAATGCAGAACTGCTTAAAGGTCATAGGTATTACTCAGCAGAGTTACTGAGGGTCCAGCAGATTAAAAAGAACAGTTTAAAAGAATAGTTTCCCAGATTTTAGTACTAGTGGTATATGGTTTTCTGTAGGTCTGAGGGGGAGAAAGGTGGTGTTCAACTTATAATTCATTGCAGAACTTTCTAGAGTTATCCTGCTGCTTACTGAATTACAGAATAAGGGACAGGGCCCAGAGCAGAAGCCTAAGGAAGCCATCTGACTCCTTGAATAAACCACTGTGCAATAGTCCGGGACACAAGTTTTTAAACACTTTTCTGAAGGAGAATAAGGAACATGTGGCCTTTTGCTACCAAGACCTGGCTGAAGAAAATGATGTTGGCTCATGAGCACAGGCTCTGCCATCTTGCTCATTACTGCGTGGTGCCCAGCAGACAGCACATCCTCAGTAAATGTTTGCTTGAGTGAATGAACGATGAAAAAAATGAATGACCAAATTTTTGACATCATTCTATCCCTTTATGAAATGAATATTACAAGTGAAGAAAAATGCATAGTGATTTTATAACAGGCCTCAGGTC
>NW_011888805.1:9800093-9815632 GCF_000151845.1 Pteropus vampyrus
CTAGTGGAAACCCTAATTTCATTCTCTGCTGTTCTACTTATTAAGCCTTGACTTAAAATATTTTTTCTTTTTCTTCTTAACTGGAATTTGGAGCAATTTGATTGCTTCAAAACAAGAGCTATCGGTATTGAAGATATTAAACATCAATAGTTAAAACCCAGATTATCATCTCCCCTTTAAAAAACAAGATTAATGCAAAGCCCAGAGTTCAGTGGGTAAGAAGAGCCAGGAAGTGAAGGACGATGCTGAGAAAGCAGGAAGACAAGGAGCGACAAGATGGTGCAAAGAGAACCTAAGATACACTGCAAGTTTCTTCTTTGAAAACCTAAGTTAGTTTATAAGCAATGGAAACTTCACTTGGAAGAGATAAGGAGCCTGGATTCAGAAGTATGGTACAGCGTGGAGGTACCAGAAAACCTGGTGTTATTTTTATAAGCCCCTCCATTCTGTCCTGGCAGTATGTCATCTTGCCCTTTGAGAAGTAGGTTTTGAGAAGGCGGGGGCAGTGTCTGTCTTATTTGCTGCTGTGTATCCTTGTTGCAGAGAACAATGCCTAGTACACGACAGTGCAGCAAATGTTGAATGTGAATGAATGAATAAATGAATGAATGAGTACTGCTCAGCAGCCATCACTATTCCTTACTAACGAGGCTATTCTACCAAGAACCTGAGAGAGACTACACAAGAAGCAAAAGAAGCCAGAATATATTTCCTCTTTTGACCTAAAGAGCCTCCCTTTTTAAAAAAAAAAAAATCTTTATGACTTTCTTGTATTTTAATGTACCATTTTAGTGCCTTAAAAAACATGTGGTAATTTTTTTTTTTTTTTGGTGAGAAAGATGCTATAATGAATCATGGGCAAAGAACAGATGACCTAATTTGATCAGATTTCCAAGAAGATATGCAAAAAATATAATGTAGCTCAAAATGATATCTTTACATTCATCCTTTTAAGGACTCATTTACACACTCCAAATCCTTATCAGATTGCTGGGAACTGAAGGTGGGAATGTAAAAGGAAGAGGCATTAGCAGAGTGAGGCTCAGGGCCCCCGTGACAAACGAGTGTGGCAGGGAGCAGTGTGGAGATCCAGAGGGTGTGGAGGGTATGAGGTGTACCAGGGAGGTTAGTCAGGAGTTTCCAAGAAGGGAAGAAAAGAAAAAATTAATCAGAGACCCCACCTGCTTTGAACCACTGCCAGGAGCCCTGATAATTACCACTGCTAAACATATATCACTCAGTACCACCCAATAAACCAAATTCTGGTCACTGGCAGGCTTTTTGGCTCCAAGGGCCAGATTACTTTAAGATCTCACGAGTTGCTCCATTCACTCACCTGTGAGCACCTTGCACAATTCCTGCCCTACCCTGCCCTCCAGTCCGCCAGCCCTCAGCATTTTTGCCTTTTCGTAGCTAAGGATGCCCCAGTCCCAACAAAATCAAGCTTCCACATCAAAGTAACTTATAGCAAATGGTTTTCAAAGCAATTCTACTTTCATAATCTCCCTAAAATAATAAAATGTATTAGCAAATGAAATCATATTTCCTTCAAGGAACTGTTATAAAACTCAAGAGGATGCTCAGCGTGAGGATTCTAGCTTCCTTTTCTGTCCAGAGAAGCGTTCTCATTGAGGGGAACATTGGTTGCCTGACCAGTCACACTTGCAACCATGATGCCTAAACATTGCTTTCTAGGCTTCCTCGTCAGTTTCTTCCTGACTGGTGTAGCAGGTAAGTGCTTCATTTCTTTTTAATTGCTTATATTTTTGTCATCTGAGTGTGCTCAAGGGACTGTTAGAAATGGCACTGGCACTTTTCTGGGCTTTGTAAAAATTTCAGCTTTCTTCTGTCATGAAATGGTCAGAACAGATATGCAGTGAGTTTCTATCTGCAGTGTGAATAACTCCACGTGGACACACTGAGCAGCTACTAGAGAGGAGGCGCTCTAGTGGATGCAAAAAACTTTATATAGGACAAGTGTATATCCATCTCTCTGTCTCCTTAGCACTTCTTTTGTCTGCAGGAGGCTGATAGCGCAGTGGGTACAAGCAGTCTCCTAAGCCAGACCGAGTCTGGATCTCAGTTCTCCCATTTACTTTTTAGGAAAACTTGGGTTATTGACTTAATTGTACCTCAATTTCCTCATCCATAGAATGAGAATTGTACATATTGTGAGTATTAAATGAATTAACATATGCCGAGTGGTTCGAGTGAGTACCTGGCACAGAACTGAGACTGTAAAAAGCATGTGAGAAATTTCTCTGGGTATTCATAGACAGCTCTTCAAGAGCAGAGAGCATCTTATCACTCCAGCATAACTTTGAGCAAGGTTATTAGAACCCCCAGTTAACAGATGGGTATCTCTCAGTGTAAGTGGCTCAAGTAACTTTCCCAAGATTGTATTGTTGCCCAGTGACTGATAACATAAAAACAATTCAAGTCTCCATCTCCTAGAAATGTGTGGATTTGTAAAGACTATGCTTTAGGTCCTTGGTATTACCAAGGACTCAATTAGCAAAATATGGCAGGAATTCACATGCTACCAAAATGATCCTGGCTCTGTACCTTACCAGGCCTATAAACTTAGGCAAGACATGCAACTTATTTAAGTCTCAGCTTCTCTATTGTAAACTATAATAATAAAAATACCTGCCTTATTGGGTGGTCGCAGGAATGAAATAAGATGTAAAGTGTCGAGCACTGTGCCTGACAGATGTTTAATGTTCAGTGAATGCCTGTGGGAGAAGGAGAAAAGGAAGGATATCTCCAGCCTCCAGTTGTTCTGTTTCCTCCATTAGTTCCACTCTTCCAAGGCTTCGCTCTTAGTTTTCTGCGGTAGGTGACAGTCAGGGTCTGGAATAAGAGTACCCAGGTACAAAATCAGCTTCATCATTTGCTGCTGTGCAAGTTCCTTCAGCTCTCTAGGGCTTAATTTTTTCGTCTGTAAGAGAAAGAACCCAATAATACCCTTTTCATAGAAGAGCTGGACACAGTAAATGAATGAACACAGGTAAAAGTCCCTCAGTGTCTGGGTCAGAGTGATTTGCTATTATCTGTGATGGCAGTAGCAGTGGTGGTATTATAAAAACAAGAGAAGAAATTCATAGGCAGATGAGATAAGGGTCATTGAGCCATCTCTCTTCACAGCAGCAAGTCAGCTCTAGGCAGGGAATTGCCTAGGAAATTGTGCTCGTTATCTCCTCAAAACCTCTGGAATTTTTATGTCCCAAAATTTTATGATTGATTAGATAGTGATTTTGGTGAGCAAAATCAACAGTGGCAATAGACTTTTACAAGTTCATGCTACCATTTGATGCACTGAAGGAGGTCTAGCAAATAAAAACAAAAGCAAACAAAAAACAAACAACAATATTAACACTACTTGGCAAAAATAAACACCTAAGGAAACAGCCCAATTCATTAAAAAATAACAAATCTTGAATATTCAGAGCTGACATCAAGAGTCAAGGTTTATTAATACTTGCAACGCACCTAAACGAAGAGTAACTCAAATGGCAAGTTAGAGTCCCAGCTTGCATAGCCTCTTCAGCAAAGAGCAATACATTTGTAGAGACATGACAGGACAAATAAAAGCAATTTTATTCTTCCAAGGGTGGCAAACTCTGGAAAAGTAAGTATGAGAAGAAATTAATAGAGCAAGTTTTGTTTGCAGATTTTTCTGGTGCCATCTCTGGGCTGATAAGACTCTGTTTTCAATAAAAGAGAAATTTATATCCTGCCTTTAGCCAGAAAAGGGAAGGGAGAGAGACAGAGCTTTTTCTGCATTTGCCGCTTAATTGTCTTCAACTCAAAATAATTTTTATGTCAAAGAGGCATATTTTGGAGTGATATATTCTTGTTTTCTTCAGACTCTAGAATAAAATTTTGTCAAAAGTCTCTTGCCTCCATGGGACTAAGCGCAGGTGACATTGGGCCACCTGTGTTACATGACCTGAGGAAAAAAGCAGAAGCCATGCCAGTGCAATATCATCCCTTTTCCTGCCGAGATTGCTATTGAGACCCTTCTCAGGAACAGCAGGCCCAATGCCAAGGTCTTGGGCAGTCTCCCTCGATAGCATGGACCAGTTTATCTGAGCAATTATGTTTGAGTACTGGGAGCCAGGATGCAGGCAGGTAAGTGCAGCCATTCAGGAGTGGAACAGCAAAGGTCGACCTACCTGGAATAAAGCCAGATCAGCTGGGAGAGGTGGAGGACACTGAGGCAGGACCCAGAGATTACTCAAGAAGCTGAGAAAGGAGGAATCGAATGTTGGGTGGAGGTCCTGGAGCCAAAATTGATCCCAGATAAAATTTTGCCTCAGAGTAGCAGAAACACACAGCTCCCAGGAAGGTGAGTCAGTGGCCTTGGTATGGGTCTTTCATCTCAGTCATTACTTTCCATCATCATCAGGGAAGGAAATGAGGACACTATTTTTTCAGTGCTATTTCTTTCTACTACAGTTTAGGAATGAGATGGAAGGAGATCTCTTACGTGTTTATAATCTGGAACACAATTGTTCTGAAACTTTAGCATGCATAAAAATCATTACATTGAAGATGCAAAATGTTCGTTTCTGGGCTCCGCCTCTACCATCTGTGTTTATAGCAATCATTTTAGGGAATTCTGGTGAAGGCGTTACATTGAAACCTATTGCTAATAACAATGGTGCACGTATCAATGTTTGGTGTTTTTCCTTTTCTTATTGTTTTAGAAACTCAGCGTGCCCATGAGTCTCTGAAGCCTCAGACAGCACATTTTCAATCACGAAATTTTTATAACATTTTGCACTGGCAGCCTGGGAGGGCTTGTGCCAACAACAGCAGCGTCTACTTTGTGCAGTATAAAGTGTAAGTAATTTAAGCTTCCTCTCGCCGGTAGGGACAGGAGTGTCTTATCTCTCCCAAAGGCTGTATGATGACACAAAACGCATGATGATGTGCAGTCTGTTGGGAACATATTGTCATCCCATGGAGACCCAGCACCAAGTCCTTAAAGGTTCAGCTTTTGGAATCACAACAAAGCCTGGCACATGGTGAGCTCTTAACACATATTTGCCAAGTGAATATTGGAAGCAAATTGCTTAGCACGTAATAGGTACTCAATTAAGTTGACGCTATTGATACTTGAACAAGTTGTGGGACACCTGAATGCCCACAGGCAGTCATTTTAGAAGTCATTTTTTAAGAGTAGGTTTACTATTTGAAAAATTCTTTTCAAAAATTAATGTCTCCTGTAAGTATGAACACAAATTGGAACGTGCTGCTGCGTGTTCCTCTCATGTCATCATCCAGCTAGCTCTGGTGGATTGTAGCCAAAACTCACATACAATCAACACCTTTCCTGGACTGAGGCCTGGAAACAGAAACTCCTGATTTGCAAATGGCAGGTTTTCCCACTTACACATTTCCTGGGGGTTTTTTGAGGCTCTTCCTATTCTCACATAGTTTGAAATGCTGGCTGAGCATAAGACAGGAGATATTACAGTTTACCTTTCATCGTTAGAAATTCAGAAAACTAGTTGCAGCCACGGACCAAAATAACCATTTTTATTCTGTAAATTCATCAATGTCACTCCAGCATGGGGCAGGTCCAAGGTCAGATTTTTTTCATGAATTAACCTCTCACTAACTTCAGAAGGAATATTTCTAGAAGTTTATTGGTCTTTAACTGATGCTGATTTTCTCAACACACTTTGTATAGCAATTGCAAAATTTACAAATCTTTAAAATAAAGATTTCTCCATTCCAAAAATATATTTGTGCATAGTTGCAGATGCTTCCAGCACATAGGAAGTAGGATTGGGGCTCTCTTTGTCCCCCACCCCACCCCATTAGGCAATGTAGGTAGGTCTAAAGTGGTCCAATTTGTGGTCCAACATAAAAAGTAGATACAAGTTGCTTTACCGTGATACTAACGAAGATTAAACTTTAGGGCAACATGGAAGTATTTTATATTTGTAATTCTTTTTCTTAAAGAGGGTTCCCAAATGTGTATAAAATTCAGAATACCTGGATCTATTCCTAGCTATGTGGTATTTTCAATAGCACAATGCAAATTTATATTTTTGAAATCTTTCATTTTCGTTCTAACCAGTTCACATGAGTCTAAAGTTAATGTCAGTTCCATTTGGGATAGGACAAAATATGAGGTGCCATATTATAGCTAAATTCAGCCAGCAAAGACAATGTCTCATCAATAAATAACAATTTAAAAAAGAAACATTAAGTTGTGCTTCACATATGTTGTTTATTCTACTTTAATGGTATCTTCTGGTATAATGAAACTGCTGTCATATAGTTTACAAAGTACAGACACCAATAATAGTCCTCATTACGTGGCTAGAAAGTCATAGATTTCAAGTCCTTCATCAAATATTTTGGAAGCCTTTCTCCCCAGCCTCTAATTCCTGCTCTGTCCCCATCATCATCTTATTGCATTTTCTCTGATCTGCGACTGGTAAGAAAAGGAGCATTAATCTTCCATTGTGCTGTTACACCATCCCATAGTCTTAAGATGAATCAACCTATCAGCCTCTGTCTTACTACCTTTTGTTTTTTTATGGGTTTCTCTCCCTCTCTTCCAGCTCCTTATTATAGCACTCCTTATATTGGCCTCTCTACAACCCCCGCTTAATTTTCAATAAAGAAATTAACCATACGTGTTGGGCAAGCATCACTTGAGATGAAAAGTGGTAGCCACTTCTCAGAATCAGCCACATTACTCAACGGCAAACTGATGAGAAGTGAAGAAAACCACAAAGAGTTGAAACCTCAGAAGCATTAAGGATGTAGGGAACTAGTATTCAAAAATGGAAGTTGGTCCATACACCAGAAGAAAAATTTCACCAAGTATTTAAAAAACCCCAGACTCCTATGCTAGTGATACAGAAGGTATCAGGCTTGAGTTTATCATTCAGCAAGGCAGCATTTTGGATAACAGGAAGCAGTCTTTTTAAAGATACTTAAGAGTAGCCATAAGCTTTCACAGTGGTACTAATATTGGAGGACAATATTCAACCAGTCTAAAACATTAGTAGACTGAAAAAACTGCAGACTCCTTCAATGGAAGAAAGAAACTCAGGTATTTGTCTATTCCCTTCTATAGGTATGGACAGAAACAATGGATAAATAAAGAGGACTGTTGGGGTATTCAAGAATTCTTTTGCGACCTTACCAATGAAACCTCAGAAGCACAGGAGGCTTATTACGGAAGGGTGAGGACAGCTTCAGCTGGTATCCACTCAGGCTGGACCATGACGCAGCGTTTCTCTCCCTGGTGGGAAAGTGAGTTCCATGGAGTTTCTTTGCATTTGCTTTTCTTGGTTTTGAATAGCCCTCATAGAGTGTGGCTAGTTATCAAGCCCTGTGCTTTGCTGAAGTCTACGCCATCATCTCACTTAAACTAATTCTCAGAACAACCCTAGAAGATGGTTTTTACTATCCTTATTTTACAGCCCAGGAAATCAAGGCACAGAGGCTTCAGCAGTTGCCCAGGTCTCACACCCTTTAACCCTCATTGAGTTTCAAATTCTGCTGCATCTGACTGTAGAGCTGAAACTCTATCCTGCTGCTGAATTGTTACATTAAAGGGGAAAATTTTTAAAAAATTAGTTTTAGATAGCAAGAAAGGAGTCGTACTGCCATAGACCCCTCTTAAGCATAGAGATTAAGCTCTTGAAAATACTCATTAGAAAAATTTTCTGTTGAGGAAATTAATACTTTTTATTACCTCCCCTGGGGGAGACCAAAAGTTTACTCTCTATCAATTTCTTCATGATGTTTATTCTTTTTCTAATTTAGTCATAATCCAAGAATAATAATATTATAATCTAAGATGTAAACTATAAAATAAACCATTACCAACAGACTTTAAATAAAATAGTAGACAAAAGACAAAGAGAAAAAAGGGTGTTTAATGTCTATGTACAAAGATAAGTGTGACAAAACAAGAAAGAAAATATGGATATTTCTTACAATCCTAATAATTGCAACAGTCAAGAAGCTGTAGTTAATATTTATAACTTCTTCTATCATTGTTAACTCTACATTCACTTGTTTTTCAGCCAGCACCTCAGCTCTTCATTCTTGAGGAGTTTGAGTCCTTTTGATCTTCCCCATATAAACTTGACGTAATCTTATATTAATTTTTATTATCAAATGTAGAGTTCTAAGAAGCACCTCAGAGGAAACCAAGCATATGTCCACCTGGCCTTATTGTATATATAACAATTTTATGTCCCCTTGATAATCAGAATCAATCATCCTAGACAATACAAGGACTTCATTTTCTCCTCATTGGTTAAATGGCACCAAGAGCTTCAAACAGGAGGCAGCCTCAACTTCCAATTCTTTGAAACCGTTGTTGTTATAAGCCAGTAGAATTAAGGATCACATGTATGGGAAACAAACCATTTCATTAGTTGTTCACTATGTGTAACAGTGAGAATTCCCCCACCTACTCCTACTTTTTGTGTCCAAGATCAATGAATTCTGTCCATCAAAGAAATAGAACTGTGCATTGGTCACAAGATTAGAGCATATATTAATACCTGACAAGGTGTCGTCTCTCAAAATGAGCTTGTAATCATCCACTTCACCTTCCTATAAAGCCCGGGGTTTCTGAGTGATGGGATATATGGTAAGGCTTCACTTCTTCCACATTAACAGTTCTTCTGTCATAAACAATGTATCATGGGGTATTATACTCCTGAATAAGGCATCTACTATATCCATGTTAGAGGGTAGTCAGGAGGATCGCTGATTAAATCATAAAGCAGAGAAGACAGATCTATAATTGAAAAGTATCCATTCCAGCATCATTTGTCCTCTCCCTGTTGAAAGGGATCAAAAAATTTACTACATAAAATGAACTATACTAGAAGTTCAGCATTGGTTCTTCTTACTGGGATTTTGGACACACTCAGCAGTGTCAGTCCAGCCTTAGTATGAGGAAGTTCATATAGTTGAGTCTACATATAGCCTCCATCCCTTTCGCCCAACCATTTTGTTCATAACTAATCAAGCGAGTATGGGACACTGGGGAAATAAGTTTTCACTGTCTCCACCTAGATTTTTTAAACAGCTTTACTGAGATATAATTCACACCCCTTATAGTTACCCATGTAATGTGTACGACTCAATGTTTTTTAGTATATTCACACATATGCATAGCCATTACCCACCATCAATTTTCGAACATTTTCATCACCTCAAAAAGAAACTCCATACCGTATGGCTATCACTCTCCTATTCTGTCACTTCTCCAGCCCTTCAGTCCTAGGCAACCACTAATCTACCTTCCGTATCTATAAAATTCCCTGTTCTTGATATTTTATATAAATGAAATCGTATAATATGTGGTCTTTTGTGACTGGCCTCTTTCACTTAGCATGGTGTTTTCAAGGTTCATCCATGTTGTAGCACGTATGAGTACTTCCTTTCTTTTTGTGGCTGAATAATATTCCATTATATAAATATATCACATTTTATCCATTTCTCAGTTGATAGACATTTGAGTTGTTTTTACCTTTTGTCTACTATGAATAGTGCTCCTATAAACATTTGTGTACACGTTTTTGTGTAGACATATGTTTTTATTTCTCTTGGGTATATACCTCAGGAGTGGAATTGCTGGGTCACATGATAACTCTATGTTTAATCAGCTGATGAACTGCCAGACTGTTTTCCAAAGCAGCTGCACCCATCAGCAGTGTGTGGGGGTTCCCATCAGCAGTGTGTGGGGGTTCTCATTCTCCACATCCTTGGCAGTACTTACCTGACTTTTTAATTATACCTGTCATTTTGGGTTCATTTATGTATATGGTATGAGGTAAGTGTCCAATTCTTTGGTATTTGGTTATCTAGTTGTCCCAGCATCTTTTGTTGACAAGATTATTCTTTCCCCATTGAAAGATCTTGGAACCCTTGTTGAAAATCTGGTGGCCATAGACCTTTGGGTTTATTTCTGGACTCTCAATTGGATTCCACTTATAGATATATGTATTCTTGTGTCACTATCACACCATCATGTAATATCGCTTTGTAGTAAGTTTTGAAATTGGGAAGTGTGAGTCTTCCCACTTTGTTCTTTTTCAAGATTTTTTGGTTATTCTGAATCTCTTGTAATTCCATAGATTTTTGAGAACTCCCTTTTTATAGGCACCTTTTTGTTTGTGTTAACATGGATGCAGAAGTATTTGCTTAGGAGACCATACATATATATCTTCTCCAGACCTCCTTCGATAACCTGAGTAGTATAAAATGCTACAGCAGTCCACTTCTGGCTGGTGCCATCATGTCATGTAGAATCTTCCAGGAACAGGCTCCTTTTTATCCTCTGTTAAGTTAGCTGGTCATAGGAACTCCTCAAGAAGCTGTAAATATAGAGGAGGAAGAAACGATAAGATAGTAGGTGTAGATGCACTGGGAGCCACCTGCTTTTGCAAATTAATTTGATGTCAAGACCAGCTAGAGGCTAGACTCATATAATCCTTTTTTACTCAATGTTGACAAGTTTCTGTGCATTTTATGACTTGCTGTAACAGAACTTGATGTATCACCCAGTTCATGATAAGAAGCTCAGGTCACATCGTTCCTTGATATCCAAAGGTCAGGTGTTCATTTTCTATCAGGGCCCAGTTACAAGGAAGTCTGGAGCCTTTCTTTTCTTTTTCTTTTTCTTTTTCTTTTTTTTTTAAAGAAAATTAGTCATTTGCTAAATAGGATATAACTTTTTTCCAAAAATTCAGGGGCCTGGAATTGTCATAGTTTCTATATAGCATCCTGATCTGACACAGTTGTTTTGAAAATTGTTGGATCTTCTTAATCATAAAGGACAAGTGGCAGGGCTGCCTGTTTGCAACATGGACTAGCTGAGAAGTTTGCCTCTTAGTCTGGGTCCCTCTCAAAGCTCAAAATCTTATGTGATACTTTGCACATGGGTAGCACTACTAAATGTGATATGTGTTCCTTCCAAAATTCAAAGAGGCCTAACAAGCCCAGTGAATGTTCCTTAGTAATAGCGGATGCAAAATAAAGCAACTTATCTTTAACTTGAGAGGAAACATCTCAACTAACCCCAGAGAAAATTTAACACCAACATTCTGCTTCCATGTATCTTACTAAAGCATCTATAGTGACTAGTACTTTAGATACACCAAATTCAATGAGTATTGTGTTATCGATTTAGTGGTCCTGTGAAAGGATCAAAGATTCTGCAGGCAATATATGACAGAGAGTCAGGATGCCAATGGAAACCAAGTGAAATAAAACTGTTCTGATGCTTTCTAATTATTGGACAATGTTATTCTCTAAATTATATCTAAGGCTGTGTTGATTGGACTCTAGAACACAGACACTATAATGAATAGTATTTATACCATGGTCACCACCTGAGTTGTTTAGTTACTCATTTTATTATTCAAGACCCATCTTTTCCAGGGGGAGGGTATAAATCAAATAAATGAGTTAAATGGGGAAGTGATATATCTTACTACTTCTGCATCATTCAAGGAGATTCGATACACTAATCTCTGTAGTTTCCCCCAGGGATACAGTAGTACTCTTGATTTTCTATTTTGTCCGAAGAAGAAATTCCAGTGGCTTCAACTTGGCCTTTCGTCCCATAATAACTTTCACGCCACAGCTCAGAGAACCAAAATGGAAATGGATTCTGACAGTTGTGTATATATCATTGAATTTGCTTTTATTACCTAACACTTATAAGAACCCACAACACATTCTGAGTCCCCACAGATTATCATCAACTCAGAATCAGGATTCATTATTGGCCAAAGGGTCTGTATTTACCTTTCTCCAGCTTGTAATTACCCTATGGGGAAAGATAAAAAAAATATTTTCTTAAAATTTATAGCATTACTTCACTTGCCTTCAAAATCTCACCCTAATGATCTAACTGATGCAATGTCCAATTAGATCCAAACAAATTGGATCATGTCCAAAATGCTAGATGCAATGGAATTGAGAAAAAAATCTTTTTTAATTTTCTAACTCTTCAACAAGCAGGAGGGTGGAATGAGAATTGGGCAAACCAATCCATGGTATCCAGCCCATTGTTTCTTGGAATAACTTGAAATTCAAGCTCAATCCACTTCACCAACAATTCTCCAGGTGAGAAAAAGGAGATTGAATAACTAAGCTGGTACACAACAATGAGGAGAATTTTCAAAGTAATATAATTATTATATTCAAGCCAAAAAAGGGATCGAGTTTAAATTTATTCATCAAACAAAGCCTTCCTGATCATGGTTCATTAGGACAGTTGGTAAGATTAGCCAAAGACATTGACCGAGATGAAGTGAGGCTTTGTCTCAATTTAAATTGAAATAGTATTGAGTTAAGAATAGTTTGTGTTATTTCTATATGACCATCTCATTAAGAAAAACAACAATCACTGAAAAAGCCTTATGCCAGGACCTTTTAGGTAAAAGAGCGAGAAACACAGTGTATAAAACAGTAAAATTGGAGCTACTCTAATGGAAGCAATAGTGAGGAGCCCTGCCCTCGCCCTCCAGCTTTGCCCTCTCCTGCCATAGATCCTGAGCCTTTCTAAAGAACATGTTTTGGGACAGCATGTTCTTAAAGTTTGTGATATGGGCCTAATGAGCCAGCTGAATACATTGACTCACCTACGAACTATTTCTGAGCAGCAGGGGTTATTTCAGGTAAAAAGATTCTGGTTCCTCGTGTCTATCTAGAGACAAAGCAAGATCTTTTTTAAAAGCTTAAGTCGAAAGCAGCATTTGAGGTTCAATAAGATTTCGACAATAGCTAACCCCACAATTTCCTGGGCTAAAAATAGTTGTAGTGTTTTGGAGTAGGCCTGATTTTCTAATGGAGGGGACTAAGATCAGATTAAATCACTGCTTTGTCTCTTTATTTATTCAGTAATTATTTGTAAGGCACTTACTATGTTCCAGGTATTATACAAAGCCCTAGGGAACAAATAGCAAGCACAGCGGACACAGATAAGTCTCTTTCCTCATAGAGCTTTCTGTTTAATGAGGAAGCCAGCATTAAATAAAAACAATCACGCAAACAAACATAAAATAATACCAATGACAGGTAGTACAAAAGACATGCACAGTGCTATTAGAGCCTAGTCAAACAAGGACCTGATCAGGGACTTCTGGAAAAGCATTTCTGGGAAAATGATGCTTGAGCTGATACATAAAAATGAATAGAGCTTAACTAGGTAAAGATGGTACAGTAGAGCATTTCAGGCAAAGGGAAGAACATTGGTGAAGCCCCTCCAGCAGAAGGAAGCATGGCAAATACCAGAAACTGAAAGACTACTGGTATAGTGAAGAAGAGCAGGCAGGAAAAAATCTGAAATGGGTTGGGAATGGAGAGATTGGTCATGAATGGGAATTTTCCATTATGGAGTTATGACCTCCTCAAAGAAAGTATAATTTTACATTTTTAAAAAAATTTTTTTAGGCGAGGCAAGCCTTAGTTGACCTCACAGACTGCAAGGACCTTGTCAGCTTACAATTCCTTATTTTTTATTTTTTATGCCTATAGCACTTGGTCTTCCTAGGTGATCTCCCATCCAAGTACTAACCAGGCCCAACCCTGCTTCGATTCCGAGATCAGACGGGATTGGGCTTGTTCAGGGTGGCATGGCCATAGATGAAAATGTAATTTTAATCAGGGGCCACATGATCAGTTTTGTGTATTGAAAAGACACTTTGGCTATCTATATTTGGGAGTACAGAACAGAAAAAGAACAGATTGGACATAGGTAAGTAAAATAGTAGATTCCTGTAATAATCTACAGGAGACAGGAGTTGGCTTGAATTAGGATAATGAAAGGGGGTATAGAAATTTTATTATTGGAGGGCACTGGGTAGGAAAAACTGGCAAGGCTTGGTAATGGGTTGAATATAATGATAAGGGAGAAGGATATGCCAAGGATAACCTCTGGCTTGCATAGCTAGATGAATTACTGAAATGTTTTTGATGGGATTTGAAGGAAAAAGACCAGAGAAATGGGGTGCAGGGTAATTGAGATCACAAGTTCAATTTTGAATATGTTGAGTTTAAGATGTTTTTCAGACACCCAAGAGAAATATTTATCCAGATCCAGGACAAGAATGTTAGAATTGTGTTCATTATCTGAGAGAGAATGAATTATACATCATACTAGTTTACAAAACTGAGCAGTGACTCATTCTTCTCATTTTGCAGTGGTAGATAACTGGTCAATTTTCACTAGAATTTTGAGGATGGACAACAGGAACAGGATTACATATCAAACACTCTGCAGGATTAAAGTGTAAATAAAGGGGAATTCCTTTTCATTTAAACAATTAGGCAAAAATTCCAACATAATTGAAAAATAAATTAACAACTTCTGGTTCCAGATTAAATAGCCAGGGGAAGGATGGGGTGGGGTCGGAGCTCCTTTTCTAAAATGCTTAGAAATTCTGGATAAAATAGAACACATTCTCTTAACACTACAGAGGAGCATAAAAGAAAATAAAGGAAATCTCCAGGGGCCAAAACAAAGTAGCTGGGGAAACCAGAGGATAAGCAAAGTTCCACGGCCTGAGGATGTTTGCCCAACTTGGTAACCAGACTCCGGCTGGGGCAGAGGACAGGGTCCTAAGCCAGCACAAGTTGGGGAGTTACAACTAGTACCCCATAAAATCTTGGCCCTCAAAGATTTGAAGAGCAGACTGAGGAAAGAGCAGACTCAATTGAAGAGCAGACTCAGGAAAGCCTTCCCATGAAAGAGAAGAAACAAAAAAGGGCTTATGTTTCTTTCAGTCTTGACTCTGTTAGGAATCAATTATTTCCTAAATTCATAAAGGCCTGAGATTCAAATACATACAACTTTCATGTTTTTAGAAAATACCACCTTGAGGTTGTACCAAGCTGATTGTGCCACAGGACACCTTGCAAATGCAAAGGGAAATACTTAACCCAGCATTCAGAAGCAACACAACACATAAATGGTCATTTGATCTATGTCTAGCATAGTAACTATAGTCTTTTAAATATATGAGACTGGATCAATTGGGAAACAATAAATCTTGGGCCCCTATATCACCCATTTACAAAACCAAGTCCGGATGGATAAAAACAATAAAACTTGGCAACTACAGCCAAGGATCAAATTTGACCTACATCTATTTTATAAATAAAATTTTATTGGAGCATAGTCACGCCCATTCCTTTACATTTTGTCTATGATGGCTTTCGCATGCACTACAATGGCAAAGTCTTAGCGTAGTTACAACAGAGAAATATACGGTCCACAAAGCCTAAAATATTTATCTGCCCTTTACAGAAAATGTTTGCAGACTACTATTCTATAATGTAACATGGGAAAATATTTGCATGGCTTTGGAGTAGGTAGACCCCGAAAGTACTAATGATGAAGGAAATAACTGATAAACTGGACTACACTAAAATTAAGAACTTCTATTTATCAAAATATACCATCAAAATAATGAAAATGCAAGCCACAGAGAGAAGATATTTTCAATGCATGTATTTGACAAAGGACTATGTCT
>NW_011888805.1:9816442-9823962 GCF_000151845.1 Pteropus vampyrus
TGGAGTTAGGAATTCAACCTATGAATTTGGGAGTGACACAATTCAGCCCATAATTATACATATAAATAAAAGTGAAAGAAGCTAGACACAAAAGAGTGTATATTATAAATTCTAAAAACTAATATACATGACACTAGAAGTAAGGACAATTGTGGTTATCTTCCAGGATTAAGTAATTGGAGGGGACATGAAGGAAGTTTCTGGGTGCTGGTAATGTCCTATTTCTTGATCTGGGTGGTAGCTATATAAGAGCATCTATTTGTAAAGATTTGTTGAGTTGTATCTTTATGATTTATTTATTTGTCTCTATCTATCTTAAAGGTCAATGAAAAGTTTATTTAAAATAAAAAATCAAACCAGAGCAACAAAAAAGAAAGTATCAACTTTTACATATGTGCTCACAATAAAAACATAAGGAAGCAGACTGACATAATCAAGTGTGGAAAAAACAAGCACTGACCAGACCAGCACTTCAAGTATTGTAATGTTGAAAACAGATAATAAAATAAATGAGTTTATAGATATAACAGGATAAAAACATAATCAAAGGACAAAAATTTATTTTTTTTAAAGACAGGTAGATTGAAAAATACCTAAATAGATCTCTTAGAATAAAAAATATATAATCATTGAGATTAAAATAAAATTGGGGGGGTTAAAAATCAGTTTATACATGACTAAATAGTAAATTGCTAGACTGAAAGACAGATCTGAAGAAACCATTCAGAATACTCTGTTGAGAAAAAAAGAAATATATAAGAGAAGTTAATACATGGAGAATCAAATAAGAAATTCTAACAGATGTTGATCAAAATTCCAGAAGAAAAGCATCTATCATCCATCTCTCTCTCTCTCTTCCCCCCTTCCCCGCTTCATTGATCTACCTTTCTATGTATCAATTGATCGTGGCTAATTTTCAAGAATTATAAAAGATATGAATCTGCAAACTGAAAATATACAATGAATACAAACAAGAAAAGAACAACAAAATTCATAAAAGAATTAAGTCCACCTAGAATTACTATAGTTAAGCTGGGGAAAATTAAAGTGACTATTAATTTATACAATTTTCTTTCCTAGTTAATAATGATTTGATTATTGATACTAAAATGCAAGAACCAAAAATTCTTTCTTGATCCTTCCTGTGCTGTCTCGCAGTATATAACATAAACCTGTTGAATTAATTTTATAGCAATAAGTCTTCAAATGGTTTTAGAGCTGCTTTGAAATTTTACTTATTTAAGAATCTACAAAATATTTGTTTTACCCTAAGATCTCTCTCAAATAACTTTTTAAACTTCATTTTCCAAAATAATCACTGCAGGCTATGGAAATGATTGATAAATGTCCTCTTAAAACTGAAACAGAATTTATTAGTTTGTGCAAATAAAAATTTATCTTCAAAGAAACTTCTTAAATATTTACATTTTAGGTGTCAGCAGTATCTCTTCATAATGATTTTTGCCAGGTCTCTGAATTTAGTGACTTGTTGTTATGCATAATGTGTCCATGTGAAATATATTTTTTGAATAATTTGCCAAAATTTCCTATTCTTTCTCCAGCAAAAATAGATCCTCCAGTCATGAATATAACCCAGGTTAATGGCTCTTTGCTGGTGATTCTCCATGCTCCAAACATGCCATATAGAAACCAGAAAGGGAAAAATGTATCAATGGAAAATTCCTATGAGCTGGTATACCGAGTCTTTATAATTAACAATTCCCTAGAAAAGGTAAGTTCAGATAAGAATATTTTTTTATTTTGTTCATTTCATATCTTTTTATTTTGTTCATTTGACTAACATTTTAGCCATATATGAGTAGCCTCTTTCATGCTACTCTATCTCTTTTTTTTCCTTATCTTTTTTCAGTTCCTTCTCACTTTCACCCTCACTGATAAGCAATTAGTACTTGGCATTACCATTAGTGTGTGTGTGTGTGTGTGTGTGTGTGTGTGTATGCATTTGCATCTATTCAGTCACTCAATCTGTCTCCACTTAATCTTCCCTGTGTAAAGATTGGTATTAACAATATTTAATTTCATTTGACTGCCACAAATATTCATTTTTATAGACTTTCCACATCTTATTTTAAAGTGACTTTTGGATCGGAGCATAATATGTTTGTGCCAGTTTTGCTATGTTATTCTAATTCATTGTCGGGGCCTTTTATCTTGGTTTGGTAGTTAAGTAAATATTTCTTTTTGGATGTCCATCTAAGACAGGGTTCCTTTGGCTATAAGAAACAGAACCCCATTCAAACTGGTTCAAAAAGGAAAGAGGAGGAGACGGGGGAGTTTTATCAGGAGATAATAAGCAATCTTATGGACAGCCAGAAGCAAGAAATAAAGTGCTGCCAGGCTTTTATAGTGACTGGGAAGGAGAAATGGAGAAGCAAATCTTAAAAAAATCCCACTCTGCCTCTCTGTGACCACATGTTGCGTGTCTACAGCTGTCTCCAAATTTACTTCATTCTCATCACTGCAGAGTTCAAATTCTTAAACAAGACACTGACCACTGAGTCAATCAGTTGGCAGCCCTCATGTAGTACCTACAAAGCCACGCGACCTGCGTCTTTCTCAGTCTGCTTTCCAGGACTCTGGAGAAAAAGGATGTAAGAAGAAGTCATACTGTGACCGGAAACAACTTATAGGTTTTATCAAAAATAGAACAAATCAGTGACTTATTGAAAACCATTTATCATCTCTTATTTTCCCCTGTTCACAGAAGCGAAAGGTATATGAAGGAGCTCATGGAGTTGTTGAACTTGAAGCTCTAACACCTCACACTAGTTACTGTGTAGTAGCTGAAATATATCAGCCCATGCTAGACAGAAGCAGCCAGAAAAGCGAAGAGAAATGTGTGGAAACTCCTTGAAGTGGCATGGAGCTGTCCGCGATATGGAAATCAAAAGCTCCGAGAATAGAGTGGCTCGTGTTTGAAGCGTCTCATTGAAAACTGTTTTTGTATTTTCTTAAAGCAATGTCACACTTTGCGGACTTCTTTGTCCATTCTTTCTTCTTTTTGTAACTAAATTTGTAAACTAAATTTAAGCAGTATCCATCCTTCGCCAAAAAACACATTAGAATTTAAAGAAGAGGCAGAGAATAAGGGCTCTATGAAATACAGAACTTTATTTCTGAATATAACATCCCTAACAACAATCTCCATTCTTCTAAAAAAAAAAAATTAAGAGCCAAGGAATAATAAGCATGTAACAAACTGTTGTTGAATGAATTTTTGCAAAAAGCATTATAAACAAGCAATCTTGAAGCAATCTTTTTCACTCTCTATTGAGACAACTTGACATAAATGTGCCAACTTTTACATGAGTGAAATTTTTACATGAATGAATATTTTCACATATATTCCTATTTTATGTGAATATACTTTTTCATACACTTATTTTCTATTATAAAATATTCCTACTTAATAAACCAATATTTTCTTTTAAATTCTATGTAAATAAGAATAGTATTTTAAAAAAAACCTCATGATCTCTGAATGAATACCTAGATTAAGATTGTAATAACGAAGAATACCTACTCAATATAATTTCCCTCATTTAACATATACTCACTTTAAGGTTTACTTTTGTTTTTGTTTCATTTTGCTTTTTAATATTGCCTTAGAAGAATTTAATTTTATTCTCAAAATCAGGTATAATATTTTTCAACAACAAAGTGAAAAAGAAACCTTAACTCCAATTGATACCACAAACACTACTCTATCTTCCTGGAGAAGATTTTCCTGCCAGACGCACGTTCATAATCTTTATGTACAAGGATCTTACGAATGAGAGTTTGACTATGACCATGGGGATAGTAGAGGGTCGAGTAGAGAAGTCACTTTGAAGCAGAAAGCACACAGTGGGTGATAGGTTGACTTGGGAGAGGGCCTGGTCCTGGCAGAGATTATGGGGCCAATTAAAGCTCATGAATAACCTCCTAGAAGCTCAGTGTAATCAACAGAAAGTTACCTTCTTCATTTTGGGCTTAGTCACATATGTGTTTAAGGTTGTCTTTCTTGTGAAGAGGTATATATTGGAGAACATTTGCACAATTCCTCATGGAAATTGCTCCAAAGTGTGATAAAAATATAATAAAAGCTTCTGGTTACAAACAATTATACACAATAATAAATGGATTAAAATTATTCAGAAATGCACACGTAAGAGACACAACGAAAGCTAGAGGATTGATTGCTTTCATTGCTTTCCCATATGGTCAGAGAAAATAAATTAGGGCGTAGATCTAGGGACAAAAATTATTGTAATCTATGTTTTTAAATTATGCTTTTTTTTTGCTTACTATCTTTTTTGTCTTGTTGTCCTTTTAAAAGCAAGTTGAGAGCAATGGGAAGGATGAGGAATAAAGATTTCTTGTGCTCAATAGCATTTAAGTTTATGAAATTCAATAGTTCTGAAGTCTGATTTAAAAAACAATTATGGTTGCCACATGAAAGTTAGTAGCACCAAATTTTAGTTTTATTTTGTTTGTCCTGCTTTGTTTTTGCTTTCATGCTTAGGCAAATCACTAGGCATGCTTAGGCAAGAATAAAATACTTTGTAAAAAATAAGAATTGTCACATTCTTCATTGTGTTAGGAATAATACTGTCATCTTATTTCAATAAATTTTTTAAATTTTTTTGCTTTGAAATGTGAAATATTTGTTATTTGGGTTATGTAAAAGAAGAATCAAAATTTTAAATCTGTCAGATGAAACCATAATTAGACTTCTTAGACTCACATTAAGTTCTAGCCAGAAAGAAGCAAAGAGTGTTTGTTTAGCAAGACTCCAGGAATTCACTGATTTTATCCTATGATCAAATGGCAATTCCACTGTTACAGTTTCTCAGGCCAAAAGCTTTGAGGCCATCTTTGTCTTCATCTTTTCCTTCACATTATGTATTCATTCCATGAATACATTCTAATGGATCTATTTCCAAAATATGACATTTCTCACAACTACCTTATTCCAGGCAGCCATCATTGCTGTGGACACCTTACTGGTCTCTTGCCTCCCTCCAATCTAGCCTCAGCAGGGTGGACAGGGCGATCCTTTGAGCATAGATCAGATCATGCTACTCTTTTACTCCTAACTCTCCAATGGCTTCCCGTCTCATAAGAGTAAAAACCCATCCTGCATAATCTGATTCTTTTTCTCATAAGCTCTCAGACCTCTAATTCTGGCCATGCTCACTTGGCTGCAGGACACTGACCCTGTTGCTTGGCCCTTAAATACAAATGCTCTGGCCTCTGGGCTTTTGTATCAGCTGCTTCCTGGAAAGCTGTGCCCTCAGGTATCCATAGGCTTTTCCCTTCACTCCTCCAGGTCTCTTCTTTGCTAGGAAGTTGTCTTATCAGTGAGGCTTCCCTCACCATTTGATTTAAAATTACAAACTACCCCCTGCAACTCTCTCTAAATGTAAACCACTTGACACACTATAGTTTATTTGTTTATAGCTTGTCTTCCCCTACTCCAATGGAACATAAAGGCAGGTCTGCCTTTTTTTTTTTTTTCCACAGCTGTATTTTCATTATCTAGAAAAGAACCTGTACATAGCAGACACTCACTATTTGTTGGATAAATTAATGAATCAATCGTGGAACCACAGAGGGCATGGGAGGAGTGGATGAGGAGGAATGGATGAGAGGCTTTTCTTACAATTTTGTATAACCTGTTGCTATATCTTCCTCAACAGGTTATTGGTGGGGGGAGGAGAGGTGAGTCATTCTTTATAGAGATGCAGAGGTAGACATGCAGAGACCAGTTCTCAGATACAGCAAAAAGCTATTTTAAAATAATTACTTCTCTCTTCAAGGGTCACTTCCTAGGCATTATTTGTTCTCCTTGGATGGTATTCAAGTCCAGAAGTTCTGTCCCAGAAATTCATTAAAAGAAGAGAGGGAGTGAAATTGGGAATGATAAAAAGACATATCCACATTGATGAGAAGGAATTTTAGACAGTGTTCTCAAGACAGGGTAGGGGTGAGTGAGAAACTAGGATGGCCTATCATCAGGTGAGATTTCAGGGGTTGGATCAGTCGTCTGATGGAGTAGGCTACAGAAAGGAGCTAACTTCTATTGTGCTTCTAGATGTGCCAAGCATTTACTCATTGAAGGATTGTCCATAAGATAGTAATGAGAATGAAGGAAAGAGTCCAATGGACACACAAGGTATCAAGTTTCTTCAATGGCCAAAGTTAAGGCATTTCAGGAAATGGTTAAGCAATGAAGGATAACACACATCTCTCAGATGGGTATTAACTCCCCAGAGCCCTACATTTCCCACAAAGACATAGGATTGTAGCTACTGCCAGGTGCTCAGGACCAGGTTCCCCCAGGTGAGAGGCCTTCTCTGCCATCCTCACAGGGAAATAATACCCTACTGTTCCCCTCTCATCTATTTTTTGAGAAGCCTGGCTAACGTTCTGACTGATCACAAGGAGCAAGAAAATGGTGACCAATAATCTCAGCCAATCTTGAGAACCGGCCATGAGAGTGGATGGAGTGAAGGTCATTTCTTCAGGTGCACCTCTCAGCAGGTCTACACTTCAGCCTGTCTGAGGTCTACACTTGCACAGACATTATTTCTTTAACCTTCACACTTGCCCACTAGCTGGTCATTATTATTATGAAAGGTAGTCATCTATTCTACAGGTGAGCCTTTGATAGGTGATTGGCTAAGGCTGGAAATCACATCTGTCTAATGCCACAGCTTAAGCACTTTTTATCAGACCCTCTAGAAATCCCTCTGGGTTTTTGTACATTTAGTTTCCTTTTAGTCCCTTAGTTAAAGTTCTTTTCTTAAATGTCAGTTTTGCCCTGTTGAATTTCAGGACCTTCTTTTTTCTCCTTTAATGTCAGTCAAGGACAAGTGTTGACCTTTAGGACAGGAAAACATAGGGGCAGGAGATCTGATAGAAGAGCTGGACAGCTGGTGGGTACCTACCTGCTTTCAGGGACAAATAGGAGTAGTACTCAACATGTACTTGTCCTGCGTGGTTGGAAGGTATGGATTCACTGAAAGATCTCTTAAGTCCATACATTTATTGGCAAACATTTACTAGTTGGTAACTTCCATCTCCAAGTGGCTTTGAAAGCTATTGTCAATCATTTCTATGGCATTTTGATTTTCAAGCAAAACTTCAGAAATCCATTTTGCAACTAAAGCTCCAATGTTTTCAAGAAAAACAACAAAAACAGCAGCAACAAAACAACCTGATGACTTGAAATCTGATTTAGAATAAACTCTAGACAAGCCTTTTAAAACTACAACCATTTTGAAATTCTTACACCAAACTATATCGTTCCCTTTACTCATATTCCATTTACCTAGAGACATAAATGAACTTAGAGAATAGAAGTTTTCTCATTGTTTTAGTGAATTTTCTTTTGTTTATTTTATCCTACTGATTGGGACCATGTTCCCTAGAAAGGAAAGTAGGTCTTTGTGTTTAAACAATAACAAAACTTACTACACTGCCAAGTGCTTGATGTTGCCTATACGGGACCACTA
>NW_011888805.1:9824012-9826272 GCF_000151845.1 Pteropus vampyrus
AAGAAAATGGTGACCAATAATCTCAGCCAATCTTGAGAACCGGCCATGAGAGTGGATGGAGTGAAGGTCATTTCTTCAGGTGCACCTCTCAGCAGGTCTACACTTCAGCCTGTCTGAGGTCTACACTTGCACAGACATTATTTCTTTAACCTTCACACTTGCCCACTAGCTGGTCATTATTATTATGAAAGGTAGTCATCTATTCTACAGGTGAGCCTTTGATAGGTGATTGGCTAAGGCTGGAAATCACATCTGTCTAATGCCACAGCTTAAGCACTTTTTATCAGACCCTCTAGAAATCCCTCTGGGTTTTTGTACATTTAGTTTCCTTTTAGTCCCTTAGTTAAAGTTCTTTTCTTAAATGTCAGTTTTGCCCTGTTGAATTTCAGGACCTTCTTTTTTCTCCTTTAATGTCAGTCAAGGACAAGTGTTGACCTTTAGGACAGGAAAACATAGGGGCAGGAGATCTGATAGAAGAGCTGGACAGCTGGTGGGTACCTACCTGCTTTCAGGGACAAATAGGAGTAGTACTCAACATGTACTTGTCCTGCGTGGTTGGAAGGTATGGATTCACTGAAAGATCTCTTAAGTCCATACATTTATTGGCAAACATTTACTAGTTGGTAACTTCCATCTCCAAGTGGCTTTGAAAGCTATTGTCAATCATTTCTATGGCATTTTGATTTTCAAGCAAAACTTCAGAAATCCATTTTGCAACTAAAGCTCCAATGTTTTCAAGAAAAACAACAAAAACAGCAGCAACAAAACAACCTGATGACTTGAAGTCTGATTTAGAATAAACTCTAGACAAGCCTTTTAAAACTACGACCATTTTGAAATTCTTACACCAAACTATATCGTTCCCTTTACTCATATTCCATTTACCTAGAGACATAAATGAACTTAGAGAATAGAAGTTTTCTCATTGTTTTAGTGAATTTTCTTTTGTTTATTTTATCCTACTGATTGGGACCATGTTCCCTAGAAAGGAAAGTAGGTCTTTGTGTTTAAACAATAACAAAACTTACTACACTGCCAAGTGCTTGATGTTGCCTATACGGGACCACTAAAGCTGATCTCTACAGAATAAGGTGGTCCAAGGAAAATGACCTTGGCTCCAATGCCCCAAAGATTTTTTTTTTTTAAGCTAAAACCTCGATTCCTTTCAGTACTTCTTCAACAATAGCTAGCCTCCCTTTACCCAAAGCTCCTGGGCCTGATTTGGGCAGGGCCTGGTCCATTGGGCAGTCCTTCCTCTCTCAGGAGCCCTAGGCCTTCCTCCTTTCTTAACCACAAAATGTTACAGAAAGCAACCAGTTATGCTTGACTGACACGCATAACTGAATGAGAGCTCATGAATGAGACAGTTCTGCCAGATACTTTCATTTGGGGCTTTTTTTACCTATAAAAGATTCGTGTAGAATTTCTTTATCCTGAGTGAAACTAATTCCAGACACACCGTGCAACTGAAAATACATATTTTAGACAGAAAAGCCTTTCATCCTGCCCTCAAAATCATACTGTGCCCAAGGCTGATGATTCTGGAGATGGAACTGTTTAATCTTTTTAAAAGTCTAGGAAGGCAGGATATGGGTGAGAAGAGGCAGTATGGCAGCAAGTATGGCCACCTGCACAGTTTATTCTTCCTTCACACTTACCCATCATTTTATCCACCAACCCCAGGATTTCCACATGACATCCCCCAGAGCTCTGCTCACTGTTTCCCTTCCCTGTCTTTATTGTTGTCTTATCAAAGGGATCTATTCCACCTCCCTCATGCACATGCACAACACAATCACCCCATGAGATTTGACTCAGGTAGGTCGATCAGAGTTCTTATCAAATATGGATACCAAGAGTGGAAGAGAGAAGCCTGCTCTCTCTTCTGGGATTATATGCTGTAAGGATCAATTAAGCTTAGAGTTACCATGGGTCAACATTCCCACCAGATCAAAAAAGCCCATTAGAGAATAAAATTAACACAAAGGAAAACACAGCAGAGATGGAAACAGACAGATGTCTGATAGTACTCAAGCAAATTCAGCTGTGCTGAAAACTAGCCTAGCTTCTGAAATTTGAGTTTAAGTGAGCAAATAAATTGCTTTTCTCCTTATTTTACTTTGACTAGAATTTCTATCACTTTCAACCAAAAGATCCTTGATTAACTGAATAAAATAAGAAGTGTATGTGGCATGAATTGTGTGCTGTATTTACAAAAGTAAACAAAAGTATGAGCTCAGGGAAGCCCTACATAAATGTG
>NW_011888805.1:9828449-9839440 GCF_000151845.1 Pteropus vampyrus
ATTCCTTTCCCTTCCTGAAAGTAAGTGAGAAAAAACAACTAACTTAATAGAAAATCAACCCAAGGATTTCCTTCACTAGTGCAATAGCTAATACAGCATGGGCATGCTTTAAGTATTTGTTGACAAATTGAATGATTTCCCACGTACAGACATTTGTTATTCTTTCAGGACATTTTACTGGAACTCCTCTCTTATGTTTGAGAAATCCCCAGTTTATGCAATAGTAGAAGGTGTTCTCCAAACCTCCCTTGTAGCTAAGGGGCAAGTACTAAGGCTCTATCAATCTGATACCTCTGCTACAGACTTTGAATTGCAACCTAGGTCCAAATGAGCAGTCTTGTGCACAATCCATTCTGGCCAGGGGGATGGGAAAGTGGCACAGAGACAGCCATGGCTGTGACTTTGGTGACAGTATCTAATACCAAGTGTTAGAACTCTAAGGGGTGTAAGTTGTAGTGGCTGTGCCCAATGGCAGCACAAATCCTTCCTCTCATCCTAACACACACACACACACACACACACACACACACACACACACACACACATACACACACACGTACACACACCTTGACTATATGACGTAGTCACCCTTACTGAGTTCTACTTTATCACTGTAAAAGGACACCTTAGTGGTCTATGAAATCATTTATTATAATAAAATTGAGGTATAACGACATGATAAATTTGAAAGATTAGTGTGAAACTATAACTTTAACATCTTTACTTCTCGTTCAACCAATAGTAGCCACGATGGTACTCTCGCTCTTCGCAGTTCTCATATGAGCCCCAGCCCACCCGGCCCTCAGTTTCTGGTGTCTAACATTAGCCTCCAACTCACAGATATAGGACTTTCTGAAGAGTCTTATCATTTATGACAGAAAAAAAGTATATCAGGGTCAGACCTAAAAGGATGAAGTGGAAGGAGGCTTAAAGGGAGTTCTCAACAGCCAAGTTAATGCCTATTTGAGAATGAATTCAAAACAAAGTTCAAAAGAGAAAAGTCAGTGTGGAAAGCACCAAAATAATAGTTGCAATATTAAAGAAAAATAAAAAAAGTTTATTTTAATTTTATCGACGTTTTAATATAGGCGAATGTTGATATTCATGGAGTTTTTTTCTTCTATTAATATATATGTTTCAAAGTATACATATGTATTTGTTTCTAGCTACACAAACAGGAAGGGTGAACAAAAACATTGAGTGAGCCAAACAGTCCCAGAGAAGCAGGAACTGTACCAAGAATAGGAAGGTCTGAAGGGCTCTGCTGATTTCACACAACAGTCATGGAGACCATGGGCCCAGCAGTTATTAGCATCAGTGGTTACCCAGGAAGATCAATTACAAAAGTGGCTGGAGAGAGACTTCCAAAAGGATAAATTCACCAAATGTTCTAAAGAGGAAAGCTATCTAGGCAAACTCAGTCTCTCATTTTCTAGGAAGGAAAACCTCTATGAATTATAGTGGCTAATTTTAATAAAATACTATTGATAACTACTTACATTTAAAAAAAAATCTCATTACTCAATGTCTATATACCAAAATGGACAGCTAGTGTCAAAACTTAAAGGCTATGACATTTGACAAGTCTCAAAAACTGAGACTCTTCATAAGAGACAGGGATCTGAGGGTCCCATGACGAAATGAGTGAAAATGGTTTTATCAAGTGGTCCCTGCCTATGATCAAAACTTGGATTTGAATTGTGTTGAACTGTACAACTTAAGAACTTGTGAGTTCAACCTAAGAACATGCAACATCCTTAATTGTGATTTTGTGCCAGAAAACATTATTCAGGGGATGTTATGATTTTCTTTAAATTAATATTTGATTTATGAAAACTACAAATTCAAATTCCTTGTTATTTTTTAAGTATTTAAGTTTAACTCATAAACCTTATTACTCTGTCTATAAATCTGGCAACATTTAATGATTACTTTTAAGAAATCTTTTATAATTTAATTGAATTATTTTAAGTATTTATTAATTCAATATATTACATAGCATCTTTGAATACTTCAATGGTACAACAATCAAGCTGTGAAGAGCTGTAAGAGGTCTGGTATTTTACCCTACTTGAAAGCTAACAAGTTAGCCTGTCAAAGTTTCTTTGACCTTGGCAGAAGACACAAAATTTCTGGGTCGAAAACAAAGGGCTTTAATACTCATAGCAATAGCGGTAACTAGAGTATCATCATTTTGCTTTGGTTCACTGTTCAATAGGTCTGGTTAAGACCCAAATATAATGTGCTGATTGAATTTAATGTGGTATCCTGGATGGGATCCAGGAACTGAAAAAAGATTTTAATTTTTCAGATTGAGTAAATGAAAAGTATTAAATAAATGATAGTACATATTGCACTTGAATGTTGAAAACATTGTGAAAATTGTAGTCAATGACTGGAGTTTGGGAACACTGGTTTTGAGCATAATAAAGAATGTCTGGACTAATAGCTAAACATTCATTCTTTCCCACCAGTGAGACAGCAGAAGGCATGTGATCAAACCACAGTAACATCCACCTACAGGTTACAAATTCAGATGATCCTCTGTAGCACTAATTAGAAAAGTCTTTCATCAACCACTCTGAGAATGAGCAGACTAACCACCGAAAGCAGAGCTGAAACCTCTTCAAGAGTGAAATATGTCTTCTCCTGGAGGGAACTGGGGCTTCTTGGTCTCTGGGCTCTCAGGGGATTTCTTAGGTGGGGAGTCACTATTAACACCCAGGCTCTGGTTCACCACATGGGCGTGGCTCTTCAGAAGCCTGTGTCTTTTAGCAGTCTCCTGGGTAAGCTTGAGTCCTTATCTGTACAGACAAGACCTCTCACTCTGGGCGAAGGGAGAAGGCATCGAGGACCATATCCACTGATGCCACATCTTCAATAGCCCCATACCATCTGTTTTCCCAGCCTGTTTCCAATCATCTAGGGATTATAGCACTTGTCCCCACCCCACCCCCCCACCCCTGGCCCCATAACCTCAATATCCAAGGTCCCAAAATGAGAGAAGAAAGTGCCAATATTCTTCATCTATAAATGAAGGACAATAAAAAAAGATTGGTTTAAACCAGGGGTCTGAAACTTCAGCCTACATGATAATCATCTGGGTGGCTGGTTACAACATGATTGTTGGGCTTCCTCTTGAGTTCCTGCTAAATATAGGACCAATAATTTGGATTTCTAACAAGTCCCCAAACGATGCTGATGCTGCTGGTTGGAGAGCCACACTTTGAGAACCACTGGTTCTCGAGGGCATCTTTCTACTTTCATATTTATTAAATCCATGTATCTCATATTCATGTGATCATAAGAATCTCCTGGGAACTTGGTTAAATATACAGATCAGCAGGCTCCACCCCAAACTTACTGACTCAGAATCACCAGGAGAACACCTCAAGTGATTATTATAATTAGGAGAGTTTGGGAAAACTTACTATATCAAAACTCAAGGCATCATCAGTAAATATGGTCTCAGATTGGAACAAGACATGGTGCGTAGATCACAGGTGTTCAGGAAGAGCATGCAAGCCCTAGGAGAAAAGGGTAAAGTTGAAGGAGAGGGTAAAGAGAGATCATCAGGGTCACGGTCTTGCCTTACCCCTTGCCCACTGTTTGTAAAGCACTGCAGATATCATCTCAGCTAATGGCATGTTTTTTAACTACTCTTTTAATACTATTGGATGGGGAAGGCAGAAGACTCCAGTGAGTATAAATGGCTAAGATGATATTGGGTCAAAGGGCAATACTGAAAAGTCATCAAACATAACATTCATTGAGTGTTCTGAATGTGCTTGATTTCCTCAGACACATAAAAACATCCATGGAACACCTTTTACTCTTTATTTTTATATCCTCTCTTATGTGTTCAATGTTCAAGGACAAAGCTGGTATTCTGAGCAATTAGAGCATATGGCTTCCAGAGCCTCCTATGGCCAAGGAGACCATATGTCTACATTTCCTAGGACAATTTATCCCAGCTTCCTGTGCAGTCCTCACTCTCATGCTCTCTCAGAAGTATCCTAGTGTGGATGATAAATTGTATAACTTATATGAATTACTTATAGCTCAAATATTTCACATGTTATGGATCTAATCTTAGCCACTTATATTTATCTAATATCTTATATCATAAAAGTTTTTTGTAAAATTAGTTGGAGGTTTTATCCCCCCCTGTGAAGTTTTGGAAATATAGGTTCAGAGAAGCTAAGTGATATGACCAACATCACTCTTAGTGGCATAAGTCCTTAATGAATAAGGACTGAAGCCTCTTCTAAGGCCAAGCCCAATGGGTTTCTTCCAAAATAGTATTATTTGAAGATTAAGTGGTCCACCTCTTTAAACTATATTATCTATGTGTCCCAGAAAACAAAATTTTGTCATTAAGATATTCATTCCCTTGAATCAGTGGTAGAAGTTCCATTTAAAATAAAAATATTCTAAGCCTCCATCAACTAATACATTGGGGAAATTAAACAAAGGGCCTGGTCTAGTAGGTAATGAAGGACATGCCATGACCATAACTCATAACTTCCTGCTCTGGCAGGAAGTAGAAAGAAAAATGGCAAGAGAAGAAAAGAATAATGAGTAGGGACGCAGGCTCTCTCAAAGGGTTTTTTTGTTGAAAGGAGTTGTAGGGCAAGGAGGGCATCATAGTTACTGCCTCATAATTTTGCCTGTGTGGTTCCCAATAATACTAGTTAGTCTGAATTAAACAGGAATTCATACTAACTGACCGAAAGCAATGTGAGGCTTTAATTTGGCTTAAATTCTCCTCTTGTAATTTAAGGGGCAGAGAGAAACTTCTTATAGAGAAAGACCCAATCCAGGAATGGCAGCCCAAGATGTTCCATTTAAAAGAGCGTTTTCAAAATGCCACCATCCAACAAATAAGTAATTCAGAATGAGACCAAGAATGTTCTTGGAGGTATTTCTCTCTTTCTTCTCTGAAAGGCAGGATTCTGAGCCATGTCATTTTTCCCTGGTGGTGACCATCCCTTGTTTCCCACAGCATGAAGGGGGGCTGCTCAATTAAACAAGAGACTCAAGGAGAAGGCCATTAGAAAATTGGAAAGAGTGGCAGCTAGACAGCAGATGCTCCTGCCTTATAAATTAGTAGAAGATTATGCATGGCCAGCTGTACCATATAAATGCCCAGTTTTATACCACACTATGACCCACTGTGTTTATCATATGGTCCAGCATCTGGTCAATTTTGTCCCCAACTCCCATATATCTATTCAAATCAGGCATTGGCTAGGATTTATTTATGTATGTGATTCAATCTCAATCAAGATACCCTTCTGAGGTCTTAACTCTCTGCAGCAGGGCAGAGAATTTAATCCAGCAAGTGCTTTGTGTTGCAACAATAAGTTCCTCATTCGCCTGGAGAATCATTTAATTCTCACAAGGTGTAGGAGGTGAGTAGTGGCCAAATGAGGAATGTGCGCATATAGATAGATATAGATATCAATATACAATTTTCAGTTTTTATATACCAAAAGAACCAGATATGGATACTCTAGGATAAAGTAGAAGTAATATTTTGTATGCTTTAAATAACTAAGATAAAAAGAAAAGAGATTTCTCTGTGTTTTAATAATCTTGGATGAAACCTGAGGTTACATAAAAGTTTTCTAGGTTTTTTCCTTTGTCAAGACAGTTTTTCCAAGAAGAAAATCTATTAATTGATTTCTTGGCTCTGGGTGTTCTTCTTTAGATGTCTTTGTTCATTTCTTTTTAATGGGACCCAAGAAATGTGGGTTTGTCTTTGTGGTACAGTCAAAAGGATACTCTGATCTTCCTCTTACCCCACACATGAAAACAAATTTTATATTGACCAATGAATTTAATTGAAAAATTCAAATCAAAAATACACTTTAGAAGAAAACACTTTAACAATTTTTTTTTTCTGATCTCTAGGAGGTGAAAAGTTTTAGATGATAAAACCAATGGAAGAAGTTATAATAGAAAAAGACTGGTAGATTTTACACCATGAAACAAATTTTCTAAATCTTAAAATTGAACATAAACTGAATTAAAAGACAAACAACAAGGTGTGATTTTTTGCAACAGGTAATAAACAAAGAGTAATAATTTTAATATATAAAGAGCTCTAGGGATCAACAAGAAAAACACCAAAGCAATAGATAAATAGAAAAAAGACATAAATAAGCAGTTTTAAAAAAATACAAATTTTCAGTAAATTTTTAAATTTTCATTAGTACTATTAAAGTCTTAAATTAAAACAAAGTACTATTCTACACTTACCAGCCAGAAAAACATTAAACTGTAGTAGCAAGGATGGAATGAGATCGATAAATTAGGGCAACCAATTTGGAGAGCAAATTTGCTTTAAAGTGTTCATATCTTTTGAATCAGTTAATTGTATTTCTGGGTCTGTATACTAAGGGTGAAAATTTCAAAATGCAGATATAAGTTTAGGTACACTGATATTTGTTGTAGTAAAGAGTAGAAACAAGCAAAATGTTCTTCAACTATAGGGAAATGGTAAAGTTCATTAGGCTACTACGTTTTCATTAAAAATCATTCTTATAAGAATTTGTAATGACATAGGAAGGGGGAATAAATTCACATTTCTTTGGCCTAATTAATGTGGCACCTTTTCCATACACTTGATCTGCATGAAATGTCTAGTCTATGTCAAGTTCTCAACACAGTACTGCAGGGATCGATATATGCTACTTTGGCATAAAGATTATTTTGAGCTAAAGGCAATTAAGAATCAAAAGATACAGAAAGAGTTCTCTGTCCACCTAAAAGCAGGGCATAAATTTCCCCTTGTGAAGGTGGCATAGGTTTTCCCTACTCTCCCGTACCAGGATAAGGAAAGCAATCTTCGTTACCAGAGACAGAGTCAGTGCCAAGATGAATTTGCATAAACAAATCTTACTAAAGTAACCTTATCTTCTATTAGTTCTCTCATATATTTCCTAGTTATTCCCCTACAATTTATAGTCCCTTGAAACCCAAATCCTCTTTCTTTGGTTAAAATGTTATGCAAGCTCCCAAGTCTAACCACTCCTTTGAATTTCACTTCTTTTCTGTGAACTCCTGTGCACATAAAAATATTAATATATTTATATTCCTTCTTTCCTGTTAATCTATCTTTTGTCAGTTAAATTCACAGGCCCCCTGACACTGAACATAAGAGGGTAGAGGAAAAGTTTTCCTCCCCAACAGTTTCTGGCATATAGAAATTCCTTCATGAATCTTAGCTATTATTGTCATTCTCATTTAATCCTTGAAACAACTCTGTAAAGTTGGCATTGTTTTACCCATTTCATCAAAGAATGAAGCAAGGCTCAATGACGTCAAGCCCAGGGTATCTAACTAACCTCCTATTGGAACACAGATCAGTCAGGCTCCACAGACCATGTTCATCCCAACACTTTACACTTCAAAGACTGGAGAATTCAATAAGAGTCATCATGAACCTTAATATTCCACATTAAAAAGGTGTTTTTAATTGTTCAGAGGGTTGCCTTTTGAGCTTTAGGGTAGGTATGGAAAGGAACTACTATGTATGACTCTGATTGGTACGAGGGGGAGTTTAAGATCTTCAGATTATTCGAAATAAAGCAATATAAGGAAGAACTGTCATATTAAAAGTGATATTTACTTGCAAATAGAGAGTTTAAAAAAAGACCAAAATATTTGCAGTAGAATGATGTACTGCCTTCTCCATGATTTTATCCAACTAAAAAGTCTTCTGCTATCTAGAGGCAAGTATGCCTATAAATTGCAAATCTAAAATTCTAAACCTGGACTCTGAAGCATGTTATTGAATTGAATGCTATACATGTGACCCAGCTGTTAGCCTCACCTGCTACAGAAGTATCTCAAAATGGTTCATCTAGTGATGTACAAACATCAGTGATACGAAAAAAGTAACCTGTTTGTTTCTACTACACCATAATGTTAAATATATTCTCTTTATTAGATTCTGTTACCTATATTTTTCCTTTGTTTATTTTTGAAAGGTAACATCTCTTTGACCATATTCCAGACATACATCAGTGTGGAGGTTTATATGTCAGAGTTGGTAAGCAAAGGGGCTACTGCAAGGTGTGTCTCTGCTTAGTAAAGAAAGGAGTCATTTAAGACTTTAAAGTGATTTGGAAAATATTTAAGAATTAGAGGGAAAGAACCACCATGCAAAGCATTAAATTCAAAGAGTGAATTTTTTTAAAAGCAAAAGAGTTGAGAGAAATTAGCTGTCTCCTTTTTTCCATGATTTTATCTCATCTTAACCTTTTTTAGATACTCTGGATGAAAACAGGTCTATAAACATTACAAATTTGAAATTACATCTCTTGAATTTGAAGCATATCATTCAATCGAATACTACAAATGAGATGACAGCTGTTTCTTTACATGCTCCAAAACATAGGTGTCTCAACATGGCCCACCAAGTGGCTTTTAAATATTGATGAAACATTAACTTGGTTTTATGTAATTGGGCACTATTAAGACTTTTCAAGACTTCAGATATTACTGCTAGTAGAAGCTATAAATTAAGTCTTCCCTTACCATCAATTCCTTCATCTCACATGTCCCCTAAAAACCTACTTTCCAACATAAGAAACAGTTCAAACATAGCATTTAAATTAACCCATTTTATAAGATGGCTTTATCATCAACCTATCATACAAATGTCTTCTCATATTATGGTGTGGCAAACCCATTTTCATCAGACATGTATGAAATTATTCTCTCCGACCTCTTCGCTCCTGAGGCAAAGGGATGTATGTGTGTTCGGAGGATGTATGTGTGCTCAGGCAGCAGGGAATACAAAGAGAAAAAAAAATCACCTTTCCAAGTTCAGGGTGCTTTTAAACCAAACATTATACACTTGCCACAAGAAAGATAGGAAGAAAGGGAAGGAAGGAGAGAGGGAGGGAGGAAATGAAAGTTCTTTTGTTCAGAAAATTGTCCTTGTGAGTGTGATGTTACTCAATAACAGCAGTTTGAAGAGATAAGTAAGTAACAGTGATTTGAGGTCTATTTTGTTTTGTTGGTTTGTTTTTAGTTATTGGTCTTAACTCACAATAAAATTTTCAAAAATAGATGACATTTAACTTTAAAAACTGAACAAACGATGCTTCTAATATCTGAAGAGAAAATACTACCTTCTAATACAATGGCTACTGGCCATATGCTATTTTACATGATTTGCGCATAGGAGTCTGTGTTTAATACTGAAGCATGTCTACATACACACGTGTCTTACATGCATGATGTTTCTGCTGCCCTCTTACCAGTGGATTTCAGAGGGATTTCCGTTTAGTCTCATTTGAGGTCTGACAGGGGTCGAAGAATGAGAGAGGAAGTCACTGGTCCCATGGGAAACTGAGCTTGGGTGCAACCTCTCAAGCCAGAAGAAAAGCCGCCCAGAACCAAGCTAACTCAACCAGGGAACCTGTGATGTTGATTACCCACAGCCATTCTCAGACAATCTCTCGGCTAACAACTACGATATGGTTGAAACCTTGCTTTCTGTGCCTAGGAAATGTTATTTCTATTATGATATCAACAAACCAGCTTTCCTTTCAACTATCCAGATTTTCTTTCACAATCATTACATTCTGAAAAAAAACTCAGAAGAAACTCAACTATTCACCAGTTAGAATCTTTCTTTAACCAGTAATTTTGCATGTTTACTATAAAATTAAGTTGAAATTTGCACTCTTCAGTGTTTTTGGATGCAAAGAAGAGATTTGCTGGCTAATTTAAAGAAAACATGAACTTATTCAAAAAATATAAATTAATTCTCAGAATCGTTGGGGTAACTGTGCTTAGACAGAAACTAAGGGTGGTAAAGCCCAGCCAGTGTCCTGCTGATCTTTGCTGATCTTGGGTCCTCACTGGCGTATAACAGCCTCACGGCCACCATCACAAATAATATCTAAGTGGTCCTGAGCCTTTGAGATAACTATCCTCGGTGGCAGCATGTGACTGGCCACCCTTTGTCCACCCACCGGTGGTCTAGTGGCCAGGTGTCACGAGTAGAGAAGGATCAGTATCCCTTTGACTTCCATGGAGGTCCACAAGCCCTGTCTCCCATTTATCTTTAGATTCTCCCAAACAGGAAGGACACTGGGCATCCAGAACCACAAAGTGTTTAGAGCTTTATGTTAGGCACTTTACCTTCATTGTCTCATTTAATTATGACAATAACTGTATAATCCCCATTCTAATGATGAGAAATCAGGGCTCAAAAAAGATAAGAAATTGTCCATAATGATGAAATCCAAAATACTTGAGTGCCATCCCAAATAACAAAGACATCTGAAATTATGCTTCCTATATTCTAATGACAGTATATTTTCTTAGAAAAGTTGTGATCTAAATGCGATATATGTGGTAATATATCTGAAACATAGGTTTTACAAAAATAATCCATTTCTTCAAACACACTAGTATCACAGTAAATAAATCTTTAAGAGGCAGTGTCTATTTTGTTAGCCACAAACATACTTTCTTCAAGCTAACCTGTCAATTTATCTCTAAAGATTGAAGGAATAAGGTACTCCTGGTTTAGAATAAGCAATTTAGGGATTAAAGATAGCCAAAGGGGCTCAGTTTTTTGGTTTTGTTTTTTGTTTTTTTTGTTTTTTTTGCCTTTTTGTAAACCCACGGCACTCTACTGACCTCGTGTGGCTGTATTTCAAGATGCTGTCTTCAACTTAAAACCAGCTTCTTCCGAGGGCCAAGCAGCAACTGCAGGAGAGGTCTCTGAAGAGTATGGTCCCTGTGTTCCTGTGTCATCATTGGGAAGCTGGTTGTCATTGTACTTGGATGTAAAATTACTGAACTAATAAGCCCAGCTTTTCTTTGCTTGAAAGCCACAGTCCACATCTTAATAATTTGGCAAGTCTTCACCTACAGCACAACTTTTGTATTTTATTTGTTTATATTCATTGAACACCCTACTGTACTGGGGGCATCTGATTTACACTGTCATTTAATCATTG
>NW_011888805.1:9841820-9843716 GCF_000151845.1 Pteropus vampyrus
TTTTTGATTATTGATTCAATCTCCTTATTAGTTATATCTATTTAGATTTTCTATTTCTTCGTGATTTAGTCTTGGTAGATTTTGTGTTTTTAGAAATTTGTTCATTTTGTCTAGGTTATCCAATTTGTTGGTATACGATTTTTCACAGTACTCTCTTATAATCCTTTTTATTTCTGTATAGTTGGTAGTAATGTCCCCATTTCATTTCTGATACTTGTGATTTGAGTCTTCTTTTTTTCTTAGTCCATTTAGCTAAAGGTTTGTCAATTTTGTTGATCTTTTCAAAGAACCAACTTCTGATTTCATTGGTTTTCTTTTTTTTTCTATTCTGTATCTCATTTATCTCTGCTCTAATAATCAGTATTTCCTTCCTTCTGCTAGCTTTGGGTTTAGTTTGTTCTTTTCTAGTGCCTTAAATTATAAAGTTATGTTGTTGATTTGAGATCTTTCTTGTTTTTTGATGTAAGCATTTATAGCTATAAATTTCCCTCAAAGCACTGCCTTTGCTGTGTCCCATAAATGTTGGTATATTTTCATTTTCATTTATCCCTAGTATTTTCTAATTTCCTTTGTAATTATTTATTTTATTATTTATTTGACTCATTGCTTGTTTAAGAGCATGATGTTTGAATTTCCACACATTTTTTAATTTTCCAGTTTTATTTCTTTTATTGATTTCTAACTTCATCTTGCTTTGATCAGAGAATATACTTTGTATATCTACCTTTTAAAATCTTTTGAGACTTAATTTGTGGCCTAAAATATGGTCTATCTTAGAAAATGTTTCATGTGCACTTGAGAAGAATATATATGCTGTAGTTGTTGGGTACAGTGTTCTGTATATATGTGTTAAGTCCTCTATTTCCTTACTTATCTTTTGTCTGGTTGTTCCATCCATTATTGAGAGTGAGCTACTGAAATCTCCAACTATGAATGTAAAACTTCTATTTCTACCTTCAATTCTGTCAGTTTTTGCTTCATATATTTTGACAGTCTGTTATTAGGGGTATAAATGTTTAAAATGGCTATATCGTCTTGTTGTATTGAAACTTTTATTAATATATAATGTCCTTTTTTTCTCATGAGTTGTATTGATTTGAAGTCTATTTTGTCTGATATTAGTTGGATATTAGTATAGCCTCTGCTGTTCTCTTTTATTACTATTCGTATGAAATATCGTTTTTCATCCTTTTACTTTCAAACTATTTATGTCTCTGGATCCAAAGTGAGTTTCTTATAGACAGCATAGAGTTGGATCATGTATTTTTATTCATTCTGCCAATCTCTGTCTTTTGATTGGAGATTTTAATTCATTTACATTTAAATAGCTACTGATAAGAGGAACTTATTTCTGTCATTTTGCTATTTGCTTACTATATGCCTTAAGCTTTTTTGTCCTTCATTTCCTGCATAACTCTCTTCTTTGTGTTTATTTTTGGTAGTAAAACTTTTGTTTCTTCCTCATTTCCTTTTGTGTACATTTTATAACTATTTTGTTTGTGGTTACGAAGGAGGTTACATTTAACATTCTACCAGCTTAACTGGTATAAATTTATACCAGCTTAACTTCAATAACATAAAAAAAAAAAAAACTCTGTTCCTTTACAGTTCCATCCCACCCCTTCTGGCTGTTGATGTCACAAAATTACATCTTTATACATTGCGTGTCTCCAAACAAAACTAATATTTCTTTTAAACACATTAGTCTTTTAAATATCCAGTCATCTTCTTATAGACATTTGGATAGTTTCCCGTTTGGAGCGATTACACATAAACCTGCCATAAACACTGAGTAAGTCTTTGTATGGAATATGGTTTCATTTCTCCTGAGTAGGTACTTGGGAGTAGAATGTCTGAGTTTTATGGTAGGTATAAGTTTTAAGTTTTTAAGAGACT
>NW_011888805.1:9844901-9849116 GCF_000151845.1 Pteropus vampyrus
ATTTGGATAGTTTCCCGTTTGGAGCGATTACACATAAACCTGCCATAAACACTGAGTAAGTCTTTGTATGGAATATGGTTTCATTTCTCCTGAGTAGGTACTTGGGAGTAGAATGTCTGAGTTTTATGGTAGGTATAAGTTTTAAGTTTTTAAGAGACTGCCCAACTATTTTCTATAATAATGATACCATTTTACATTATAACTGAGAGTATGAGAGCATTCTGGTTGTCCCACATCCCCCTCAGCAATAGCTGACATTGTCATTTTTTAGATTTTAGCCATTCCAGCAAATGTGTAGTGGTACTTTGTGGTTTTAGATTGCAGCTCCCTAATGATTGATGATGTTAAATGTGTTTTCACATGCTTATTTTCCATATCTTCTTAGTTATATATTACTTTCTATCTCTGATTTATCGATTCCATTTAATTCTGGTGACTCTCTGAACATCTCTTCTGTATTTTTTTCATAATTCTTTTCTTTCCAATATGGATTTAACTCTACTTATTACATTGATGTTTTTCATCTACTATCTATATGATACTGAGAGGGAAGGCAGCTGGTAGAGGCAGTGAGTCTGGAAGAAACCTCTGAAGTCCTTGCCTTGCTCACCCTTCCTTTTCACTGTGTAACTGTCTGGCCTCCAGTGTTGGACTGCAAAGGGTTCTATCTGGGCAGCACAAAAGCACAGCTCAGGTAAAATACCAATGAAACAGGCACAGACTGGCCTCCAAACCCCTGAGGTTGCTGTTGGTCCCTGGGGAGTTTGCCCCCTTCCAAGGCGTCTTCTTCTTAAGGGTTAAAGATGGAGTTGCTGCTGATGTGCAGCTGCCTGGTGCAAAGGCAGCAGGTGTGCATGATGACCATACTGCTATGTTCTTCCTGGGACACTAGGTCCTATGTCTCATCCACTCTCCGTTAACTCACAGGGTGCCCACACTAGGCCTGGCTTTTGGCTCTTCCCTAATCTTCAGTACCAAATAAAGTATACAGAACTAAACTATGAAGTCATGAATGCAGGCACTGTGGAATAAAAGAAGGAAGGTATTTGCAGGAAATTGAAAAATAAAATAAATAAAATAAAAGAGTAAATAACTCTTTTTTAAAAAAGATTGATGATGCAGCCCTTGATGTTAATGGGAACTGTTTCTTCTGTCCCCTGGAGGTTACTTCCTGTGAAGAACTATAACTCCAGGATGCTCTCCACCCCTTTAACTATCTGATTGGTTGATTTAGTAAGAATAAGTAGGCATTCTCAATCCCACTCTACCTTTCTTCCTCTTGGGAGTAAGCTAGTCCAAGAGAACAGGAACTCTCCTCTGCTTTTCTCTTGCAGACATCTAGCACAGTCCAGCATTGCTTGGGCAGGTGGGGAAGGTGGCCTGCCTGTGGGTCACACTAAGCCTATTTGGCTCTCATGTGATGCTACATCTTCCACTTTAGACTCTCATCAGTAATAAGGGTGTTATTTTTGCTTCAATATTTACCTTTTGGATTCATTTTTCAACTAGTTTAGAACTTATGAAAAAAGAGAGGCATTATCTCTTGAAGACCTCAACAACAGTCAGCCTGAATAGAATCTGCAGAGGATCAAAGAATTTTTTCCTCCTGGTAAATATTGCATAGCCTCTATGGCTACTCATAGTGTGGTCTGCAGAAGAGCAGCATAGGTATTACCTGGATACTGTGAGAAATACACTATATTGGGCTCCAACCTACACTGCATTGGAATCTGCATTTTAACAGGAACATTAAAGTCGGAGTAGCAAGGCTATCAAGGGCTAATAGCAAATATTTATAATAGTAAGTATTGCTCTCACCCAACTCAATCTTACATTGTAAAGTTAATTCATGGTTATTTTATTCATTTTTTAAATATTTTAATCAACTTATGAATTATGTTTAGCATAGTACCTTACAACAAATTCCTTCAGAAACTTTTACCATACTAATAAAATTGTATCAATATAAAACCATTTATGCAAGTACATAGCATAAATTGCATTTTAAAAGGGTAAAATATTTTTCATAATAGAAAAATAAATGAACTATATTGAACAGATTTACATTTATTTTCTACAGTAGCAGAGTTCAGTATCTTGGTTTACAGAAAATAGTTTAGTTTTGCTATAACACAGAGAGCCATCAAAGCTCTTCCAAATGGAATAAAAACTTTCATACGAGTCTTTATGAAAGCTTCATTTACATTTTTGGCAGTGATTTAACACTTTTGACAGAAGAGAATAAGAGGCAAAGGAAGACATGACTCATTTTTCTTTTCAGGAGAATGTCAGCCTGAGTCTTCTGCATACCTTTCAGGATCATATTATTGTTAAGATAATAACACCTTATGGTTGTATGGTATGCTATCATTAGCAAAGTACCTTCCCATTTATTATATTGTTTCATCTTCCAACTAATTAGCAAGGTGGGTGACATTAAGTGTTTTCTACAAATGAGGAGAGTCGGACATGCTGAGGTTGACTTGCCTGAGATGCAACGTAGTAAAGAGCAGAGCAAGGATGGACAGTCCATTCTTCTGATTCCAAGACCCGAGTTATCTCCAGACAGAACTTAGATGGGATTGTGTGAATGTGATCTATTCCACAGAGCTAGAATCTGGATATGGATATATAAAGACTAACACTGATAGAATAATTAGCATGTCTTGGCACTGCTTCAAATGTTTTATCTTTGAAAATTTACTGGAAATTTATAAATATTAACACATTTAATTCTCACAACAACAGATTAATGTAGTTAACTTTATTATCCCCGTTATGTAGATGATGTATATCTACATATACCCTTGCTTTTAGGTTCTAAGAAAAATATTTCAATATAATGTTAAAAATTACCTTCTATGAAATTACAAAACTCAATTCTCTTTATTATTAGGATAAGTACACCAGTTTGAGTTATAAATGACTTCAGACATCAAATGACATACATTCAGTGTTATACTAGTAAATGTCTCGAAACCAATGTTTTGGAGAGAAAGGCCCCAATTTATAGATCTTGTCGATTTCTGTGGTGTGATTATTTCCATCATGGTCCATTTCAAGCTATCAAGTTGACATCGCTAAACTTGGAGCTGGGAAGATACGTGCATAATCAACTCTTGCAAGCTGGTTCTGACACATTATTGGTCAAGGGCCACGTACAACTCATTTTTAAGCTGGTGTTCTTCATATTCTTGAGTAAGCCTAAACAGCTTTGTTTTTAAGAATATGTTACAAGAATTTTGACAAGTTTTTGAACTACTAATAATTTTTTCAAATGTTTTTCCAGAGCGAGTTATACTAATAGTCTCTAGATAGTATGAAAACCATACATAAGAACTAAGCCCAGGGTGGGCAAACCCTTTTTATAGCAGGCCCTGAATATTTGTGTCCCCCCAAAATTCATATGTTGAAAATCTCATGCCCATGGTGATGATATTAGGAAGTGGGGCCTTGGGAGATGATTGGTTATGAAGATGGAGGCCTCATGAATGGGGTCGGTGTCGTTAAAAAAGAAGCTCTGACAGCTAGCTCTCTTCTTCTATCATATGAGGACACAAGGAGACATCTGCCACTGGGAAGAAAGCACTCACCTGACTGTGCTGGCACCCTAACCTCAGACTCCCAGCCTCCAGGACTGTGAGAAATAAATTTCTGTCGTTTATAAGCCACCCAGTCTGATACTTTCTTATAGAAGCCTGAATGGACAAAGACGGCCAAATAGTAAACATTTTAGGCTTTGCAGGCCATGTACTGTCTCTGTCACATATTCTCCCTCATTTTTACAATCCTTTAAAAATATAAATACTATCCTTAGCCCTTAGGCCATTCAAAAACAGCTAAATTATGCCCACAGACTAGATTTGGACTACATGCTATAGTTTCCTTCCTGGTCCCTTTTCTAAGCCTTGGGAAGGCAATTAGGGGAAAGAAATAAAAATGATCACATGGTCAGACACTCCTGAATATGTGATATTGACAGGTCTCAGCTCTACCTTACAGAATGATAAGGGTTAAATTAATTCATTCCTCTGAGAGCTCTTCTTCAAGTATAATGTTTCAAGAACCGTAGGAAATCGTTAGCATTTTCATGAATTGCCCATTAATTACTACCACTATAATCCCCCTTTAAATGAAACCTCTACCTAGAGCAGAAAGTTCCAGTTCTTTGAATATCTAGAAGCCACAATAGCAGGGGAGAACAAGTTCAGGCTA
>NW_011888805.1:9849801-9867088 GCF_000151845.1 Pteropus vampyrus
AATTAAAAAAGATTTCTATTTGAATTCATTGGTAGACTTCTCAATTTTAATGTCTAAGTCAAAACACATTCCTCTCAATTCTACTACCTCAGAAACACTCAACCCTCACTCTGGAGTGTGAGCTAGGCCCTCTTTTTAACTTCAAGTAGGGACAGTTCTACCTACTTGAAATGTGTTTGTATTTTATCTGTTGTAAAGTTTCTTACTATACAGAGAATGAGTTAAAGGATGATAAAAATACATTTAAGAATTTAGTTTCAAAACAGAAGGTACACTTTTTTTTCAGATGCCAGAGAGAACCTCTATCAATAAAGTAGGAAATGGAAATGGAGTTCGTCATTGAATTACAGCATGTGTTAAATCCAAAGAGACACCATAAAGTCCCACTGAACACAGGAACTAGAGTACTTAGGAAAGTTGATATTGAAATAAACAGAAAGGGATCTTCACAGACTAATTCAAACTGGTCAATATGTTTTTACAGTTATGAAATCATGCAGCATTCAGTTATATTTCACTTTTATTTATCTCCAGTGAAGCCCTATCCTAACCAGGAAATTAATTTCCAATAAAAGAAGGACAGAAATACCACAAACCAGTGATATTTAAATCAAATGTGTGAATCTAGAATTTTAAAAAATCAACTCTGGTGAATTGAAAGAAATAAAAGAAAAATGGCTCTAACTGTATGTACATAACTGATACTAAAATAGCTAGAAACAGATTGCTATTGCCAAATCTCACGGTATATATAAAAACTACACTAGTGTCCATCTTCGTCATTCTGTTGTAAAATTAAATAATAACTCATTTCTCAATGATTTTGTTCATGTGAATTAGCCATTTTGTGAATTATCTATAGCAGCACTTCAATCCCAGACTCATTTTATTCTCTACTATTCTACATTCTATAAAACATCTTCCTTGCTATCTATTGGTATCCCCAAGAGAATAAGTTAATTTACAAAGTAATCTAAGCCTATGTTTCCCAAACTTCATTGTAAGCTATAATATTCCTATAAGATGTTCTATAAAAAATAGGTTCATCATCAAATAAATTTGAATATGCACTGCCTAGGATTCTTCTTTTGGTGGTCCAAAATGTGCCTTGGGTTTTAAAATTTCTAAGAAGTTTGGCAATAAAGAAACTTATCTGACCATGGAAAGTTTTTGTGCTGTTTTTCCCTCATGTAACACTTGTTAACATCCCATGGACTAAGTATTCACAGAATGCTTTTTTGGGGAAAACTTCTATAAATAAACTAAGAAAGAGAGAGAAAGAAAAAACAACTGATAATAAATTCCATAGCTACACTTCGAAGCCAAACTTGAGAGTACCAGAATCGCACACACGACTCTGGGCCCTGGGGTTTGTGACAACTCATCCCTCACTTTTACACCCCCGGCCCCAGCACCAGAATGCCTCTCTTCTCCACGTCTCCCTGCAGCTCACCCTAGTTACCTATCAGCCTTATTTTAAGGACAAAACTCTTTGAAGCTTTTTGAACTTACATGAAAATCAGACCTCTATCTTTAGCTGGAAGTTAGCAGTACTTGAAAAATACATGCATCTCAGCAGGACGATATTAAGAATATGTCTAAGAAAAACAGAATACCAATATAAATGGTGATTTTTAAAATGTCGTTTTCAGGACGAGGGCGGGGGCAGGTGTATAATGGTTTTTGGACCAAGCAAAGGCATTAGAACTATGACTGTTTCCTCACAAAATTGCATTAGCTCAGAACAGCAACAGGCAACTGTTGGTTCTGGTCAAGAAGTACAGAGGAGAATAAAAAAGAAGGTGATGTGAGATGGCCTGGTGAATTCCAGAATGTTTCTTCTGGACAGCAAAGTCACAAGGAAAATTATCCCATTTCAGAAAATACTGTGTGGTGATGGATGTTAACTAGACTTATTGTGGCTATCATTTTGCAATATATACATATATTGAATCATTGTGTTGTAAACCTGAAACTAATATAATGTTACATGTTGATTATATTTCAATTCAAAAAAAAAGAAAAGAAAATAATAATGAAAAGTTGTACTTCCACATGTCCCCCCATAGGATCCAGAAATTTTCAGACATACCACAGTTATAATCCTTGGTGAAATTATCTGTTTAATGTCTATCTTACCCACTAGAACGTGAGCTTTCTAAGGGAAAGGACTGTGTCTGCTTGTTCATCTCTGTGTCCTCAAGACTAGTACAGTGCCAGCACTTAGAATGCATCAATAAAATATCTGTGGGAGTTAAGGAAGGAGAGAGGGAGGGAAAGAAGAAGTGAGGGATCTTTTTGAGGTTTGGTTGTTTTCCCAGTGTGATTTACACTACGTTGGCTGGTTTTCCAGTGATCCCATAGGTTAAGTGTATAATCTATAACCATGAAATAGGAGATAATTAACCAACACAGGCACTAGATCATGACATTACTTTAGTGTGCACTGCATGCTAATCAGTCTTTGCGAGAGTACACTCATATTTTCAGAGAAGAAAAAAATGTAGTTCTTATATTAAATGGACTCCGTCCAGATTTTATACCTGGATGGAGTCATATGGTCATATAAGGTCATATGAGTAAAGAAATAGGATAAGAGGAGTTGAAATTTGGTATTTTTCTGTTGTTTATATGCAACTAAGAAATTAATATTTGATCAATATGATTTTTGCAGAAATCTCATTGTGGTCTTAATAATCATGACATTCTTAAAGTCATTCAAGCCATTTACTAAACTACACTGCATGTCAGCTACCATTCCATTATCAAGGTGCATTTAAAAATTAGTATTTGATTATCAGAGGAGGAGGACAATAAAGGGAATCTGGACATTCTGCCTCACATTTTCCCTTTTTTCCACAATAAAATCATGACTACGTGACCCAATATTGCTGCTGTATATTTTTCCCTGTGATTTAGTTAAATTTGAAAAATGAAATTAAGTAGATAACCTGATAGGATACAAGGCAGCAAGCATTTAAATATCGTTTAAATATCATTAACTTATAAGCATGCTGTATGAGATCATTGATATATTCTCATCAAATAACAAGAGGGGGAAAAAGATAACTGTTTATTTTCCTACTCTGATCAATTTTAAGTAAGAAAAGTCACAAATTAACATACTTTTTACTATACTGGGCAAGGTATTAAAAAAATACTGCTTCAACAAAACAGAAAAGGACTTAGGTATTCTCATATTTCTTTTCTGAGCCTAGACTTGAGCAGGGCCATGCCATCTGATTGTAATTCCTGTAGGTAAGCAGATGGTCAGGCAGCACAACAAGAATTATAATAATCTGTGTGGGATGTTCCTAAGACATGAGTTAATGCTTTCAAACCCATAAAGCTTGGGATTTTATGGAGATGAACCACATTATAGATCCACATGAAAGCATGTGCTCATCAAAATTACCTCAACCGAATCAACAGCTCAGCTCATTTGCACCTCCTGACCTTCTGGAATTGACCTGTGAGATGAATCCTCAAACTGATTTCTTCCTTCTAAGGATCAAAATTAGTATAGAAAAAAATGTATAACTAGTAGTGATAACACACATTTCCCGGTTCAGATTTCAGTATCTAAAACAAATATGGGGAACAAAGCCAACTGCACTGCCAAAAGCAAGAGATTTTAAATTATAATCCATTGCCTCCCTAAGATTTCAAAGGATACTGCCAGAGATGACTAGGAACGAGACAGGAGGGGAGCAAATGGAAGAATTCACAATGGTAAACTGATATCTACAAACTGTTCACAATTGAAAGCTGGCTTTGGTGCAGTGAAAAGGAGGCAAGGCTTGGAATCTAACAGGTAGGTGTGAATTGTGGCTCCTACAGTTAATAGTCATTAGCATCAAGAGGTTATTTAATCTTTTTCTGCTTTGGTGTCCTCATCCTTAAAATGGGATAACAATACCTGCCTCATAGCGTAGCAGTGAAAGAAGCTGTAAAAAGTACCTGGAACACAGCCAGTTAATGTCTTTTATATTTCTTTCTACTTATATTTTCTCTTTTTAGTACTAATATCTTCATTTTAAGAACATCTTACCGTTTTCAAACTCTTCTACATAGATTTTTCTTAACTGATCTCACAGCGAAACATGACATAAACATTAATTCTCTTTCACATATGAAAAAGCTGAATCTCGTTCTAGACCACAAGCTGGATTCTACCCCTGTGCTGATCTCAATAGATTAAATATTGGAATAGCTGAATCATATGAGGATATAGCTCAAAAGAGTGAAGAGACTCAAAGACTAAAATATAATAACCTAAGGGTTTTAAAGATATTGGGTCAAATAGACAAAAGAATATTATGGCAATCCAGGTGGTATCCATTTCAGTTTCACTACATACTGGGGGCTACAGGAGAATAGAAATAAATATCTCTTTGAGAATTAGAGAGTGTGAGGATGTAGTAGGCATGTGGAGAGCCATGGAATGAGTCCTTTAAAAATTCGTTCTTGACAGAAAAGGTTGAAAATCACATGATATCACTTATATGTGGGATATCAACTTAAAAGAAACAAATGAACAGGACAAACAAACAGAGACTCATGGACATGGACAATGGACTAGTGGTTACCAGAGGGGAGGGGGAAAAATAAATAAAATGTTAAAAATAAATAAATAAAAGGTCTGCAACTCCCCCGCCCCCCCAGGAAAAATTCATTCTTGTTTTTTGTTATTGTTTGCAGAAATCTACAGATAATATACACACAGAAATATGTGACAGTTATTTAAAAGTTCTTGCCATAGCAAAGTTAATGTTAAATAATAAGGATGCATCAATTTTAGCGACTTGAAAAATAATAAAGTAATTCATAATACAGTTAAATACTACTGGTAAAATATTTGGTTTTTTTTTGTCAATTTTTCATTTTATTATTACTGCTAACATACACACCATCACCAGAAGTCGTCATTTAAAAATAAAGTTTTAGAACAACTTTATGAAACACTCAAAAATCAGAAGGTGAAACAAAGAATGAACATTAAAGATTCAACAAATTTTGAAAAAGAATGGAAATAAAGGTTAGCATTTGAAAAGGAGGCATTCATAAAGCACCAAGCACTGTGTCTGGTATGCAGTAAGCTTTCTAGTCAAGTTCTCCTTTTCTACCAGAGGAATATATGTTTTAGGTTCAAAAGAGTAAAAGAATGAGTCAACGAAGATTAAATCTGTGAGCAGAGAGAGTAGTAGCAAAATGAAATCAGTTCACAATAGCCAGTTTTGGTTTTATAGAGATAAAAGAGCTCATCAATAAGTTATAGAAACCCCACTGTATGAAAAGCCTGGCTGGGCTGCCATATGGATGCTACAATGCACCACCTAAATCCCCACTTCAAACTGGGATATTCCTTTCCAAGAAGCCAGAAGTGCTGGCTCACAGGTGTGTCCTTTCCTGGGAACTGCCTTTGGCTGATGGGAGCGGCTTTGCCCGAGATTATGGTCCCGTCTCCTGGAGACACCAGCACTGGGTGACTGATGCATGCAGAGTTACAAGGCCCCAAAACCCCTTGCCTCAAATGAGACAACTTTGAAGGGTGTTCCCAGCTTCAGAGCCCCCTGTGGGATTGGCTGAAGCTGCCGCTGCAACTATATCACAGTTTGACCTCATTCTACCAATACCACTTCCCAAGCTGCCTTACCAGTGTTTGTCTTTGAAGCACTCACCAAGAAACTACCGTCCATACATCGCCATTTCAGAGCTGTTTCCAAGGGACCCACCAAACACAGTTGGTTGCAGAAATGGTCCTAGCAAGCAGACTCTACTATGGGATTTTGGAGATAGATTGCCACTGGCCAGCTGGCAATAAAAACCCCACAAAGGGTGATAAGTGGAGAACTGAGATCCTGGCATGTTGTAGGGCAGTGGTCCCCAATGTTTTTGGCACCAGGGACCGGTGCTGCTATGAGAGTCTAATGCCTGATGATCTGAGGTGGAGCCGAGGCGGTGATGCTAGAGCTGGGGAGCGGCTGCAAATACAGTTGAAGCTTCGCTCACTCTTTCGCTGATCACCTCCTGCTGTGCGGCCAGGTGCCTCACAGGCCATGGACCAGTACCAGGCAATGCACAGGCTCTGGCACTTGAAAGGTACAGTGGACATCATTGCTATTAGAGCTATGGAGTATTAATCCGGGGGACTGGCTTCACTGTAGAGGTGACTGGAGTTCAAGCAGACACTAAAGGGTGAGTGTGTATGTGAGGAAGAGGAAAGGATGGTTACAGAAGACCGTTTCAGCAGAAGGAAACAGCATCTATAGGCATTTTGATGAGGAAAAGTGCCTGGCAATAAGAGAAACTGAGAAATGGCCAATAAATCTCTAGAGGGTGGAAATGAAACAAGGCAAAGGATGGTGCCAGATGAGGCTGGAGAAGCAGGCGGGGCCTAAATCACAGCCGTGGTGAAGATTGCTGCTGGTATCTCAAGAGCGATGATAAACCATTGAAGGGTCTGAAGCAAGAAAGCTACAAGATAAGAATTGCCTTCAAAAAAATCTCTTTGGCTAGTTGTGAAATGATTGGAGAGAGCAAAAATGGATATGAAAAAACTACCTCTTTAAGACTATTACAGCGGCTGGTGTTGGGATGTGTGGCTCTCACTAGAGCCTTGTTTACTCACTGAGCTGCAAACCACCCTCTTGGCAATGGGAAGCCCAAATGTACCTCCACTCACTGGTTGATGGCCACAGAAACCATCTGAGCAGTTTCCCTTTAGTTTAAGTTTTTAATTTCTATTTAAACACTGGGATGTGGGTTCCACAGTAACAGGGACTTTCTGTTGTGTCACTGCTGTGTCCCCTGCTCCTAAAACAGTGCTCAGTACTTAGAAGGTGGTACTCAATAAATAACTGTTGAATAATTGAATATATTTTAAAGGAAATACTCCTTGTGGGAGTGTAGAAAGGTCCTGTGGAACCTTAATATAAACGATAAATGTGAGCACAGGCTCAAAGGGAGTGAGGGAGAAGTGATGTGTAAGGAAGCTGTAGCAACCTGCCTACTCTATTATATTTACATTTACATTATAAGTGTGGTAGACACACAAGTAATGCCCATAGGTTGAAATCTTAATAGAACTGGCTAAAGATATACTTCAGAGACAAATTGTAATCTTATGCAGTCAAGTTCTTTGAAAAGGAAAGCAACTTTTTGTTTTGACGTAAACTGGTCATTAAAAAATCTTTTCATTTCCTGTTTTTATTTCTTCATTTCAGTGGAAGGATTTTGGTGTTATCCTCGAATGTAATCTAAACTAGCTGTGAAACCCAAATGGTTTTCAGTCCTTGCTTCCAGGCCTAGGCCTGTAGGAGAGTCAGTCACTCAAGTCTGAAAGATACAGGGCAGCTGTGTTCCTTTTGGCAGCTGTGTGCCTTCTCCTGAGCACTGTTTTAGGGCTGAGACTAAAACTGAGAGCTGCACTTGAGATCACTCATCTCTTCTAAGCCTTTCTGTGCTTCTCAGAACCGAAAATCAATTTTATGTAGGAAGAGTAACTGATCCCATATTGAGGAGGTCTGTACAGGTGAGTCTGTGCCCTCTGTCACAGTTGTAAACTGGGACTTTGCATATTCATGAACAGAGACTCTCCATAGGACACCCAGACCCAGAAGCGTGAGAGAACAGTGACATCCTGTGGCTAGCTGGGTGCATTTCTGATGTTCAGAGCACACAGATGGTGAAGGGTGGAGCTCACTCTGCTCCCGATGCTGACTTCTGCTTTTGTCCTTCCAAGCCCTGGGAACCCTGTGAAACTCTAGAAAGATTCTGTATTCATACCAACCAGGTTCTACCAATAATATCTGTCCTTCCATATTCTCTCCTGGGTTTTTACTTTCAGGATAATCATTCATCTCTCTGGAGTTGCAATGTTTGAAGTTGTATTATAAAATTTAATTAATGTTAGTGTTCAACATTTGAGAAAATGGAAAATTCCAAAACTATATTTTTTCTAGTCTTAAAAATAAGGTTTGTCATTCATTCAATAAATGTTTATTGTTCACCTACTAAGTGCCAGGCAGTGAGTAAGAGGAATTCTAACCCTCTTGGAGATTGCATTCTCATTGGAAAAGACAGACAGTAATGTACACAAACCTGTTCAGATATATATCTATAGATATTGCATAAAGTCAAGTCATGGTAAATGCCAAAAAGAAAAGTGAAACAGGTAAGGATAGCGAATTTGATAAGGGGACTGGTGTTCTTTTGAATGACAATCGGCAAGGTCTCTCTGAGGACATTTGAGCAAGCACCTGAATTGTGGGGTCAGATCATGTCTACATCACGGGAAGAGTATTTCAAATGTAGAGAAAAGAAAATGATAAAAATAACTGTTTTGTGAAATCAAGATTCCAGAGAAAATTAAAAATGAGATTGTCAGTAGTGAAATAAAAATATTTATATAAAAGCAATTTTAACATTATTTCTGAAGATGAAAAGAAGTTATAAGCCTAAGCTCGACCTTCACACTTCAGACAGGATAGTACATAACTTAATTACAGTCCATCTTTAAATTAGGAATTCAGATTTAAAGTAAAATAGTGTCATATAATTACAAAATGCCACTATTCACAGTTTATTTCCATGAAAAGGCAAAGAGTCAGGAATGTGGATAGTCACATGCTTCATCCAGCCCCCTACCCCAAGCGCTTACAACAGGACACAGGCCTCCCAGTGGTAGCTGAGCATGCTCTCATGCCCTTCCTCCCTCCCCCCACCTCCTTCTCACACACACACAGTGGAGAGTTTTCACATTCATCATGGTATTTAGTGAGGATACAGCTTCAGGAAAGATAACTTTTTTCTTTTTATTTCCTCTTTTTCGGGTTTAAAACGTATCTTTGAGAGTACAACTTGTTTAATTTTTACCTATGTGATACTGTGTAAGTTTAACCACCCCCAGATCAAGATAGAAAACATCCCCAACTCCTCAGAAGTCTCTCCTTTGTCCCCTCTCTACCCTCAAAAAGTAATCAGTATTCCAATTTTTATCAGTACACATTTATTCAGCCTGTTTTTTGAACTTCCTATAAATAAAATCATATAGCATATACTGGTGATGCTAGAGCTGGGGAGCGGCTGCAAATACAGTTGAAGCTTCGCTCACTCTTTCGCTGATCACCTCCTGCTGTGCGGCCAGGTGCCTCACAGGCCATGGACCAGTACCAGGCAATGCACAGGCTCTGGCACTTGAAAGGTACAGTGGACATCATTGCTATTAGAGCTATGGAGTATTAATCCGGGGGACTGGCTTCACTGTAGAGGTGACTGGAGTTCAAGCAGACACTAAAGGGTGAGTGTGTATGTGAGGAAGAGGAAAGGATGGTTACAGAAGACCGTTTCAGCAGAAGGAAACAGCATCTATAGGCATTTTGATGAGGAAAAGTGCCTGGCAATAAGAGAAACTGAGAAATGGCCAATAAATCTCTAGAGGGTGGAAATGAAACAAGGCAAAGGATGGTGCCAGATGAGGCTGGAGAAGCAGGCGGGGCCTAAATCACAGCCGTGGTGAAGATTGCTGCTGGTATCTCAAGAGCGATGATAAACCATTGAAGGGTCTGAAGCAAGAAAGCTACAAGATAAGAGATGCCTTCAAAAAAATCTCTTTGGCTAGTTGTGAAATGATTGGAGAGAGCAAAAATGGATATGAAAAACCACCTCTTCAAGACTATTACAGCGGCTGGTGTTGGGATGTGTGGCTCTCACTAGAGCCTTGTTTACTCACTGAGCTGCAAACCACCCTCTTGGCAATGGGAAGCCCAAATGTACCTCCACTCACTGGTTGATGGCCACAGAAACCATCTGAGCAGTTTCCCTTTAGTTTAAGTTTTTAATTTCTATTTAAACACTGGGATGTGGGTTCCACAGTAACAGGGACTTTCTGTTGTGTCACTGCTGTGTCCCCTGCTCCTAAAACAGTGCTCAGTACTTAGAAGGTGGTACTCAATAAATAACTGTTGAATAATTGAATATATTTTAAAGGAAATACTCCTTATGGGAGTGTAGAAAGGTCCTGTGGAACCTTAATATAAACGATAAATGTGAGCACAGGCTCAAAGGGAGTGAGGGAGAAGTGATGTGTAAGGAAGCTGTAGCAACCTGCCTACTCTATTATATTTACATTTACATTATAAGTGTGGTAGACACACAAGTAATGCCCATAGGTTGAAATCTTAATAGAACTGGCTAAAGATATACTTCAGAGACAAATTGTAATCTTATGCAGTCAAGTTCTTTGAAAAGGAAAGCAACTTTTTGTTTTGACGTAAACTGGTCATTAAAAAATCTTTTCATTTCCTGTTTTTATTTCTTCATTTCAGTGGAAGGATTTTGGTGTTATCCTCGAATGTAATCTAAACTAGCTGTGAAACCCAAATGGTTTTCAGTCCTTGCTTCCAGGCCTAGGCCTGTAGGAGAGTCAGTCACTCAAGTCTGAAAGATACAGGGCAGCTGTGTTCCTTTTGGCAGCTGTGTGCCTTCTCCTGAGCACTGTTTTAGGGCTGAGACTAAAACTGAGAGCTGCACTTGAGATCACTCATCTCTTCTAAGCCTTTCTGTGCTTCTCAGAACCGAAAATCAATTTTATGTAGGAAGAGTAACTGATCCCATATTGAGGAGGTCTGTACAGGTGAGTCTGTGCCCTCTGTCACAGTTGTAAACTGGGACTTTGCATATTCATGAACAGAGACTCTCCATAGGACACCCAGACCCAGAAGCGTGAGAGAACAGTGACATCCTGTGGCTAGCTGGGTGCATTTCTGATGTTCAGAGCACACAGATGGTGAAGGGTGGAGCTCACTCTGCTCCCGATGCTGACTTCTGCTTTTGTCCTTCCAAGCCCTGGGAACCCTGTGAAACTCTAGAAAGATTCTGTATTCATACCAACCAGGTTCTACCAATAATATCTGTCCTTCCATATTCTCTCCTGGGTTTTTACTTTCAGGATAATCATTCATCTCTCTGGAGTTGCAATGTTTGAAGTTGTATTATAAAATTTAATTAATGTTAGTGTTCAACATTTGAGAAAATGGAAAATTCCAAAACTATATTTTTTCTAGTCTTAAAAATAAGGTTTGTCATTCATTCAATAAATGTTTATTGTTCACCTACTAAGTGCCAGGCAGTGAGTAAGAGGAATTCTAACCCTCTTGGAGATTGCATTCTCATTGGAAAAGACAGACAGTAATGTACACAAACCTGTTCAGATATATATCTATAGATATTGCATAAAGTCAAGTCATGGTAAATGCCAAAAAGAAAAGTGAAACAGGTAAGGATAGCGAATTTGATAAGGGGACTGGTGTTCTTTTGAATGACAATCGGCAAGGTCTCTCTGAGGACATTTGAGCAAGCACCTGAATTGTGGGGTCAGATCATGTCTACATCACGGGAAGAGTATTTCAAATGTAGAGAAAAGAAAATGATAAAAATAACTGTTTTGTGAAATCAAGATTCCAGAGAAAATTAAAAATGAGATTGTCAGTAGTGAAATAAAAATATTTATATAAAAGCAATTTTAACATTATTTCTGAAGATGAAAAGAAGTTATAAGCCTAAGCTCAACCTTCACACTTCAGACAGGATAGTACATAACTTAATTACAGTCCATCTTTAAATTAGGAATTCAGATTTAAAGTAAAATAGTGTCATATAATTACAAAATGCCACTATTCACAGTTTATTTCCATGAAAAGGCAAAGAGTCAGGAATGTGGATAGTCACATGCTTCATCCAGCCCCCTACCCCAAGCGCTTACAACAGGACACAGGCCTCCCAGTGGTAGCTGAGCATGCTCTCATGCCCTTCCTCCCTCCCCCCACCTCCTTCTCACACACACACAGTGGAGAGTTTTCACATTCATCATGGTATTTAGTGAGGATACAGCTTCAGGAAAGATAACTTTTTTCTTTTTATTTCCTCTTTTTCGGGTTTAAAACGTATCTTTGAGAGTACAACTTGTTTAATTTTTACCTATGTGATACATGTGTAAGTTTAACCACCCCCAGATCAAGATAGAAAACATCCCCAACTCCTCAGAAGTCTCTCCTTTGTCCCCTCTCTACCCTCAAAAAGTAATCAGTATTCCAATTTTTATCAGTACACATTTATTCAGCCTGTTTTTTGAACTTCCTATAAATAAAATCATATAGCATATACTCATTTGGGGTCTGGGTTCTTTGGTTCAACATTATTTACCTGTAAGATTCACTCAAGTTCCTGCATGAGGCTGTAATCCACTTGTTTTCATTGCTGTCCAGTATTCCATTATATGAATATGCTGCAGTTTATATATGTTCTATTGTTGAAGCACTTTAGGGTTATTTCTTGTTTGGAGTTAATACAAAAAAATCTGTTAACTTTTTTATATGTGTTTTTTTGGCAAGAATAAGTATTTATTTTTGTTAAGTATATATCCAGGATTTCAAATTACTGATTCATAAACTGGGCCAGCTATAAAATTTGCAGGGCCCAGTACAAAATGAAAATGTAAGGTTCCTTGTTCAAAAAGTTAGGGAAAGTGCCATTAAAGGTGTTAAATATAAAGCTTTTCTTTTTTGTATGATCTCTTTCAACTTGTCATGGTATTCTTTTATTTGCTATTTAATGTCACTCTAAATAAAAATTAAAATGCTTAGACATTAGCATAAATTTCACCATTCACCTTTATATTGTGCAATGGCAGTTTTAAATGCAAATACAAGAGCATTTAACTTGTGTGCAGAATCACTGAAATTACACAATTTATATTTCATAGCTCGTACATGCATATGTATTTCATTCTAAAATAACAGTGAAAATGCAGCATTGAACTAAGTCAGCTATTTTTATTTTGCTTCTTGGTACACGCACATTGCACCAACACTTTCTACCCTCAGCTTACTGGTGAGAAAGGAGAACTAAAAGAAAAAAGAACTATAAGTTGCCCTATTTTTCTGTTTCCTTCCATGTTATCATTTGCAGCATATATGTTTGGCTAATGCAAGGAAGTAAGATGAGTAAGAAAGGATTTGATGGGATTCTTCGGTTTTCCATGTTCCTTAAAAAAGTGTTGCTTTCTTCCTATGTTCAGAGCAAGTTCTGGTTCTAGTAGAAACAAAACTTCTCAGGGACATCAGTGTCCCCCACTTACCTTCTACTCCTCTGAGTCTCTCTGAACTCCCAGGTATTGTGGTTCCAGCAGAATTCTGTGCTCATGGGCATGGTGAATGCTCTACACAAGTCGGGTAGCAAGGAAAGGCGGCCGACATACAAATTGCACTTACCTCCTTGCTCAGGTGCATGCTCCATAGTCTCGTAAAACTTCACTTACAAAAAACGAGCTGAAAGATAAAATCACTAAGAATTTCAAGACATTGACAGCAGAGCATCGGGCTCTTCAGACCCTAAGAGACTGTGCAAGTCTGAAGCTGGCCCTGTTTGGAAAACTGCTGAATATTATTTTCCAAAGTAGCTTTACCACTCGCATCGGCAATATATGAAAATTTAACACACGCCAGCAATATATGAAAGTTCTTGTTGCTCCAACTCCTCACCAACACTTGGTACTGTTTAAGCATCCCAGTGGGAGTGTCCTCGGCTCTCATTGTGGTTTTAATTTGCATTTCCTGGATGACCAATCATGTTCAGAATCCTGGTGTCTACTTTGATATTTTCTTTTGTTGAAATTCCTGTTAAAACTTTTGCTCATTTTTATACTGGATTATCTATCTTTTCCTCATCAACTTATAAAGCTATTCAGATTTTCCGCATTCTTTCGATGTACATATGTATTGCAAATTTCTTCTGCTCTGTACTTTCTCAGTTGCTTAAAGGAATATTTTTGATAAATAGCAATTGTCAATTTTAATAAATTCTAATTTATCAATTTATGACTTTATAGTATAAAGTCTTGATATCTTGGTATAAAACGTCCAATTTTGCCCTTCTTCAAGATTATGTTGGTCGGTCCAGGCCTCTTTTGAAATAACAATTTCAAAATGACATATATGCTAACCTAGCATTTTCGAAACTCTTCAAATCTAAATTCTTTAAACTACCCAGCAGAGGGAACTATGATATAACTGAGTAAAGCCAAACTACCTCTGGATTTGGACCAAAGTAGAGTATTAATGTTGTGCTTTTTCTTTCCATGTCAGAAAAACAGGACTCTTTCGTTTCTTTCCCCATACTCTGGCCAATTAGCATGCCTGGTAGGTGCAATCGCCAGCTGAATTATTACACCGACGGTTGCTGCATTGAGAACTTTTTTGGTATCATGAATGCTAAGGTCATTCGACATTTGCAAGGATTTTCATCTTCTTTATTACCATCATTCTTTATGGTACTGACTGAAGTAACTTCTGTGCCTATTTATGAACCTTTCCAGAAGCTGTTATTTGTCTGTACTGTTTCCATTTTCCATAGTAGTTCTCAATCTCCAAACAGAAAATGACCAACCATTACAAATCCTTGTATTAAAGAATATTCTTTGAAATTAAGTGAAAGTTGCCCACTAACCAGAATATATATATAAAATTGTCTATTATTATGGCTGCCCTAACAAAGGTGGCTTAAATGACAGAAATGTATTATCTCACGGTTCTGGAGGCTAGAAGGCTAGAAGTCTGAAATCAAGGTGTTAGCAACATTGGTTCCTTCTGAGGGTTGTGAGGAAGAGTCTGCCCTAACTTCTGCCTAGCTACTGCTGGTTTACCAGCGATCTTGGGCGTTCCTTGGTTTGTAGATGCACAACCACAATATCTGCCTTTCTGTTTATGTGGTATTCTTTCCACACAAATGTTTGCACTCAGATTTCTCCTTTCTATAAGAACACAAGTCATTTGGATTTTAGGCACATCCTACTCCAGTATGAAATGGGAAAACTAGAGAAATCCAAATAAAGTCAGGAGTTTACTGAACAGGAATAAGCCAACATAACTTTCTTAGTTTTAAAATTTTACCAAGGCAGTGTAACTGAGTGAGGAATATGCAGAAACTCTCCATAATATCTTTACAAACTTTCTGCACGAAAGTATCTAAATAAAAACTAAAAAGTTTATTTTTTTTTAAATGTGGTATTGGTATGAAAATAGACAAATAGACCAATGAGAAGGATAGAGATCCAGACATAGACCCATACATATATATTGTCAATGGATTTTCAACAAAATGGCTAAAGCAATTTAACATGGACTGAAATTTTTTTTGAGCAAACGGCACAGAAACAATAGGACATCTGCATGGCAAAAAGAATTAATTTCTACTTTTCTGTCATGATATATGTAAAAATTAACTCACAATGTATTATAGATTTAATTGTAAAAGGTAAAACCATAAAATTTATAGGAGAAAACATTTTCAATGTTGGGCTACACAAAGATTTCTTAGATGGGACACCAAAACACAACTGAAAGGAAAATACTTGAAAAAGTGGACTTTATCAATATGAAAAACTTTTGCTCTTGCAGACATCACTATAAAAATTAAAAAGCAAGCCATAAACTGAGGGAAAATATTTGCAACACAAATATCTCTGACAAAGGACTGGTATCCAGAATACATAAAGGACTTGTACAACTCAATAATAAGATACAACCCAAATGTTCATCAACAGGAAATTGGATAAATCAAATGTGGTATATTCATATAATGGAATGTCAGGGAAACAATACTCCATGGATATTTTCACGTTTCTGGACGGTTTGTCTTTCTGAGCAAAGGAATTTGGCACATCATAGAATATCTCCTGTTCCCCAGACTCATTTGCTCCTCATGTTGCAAGGGTGTTAGACCTGAAGCCATGTTTTCCCCTTCAAAAGATAACAAAACTTACTTTCCCGAGAGCCAATGTTTGCAGTCCAGAGTAGGGACTTTTCCCTTTGCCTTCCTGGAAGAATTCATTTACTTTCCAAAGTACTTGTTTACATTAGGGAGATAGGGTTGCTTTCCCTCTCTCAGAAAGTGAGAGTGGAGGTTAAGCTGTGTGTAGCCTGTATAAACTTCCAGGCTCCTAATTTTGGGCTTCCTCTCCTGTGATACATGCATAGGATCATCACATCACCCAGAAAGAGAAGAACTGATACAGTTATTGCTGTATGTAATAATAACTCTGATTTCTACCTTAGAAACCTCACATTTGCTTTTGGCATAAAAATAAACAAATATAGATACTAAAAACTTATCATGGAACACTCCTAGCAATAAAAAAGATAAAAACTACTGATACATGTAACAATATAAATGAACCTCAAAGACATAATTGTCAACAAAAGAAGCCAGACATGAAAGAATATGTACTATATGGTTCCATTAAGAGGAAGATAAAGAAGAATCAAAACTAATCAAACAGTAAAGGAAGTCAAAATAGTGATTTCCTCCGTCAGAGGTGTCTGAAAAGGAGCACGAGGGAATCTTCTGAGGTGATGGAAATATTCTATTTTTTGATCTGAGGTCGGTAACATGGTTGTGTATATATGAAAAAGTTAAGATTAGTGTGCTTTGTGCACTTTATTTTATGTATGTTATGCTTTGATTTTTTTTTAAAAAAAGGATTTTAAAAAAAAAAAAAAAAACCTCAGCCAGTTGTTTTGTGGGAATTGGTAAGGGATTCTAAAATATATATGGAAATGCAAAAGGTAAAAAGTAGCCACGGTATAAGAATAAAATGTAGGGGCTTGCTCTATCAGCAAAAAGATTAAGTAATTAAAATAGTGTGGTACTGGCAGAATAATAGACAGACCAATGGAACAGAGTATAGTCTATAAACAGACCTATTCATGAATGACATTTAAATTTTGAAGAAGTTGGACCTGAAAAGCTGTAGAGAAAGAATGGTTTTTCAGTAAATAGCGATGGGTCAATTGGACTCACATAAAAAATAAAACTTGAACCCCTTCTTTACATCATATAAAAAAATCAATTCTAGGCAATATCATAATTTGAAATGCGAAAAATAAAACAATAAAGCTTTCAGAAGATAAGTCAGAAGAATATCTTCATGACCTTCGGGTGACATAACATGTTTTAAACAGGATATAATATATAATGACCATAAAAGAAATAACTGGTAAGTTAGCTATATTACATTTAAGAACTTCTTTTATTACTCTAATAAGAGACTAGAAAGGCAAGCCACAACAAGAGGAAAAATATTTGCAACATATATAATTGCTAAAGGCCTCATATTTAGCATATGTAACAAATTCCTTCAAATTAAAAGGCAATCTGATAGAAGAAATAAGGAAGAAACTTCGGCAGATCCATGGTGACACAAAAGGCTAATAAACTTATAAAAAAAGTT
>NW_011888805.1:9868488-9873185 GCF_000151845.1 Pteropus vampyrus
GACAACAACTGAGGAGAACGAAAAGAAGACTATTATTATTATTATTATTATTGTATCATTATTATTATTATTCCTGGAAACTAGAGTTAAACTGGAATAGGAAAACTCTGTATTATTTGTTTGTGATTTAGTGCTGGGGTTGAGGGCGAGAGGTGTTTGTTTGTGGCCTTTCTGACCAGAAAGCCCAGAAACCCATACATCAGGCTCCAAAAATTAAAATCTCAGCATGGTAAGTCATGGCAAGAAGCGTAGGGATCTTTATGAGTAGAAGAAAATATTCATTTGAATATGTTGAATCATTTCAAAAATCTACTACTAGGGTTTCTTTTGACTGGGAAGGTTTAGACGGGGAGAGACTCAGACTACCTCTTCCTGAAGTTCACCAGGGTGGGTAAGAATTTAAAGGTACACAGGAAACTCCCTAAGGTGTTTCCCTAAGGTGAGTTCTAAGTCACAGCTAAAAACAAAAGAAAAGTCCTGACTGCACTCTTTAATTCAATGCATGGAAAACATCAATTGAACACCTAGCAATTTCTCAGGTCACATTCATTCTCCAAAACCACAGGTATACTGAGGAGAGAGTAGTGAGTGTGTTAACAGGTATGAGACTAGTGAAATTCTGACTTGCTGTCTGACATGTGCAAAGGGGATCCTAGGAGGAAGGGAGAGGGGGAAGGAAGGGCATACATTACAGCAGTCCCCAACCCCTGGGCCATGGACCAGTACTGGTCCAAAGCCTGTTAGGAACTGGGCTGCACAGCAGAAGGTGAATGGCTAGAAAACAAGGGAAGCTTCATCTGTATTTGCAGCCACTCCCAGCACTAGCATCAGACCTCAGCTCCACCTCAGATCATCAGGCATTGGATTCTCATAGGAGCACCAGTCCCTGGTGCCAAAAAGGTTAGGGAGCCCTGCATTAGACTAATGACTCACAAACAAGGGGCAGCCCACTTGCGGGGGCAAAGGATGCCAAGTCCCAGAAGCCCTTCCCATTTCCTAGAGGGAGGAAACAAGGAGCTGTTACTTTGCAAGTTAAGAAGGGTGAGGGATAGTTACGTATATGTCCACTTTAGTCCCTGGAGGGGCAGGAACGACTTATGTTTGAACAGAAATGCGCACAAATCCTAAAGCTTAGATACTGAAAAAATGATTGGCCCATAATACTTTTGTAGCAAATATACATCATATTTAACCCACTAGACTTAAAATGATAATGATGGAGCTAAACTAATATAATTTATAGCTAGTAAGAACAGTAACTCAGGATAATGCTGATGATGTACTAATACGATAGAGTCCTTCCTAAAATTATCAGTCCTTCCTAAACGCTTACTGAATCAGTAAGAGTCCAGCCAGGAAAATAGAAACCATAACAGTTATTTTAACAGGAAGAATCTGCTATGAGGAATTGGTTAAACAGATGTTGAACTAAAAAAGTAAAGAGGGGATTGTGAGACAGACAAAGGGAGTAAGTACAAGAAGCAACTACCAGCCCTGGGGCTGAAGGAACAAAGGAAAGAAGTTGGGTTATGTCCTGGAAGAAGCAGTCAGGAAACTGGAACTCAGACCTCTGGGAATGGGGCATGGCCAACCCATCGCTGGTGTCTCTGAGGCAGTAGAATAAGGCTGATGCTGGCAGTACAGGAAGAAGCTGAAAACTAGAGCTACATCCAGCAGCTCGCGCTGGGGTAGAGCCACTGTGGGGGCATTGCTGGCAAGAGCAGCAAATAAGAAGCTGCAGGTCGCTTTGCTCCTCCTCCTGCTTTCAATATTCTTCCAGCGCCTCCTATTAGTGGATCCTGAAGGACTCCGCTGACAAAAAGAAATGTGGTTTGCAGAGTCCTAGGTTCTGTATCACAAAGCCAAGTCCCAGCCAAAGGGACAACCTGACCTGGATTCATCCTATGTTTCCAAGACTTTCTGGGGAGGAGGAAGTAGCACATTTAGAGGACCTTGAAAATCCTATCCATCCTTTAACTCCCTCCCACAAAAAAAAAAAACTTTTTTTTTTTTTTTTTTTTTTTATTACTGAAGATTCTTTTCTCTAAGACAAAGGTAGTTGATTTAATTTTAGGGTCGTTTCTCTTTATTTGTACATCTGAAAAGTTATTTGTAAGGGAAAGAGAGAGAACACATCTGAAGTAAATCGTTTATTCTATTTTCAGACTGTGCCCAATTTTTATAACACCCTGTCAAGGACTATAGCTGAGACTGGCTCTCAGATTTTCCCTATACTATTTCAACACATTTCTTAATTTCAACCCCCTGACCTCCCATTATGAAGAGCATGGGACCTAGAATCAGGCCTGTTTGTAAGTCTGGCAGGCTTGGGAGATTTCATTCAGGCTGAAATCACAACTTTCTGAGTTTCATTTTCCTCATCTGTAAAATGGGACACTACTGAATTGCAGGTGGTGAGGATTAAATGAAATCGGATACAATGTATGGCAGAGTGCCTGATAGTATGCTGAGAAATAAATGTCCATTTCATTATTCTTCCAACATTGAACTCTGAGATTTCAAGTTATAGAGACATGACCTTCAGGCCCAAACCTGAATCACCATCTAGAATCACCTTCTTTTTTTTATTAGTTCAAGTATACATTACATTGGTTAGACATTTGTATAGTTTATGAAACGATCTTCCTGATTACTCTGCCTTCTCTCTGTCTCTACACATAGCCATTCCCTTACTGCTGTTTGCATTCCCTATGCCAAGCTCCCCATGAATCACTTCTCAACTTGCTCACCTCACTCTCCTTACTGGAGTGAGATTTTACCTGCAGTAGTGACCTGATTGGTTGGGGCTGTGGAAACTCTCATAGACTCTCAGAACTAAAACGATGAGTGGCTGAGGACTAGACATCGCGGGGACCCTCCCCTCGCCCTGGCATCTAGCTCTAGCTCGGCGGGACGCGGGTGGGGCGCGCACCTGGCACCGCCTCCCTGAGCGCCGGGCCCCCAGCAGCGCCGCGCGCAGCTGGCATTGCCTGCCCCCAGCGCCGAGCGGAAGCCGCGCCGCCGCCGTCCACGGCCCGAGGGGTCGTCGGAAGCTGCGGGCCGCTCTCTGAGATGTGACCCGGCCCTGCCACCCATGCCGGGCCCCCGACTCCCAGCGAGGGCAGAGGCCAGAAGGGCCCCGGGGCCCGGTCGCCCGGCCCTGCCGCTGCTGCTGCCACCGCTGCTGCTACTCGCGGCCGCGCCGTCGGGACTCGCAGGTAGGTGGGTCGCCCCCGGGCACTGCCAAGTTCGGGACGCGGACGCAACCGGACAGCCCAGCGTGGCCCAGCTCCGTCCCGCCCGCTGTGTTTCGCTTTTCCGCGAGCGGAGCGGGAGGCGAGGGGTCTGCGCAGGGAGCCCCAGGGAGGCACACACCAACTCACCGCCGCCTCTGATGCGCCCGGTTCTGCGTCAAGTTTGCACCACCCGGCGTTTCCCACGGTCCCTTGCGGGGGTTGCAGTGGGCTGGAGGAGGTTTGACGGTGGTCGCTCAGACTGGTACCCACAGCTCGGAGCGTGCAGTCCGTGAATGTGACCGTGCGCCATGCTCTCAGCTGCACGTCGCAGGCTCCCGACACCCGTGCGGTCTAGATTTCCTGTCTAGATTATGCTCTCCGGCCACCGCGACCTGTCGCCCTTTCACAGGAAACTCCCTGCAGCTGAGGTGATGTCTGCGCTTTAAAAAACTAAACTCCCTGAAAGGGTCTGTCTGCCCCGGAAGGGACAGGAGCTAGAAAGAGGCAGTTTTTAAAGTCGTACTCCCTCTCCTGGGCAAGTCGTTTTTTTCCTTTGAAGGTGCGACCATGTATAGATTTGTGCTCTTTGTTTTTTTGGAAATAACAAAATTTATAACTGATCCATGACATAAGGTAACTAAAGTTTTTTGGGGGTTTTGTTTTTAAGTTTAAACTCTATCAGCTGGAAACCAGTAAACCAGAATGATCTATTAACCTGATTTTTTTTCTTCTGTATTTCTGGTATAGAGAAAAAGATTTTTTTCCCTAAGATAGCTCTTTTTTAATTGATATGCATATCATATTAGTTTCAGTTGTACAACATATGATTCCACATTTGTATATATTGGGATCACCACACAGAGTTAATGCAATATTATTGATTATGGTCCCCATGCTGGACATTACATCCCTATGACTCATTTATTTTGTAAGTAGAAGTTTGTATCCCTTCACCTAACTGTGCCCCTCCCAACTCCCCCACCCCTCTGGCAACCACCAATCTGTTCTCTATGAGTCAGGTTTTGTTTTGTTTGTTTGTTTTGTGTGGTTTTTTTTAGATTCTACATATAAGTGAAATCACAATATTTGTCTTTATATGTCTGACTTAATTTCACTTAGCATAATATTGTCAAGGTCCATCCATGTTGTCACAAATAGCAAGATTTTATTCTTTTTTATGTCTGAGTAGTATTTCATTAAACATACACACCCCCCACATCTTCTTTATCCATTCATTCATCAATGGACACTTAGGTTGTTTCCATATCTTGGCCATTGTAAATAATTCTGCTATAAACATAGGGACACATATATCTTTTCAAATTAGTGTTTTTGTTTTCTTCAGATAAATACCCAGAAGTGGAATTGCTGGATCATGTAGTAGTTCTATTTCTAATTTTTTAAGGAACCTCTTTACTGTTTAATAGTGGCTGCACCAATTTACATTTCCACCAATGGTGC
>NW_011888805.1:9873235-9875965 GCF_000151845.1 Pteropus vampyrus
GGACGCGGACGCAACCGGACAGCCCAGCGTGGCCCAGCTCCGTCCCGCCCGCTGTGTTTCGCTTTTCCGCGAGCGGAGCGGGAGGCGAGGGGTCTGCGCAGGGAGCCCCAGGGAGGCACACACCAACTCACCGCCGCCTCTGATGCGCCCGGTTCTGCGTCAAGTTTGCACCACCCGGCGTTTCCCACGGTCCCTTGCGGGGGTTGCAGTGGGCTGGAGGAGGTTTGACGGTGGTCGCTCAGACTGGTACCCACAGCTCGGAGCGTGCAGTCCGTGAATGTGACCGTGCGCCATGCTCTCAGCTGCACGTCGCAGGCTCCCGACACCCGTGCGGTCTAGATTTCCTGTCTAGATTATGCTCTCCGGCCACCGCGACCTGTCGCCCTTTCACAGGAAACTCCCTGCAGCTGAGGTGATGTCTGCGCTTTAAAAAACTAAACTCCCTGAAAGGGTCTGTCTGCCCCGGAAGGGACAGGAGCTAGAAAGAGGCAGTTTTTAAAGTCGTACTCCCTCTCCTGGGCAAGTCGTTTTTTTCCTTTGAAGGTGCGACCATGTATAGATTTGTGCTCTTTGTTTTTTTGGAAATAACAAAATTTATAACTGATCCATGACATAAGGTAACTAAAGTTTTTTGGGGGTTTTGTTTTTAAGTTTAAACTCTATCAGCTGGAAACCAGTAAACCAGAATGATCTATTAACCTGATTTTTTTTCTTCTGTATTTCTGGTATAGAGAAAAAGATTTTTTTCCCTAAGATAGCTCTTTTTTAATTGATATGCATATCATATTAGTTTCAGTTGTACAACATATGATTCCACATTTGTATATATTGGGATCACCACACAGAGTTAATGCAATATTATTGATTATGGTCCCCATGCTGGACATTACATCCCTATGACTCATTTATTTTGTAAGTAGAAGTTTGTATCCCTTCACCTAACTGTGCCCCTCCCAACTCCCCCACCCCTCTGGCAACCACCAATCTGTTCTCTATGAGTCAGGTTTTGTTTTGTTTGTTTGTTTTGTGTGGTTTTTTTTAGATTCTACATATAAGTGAAATCACAATATTTGTCTTTATATGTCTGACTTAATTTCACTTAGCATAATATTGTCAAGGTCCATCCATGTTGTCACAAATAGCAAGATTTTATTCTTTTTTATGTCTGAGTAGTATTTCATTAAACATACACACCCCCCACATCTTCTTTATCCATTCATTCATCAATGGACACTTAGGTTGTTTCCATATCTTGGCCATTGTAAATAATTCTGCTATAAACATAGGGACACATATATCTTTTCAAATTAGTGTTTTTGTTTTCTTCAGATAAATACCCAGAAGTGGAATTGCTGGATCATGTAGTAGTTCTATTTCTAATTTTTTAAGGAACCTCTTTACTGTTTAATAGTGGCTGCACCAATTTACATTTCCACCAATGGTGCATGGGGGTTCCATTTTCTCCACATCCTCACTAATACTTGTTATTTGTTGGCTTTTTGATAATAGACATTCTGACAGATATGAGGTGATACTCACTGAGACTTTGATTTGCATTTGCCTGGTGATTAGTGATACTTATTTATTAGTGATACTTATTAGTGAGCTTATTTTCATGTGCCTGTTGGCCAATCGTATGTCTTCTTTGGAAAAATGTCTATTCAGATCCTCTGCTCATTTTTAAATCAGATTGTTTGGGGTTTTTTGGTTATTGAATTGTATGAATCTTTTATATATTTTCAACATTAACCTCTTATTGGATATGCAATTTGCAAATATTTTCTCCCATTCAGCAGATTGCCTTTTCACTTTGTTGATGGTTTCCTTTGGTGTGCAGAAGCTTTTTAGTTTGATGTCATTCCATTTGGTTACTTTTGCTTTGGTTTCCCTTGCCTTTAGTGTCAAGTCCAAAAAATAATCACCAAAACTGATGTCAAGGAGATTACCTCCTAAGTTTTTTCCTACGAGTTTTATGGTATCAGATCTTACATTCAAGTATCTAATCTATTTTAAATTAATTTTTGTGTATGGCGTAAGATAGTGGTCCAGTTTCATTCTTTTCCATGTGCTGTCTAGTTTTCTCAGCATTTATTGAAGAAACTATCCTTTCTCATTGTATATTCTTGGCTCCTTTGTCATAAATTAATTGAACATATATGTATGGGTTTATTTCTGGGGCTCTCTATTCTGCTCCACTGATATATCTGTTTTTATACCAATACCATAATGTTTTGGTTACTACAACTTTATAATATATTTTGAAATCAGGAAGCATGGTGCCTCGAGCTCTGTTCTTCTTTCTCAAGGTTGCTTTGGCTATTTGGGTATTTTTTTGGTTCCATACAAATTTTAGGATTCTTTGTTCTATTTCTGTCAAAAATGCCATTGCAATTTTGATTGCATCTACAAATTGTTTGGGAAAATATGGACATTTTAAGAATGTTAATTCTTCCACTGCATGAGCATGGAATATCTTTCCATTTATTTGTGTCTCCTTTAATTTCTTTCATCAGTGTCTTATAGCTTTCTGTACAGATCTTTTACCTTCTTGGTTAAATTTATTCTTAGATATTTTATTCTTTTTTTATTCAGTTGTTAATGGGATTGTTTACTTAAGTTCTCTTTCTGCTAGTTTATTGTTAATGTATAAAAATGCAACAGATTTTTGCATGTTAATTTTATACCAGCAACTTTACTTAATTTGTTTATTAGCTTAACACTTTTTTGGTG
>NW_011888805.1:9876286-9877133 GCF_000151845.1 Pteropus vampyrus
TCGTGAAATGAGTTTGGAAGAATTTCCTCCCCTTCAGCTTTTTGGCAGAATCTGAGAATGACAGGTATTAAATCTTTTTTGAATGTTCGATAGAATTCACCACTGAGACCATCTGGCCGTGGACTTGGTTGGGAATTTTTTGATTACTGATTCAATCTCCTTACTAGTAATCAGGATTCAGTCTTGGAAGATTGTATGTTTCTAGGAATTTATCCATTTCTTCTAGGTTGTCCAATTTGTTGGAGTATAATTGTTTGTAATATTCTTATGATTCTTTGTATTTCTTTGGTTACTTCTACTTTTTCATTTCTAATTTTATTTCTTCGATCCCTCTCTTATTTTCTTAGTGAGTCTATCTGAATCGTTGCTAATTCTGTTCATCTTTTCAAAGAACCAGCTCTTAGTTTCATTAATCTTTTCCATTGTCTTTTTAGTCCCTATTTCATTTATTTCTGCTCTGATCATTAGTATTTTTTTCCTTCTACTAAATTTGAGCTTTGTTTTTGTTCTCTTTCTAGTTCCTTTAGGTGTAAAATTAGATTGTTTATTTGAGATTTTTCTTATTTCTTGAGATAGGCCTGTTTCACTATAAACTTCCCTCTTAGAACTGCTTTTGCTGTAGTCCATAGATTTTGGTATGTTGTATATCTATTTTCATTTGTCTCAAGGTATTTTTTTTAATTTTTCCTTTGATTTCTTCATTAACCCATTGATTTTCAGTTGCATATTATTTAATCTCTACATATTTGTGATTTTTTCCAGTTTTCTTCTTGTAATTGATTCCTAGTTTCATACCATTGGTCAGAAAAGATGTTTAATATGATTTCAGTCTTCTTAAATTTATTGA
>NW_011888805.1:9877183-9889546 GCF_000151845.1 Pteropus vampyrus
TCTTCTTAAATTTATTGAGACTTCTTTTGTGGCCTAACATGATCTATCCTGGAGATTGTTCAATGTGCACTTGAAAAGAATGTGTATTATGCTTTTGGATGAAATGTTTTGTATATATCTATTAAGTCTGCAAGGTCTAATGTGCTGTTTAAAGTTGATGTTTCTTTTTTTTTTTTTTGATGTTTCTTTATTGATTTTATGTCTGCATAATCTATTCCTCAATGTAAGTATGGTATTAAAGTCCTCTACTATTATTGTATTGTTGTCACTTTTTCCCATTATGTCTCAATATTTGCTTTATATGTTTAGTGTTCCTATATTGGGTGCATTAATACAGTCAACTTTTGAACAAAATCCTCAAAATCTTTATAAAATTTCCAAAGAAGGAAAAAATAATAGAGCTCATTATGTCTCTGAATAATTGAGCCTAACCAAAGTTTTGAGCTTTAGAATACAATCTAAATATTACTACTACATTTATGTTTATTGGAACTAGTATACTCTAATTAGTACAGTAAGAGTATTTGTTGAAGTGTCTCCCCTTTGATATAAACATAGCAGCATTAGGTATTTTATTTCACTGAGAAGTCATTCCAGGACATACTTCATACACACCAAATGATTCCCATGAACTAATTAAACTTTCTTCATTTTTTTCAACTTTTTATTTTCAATTAATTTGAGTCTTACAGAAAAGTTGCAGAGATAGTAAAGAGTTCCAATAAATCCCTCACCTAGTTTCCCCCAGTCTTAACATCTTACTTAACCATTGTACAATGTTCAGAACTAGCAAATTAACATTGGTATGATATATTTACTAAATTGTAGACCTTGCTCAAATTTCACCCATTTTCCAACCAATGCTCTTTTTCAGGATCCAGTCCAGGATTCCACATAATGTTAGTTGTTATGTTTCCTTCATCTCTTCCAATCTATGACAGTTCTTCAGCTTTTCTTTGCTTTCATGTCCTTGACACTTTTGAAGAGTTTTGGTCACCTCTTCCTTAGAATGTCCCACCTCTTCCTTAGAATGTCCCTCGGTTTGGGTTTATTTGATGTTTCCTCATGAATACCATGCAAATTACGTTATTTTTGCGTCATATCAAAAGATTCGTAATATCAATATACTTTCTCATTGGTGATGTTAACCTTGGTTAAGGTGGTGTCTGGAGGGTTCCCCACTGTATAGTTAATATTTTTTACTTTGTGTCTAATAAATATCTTGTAGAAAATACTTTGAGATCATGCAAATATCCTGTTTCTCCTCAAAATTACACCCACTAATTTTAGTATCCTTCAGCAGATATCGATCACAATAACTATTATGCCAAATGGTGATTTTTAATTTTTCTCTTTCCTTCTCCATTTATTAATTGGAATTCTGTTGCAAGGAAGAGCTGTCAACTTCTCCCCCACTTATTTATTTATTTGTTTAAATATATCAATATGGACTCAAAAACATTTACTTTATTCTTTGAGTCATAATCTAATACAATTATTGTTATATTTGCTGCTCAAATTATTCCAGCTTTGGCCACTTAAATCTCATTTAGTTTGGCTCCTATGTCCTTTCAACAAGATCCATTCTTTTTGAGCACCTCATTGCTTTTTAACTTATCTTGTATTTTCCCTTCCCAGGCCTGGAATCAACCACTTCCCAAGGAACTTTAGGTCCTTCTACAAGAGAATAGTATTTGGAACCAAATCTGGGTGCTGGGGAAACTCGTTTCTATTGGAATGTTGTTTCAGGGCTCTCTCAATGGACAGAGCTAACCCAGTCATCCACACACATCTGTATGTCTGTATTTATGCATATATATATATATATATATATATATATATATATAAAATATGATGAGCTTACACTAATACCTCTGATTCCAATCCAACAGTACAGAGTTCACATTAGCCTTCTTTTCTTTATTTGTAGCTTCTTTCTCCGACAGTGAGAAACCCAAATATCACATGTACAATAGATTTACCTATTTGTTCAATTTTAGTATAGTTTCAGACTTGCTAACCCATGTTCCTATGAGAAGTACGTTTACTATCTAGATGATAACACTTATATACAGTTCTTTTGCCTTTAGCGTTACAATATCCTGTCAAGATACCATTGACCAAAGTTACTTAGATTAGTCCTTTTTTTCCCTCACATCCTTTATTGTAGTTATGTTATCCATTTGCAATATGGTTAGATTCATTTGTTTCAATTGGGGTTCCCCCACATGATGGTTGTTTTTAATTGTTGGTTGATTTAGAGTTATTTGAAGAGTGTGTAAAACATTACTATGGTTTAAGAGTCAGAGCTGTACAAAAATGGTACACACAGATGCTCCCTCCTCATTCCTGTGACTTAGTAGAATAGATCTACGCCACCTTCCTTAGGTAACCAGTCTTCTTAGTTTCTGGTTTATCCTTCCTGTGTTTATTTTGCACCAATTAGCAGATATGTGTGTGTTGTTTTTTTTTTTTTCATATCCCCATTCTTTCTTACATGAAACATAGCATATAAGGATAGTCTTTTGCACTTTGCTTTTTATTAACAGGATAGTTCTTTTCTTCTTCACAAATCAGAAGTCCTCAAGGGTAGGCCCTGACCATATTAGCCAAACTCATTTCAAAACTAAATTATTTCCAATTTTTCTTCATAGCATGAAAATATTTTGTTTTAAACATACCATATGCTAATAGTCAAGAACCCAGGTCTAAATCTGGATTCTTTACTGCAGCTAATGCAGGATTTGCCTACTCAAATGTTTTTTTTTTTTCATCAGACAAGCTTGTCATTTGTTTTCATCTGACAAGCTTTGATTAATAAATCAAAGAATTGCTTTATTAATACAAAAACACATATATACAAACTATAAAGTGCTAAGAAATTTAAATATCTAAGTCATAGCAAACAGGGGACAGTTCAACATCTAAGATCAACACAATTCTTGAAGGAGTCTGCACCAGATTAGAGTCCCATGGTAGAGAGGGCATCTTCAGAAGTGAGGGGTGTGGGGGGTGTGGCCTGGGTGTAACAGCTTTTCAAGTTCCCTCTCCTCATCAAGGATAATGAGAGGCAACCCATTCAAGAGGAGGTGTGCAATCTGGTATTCCTCAGGCAGGCTGAAACTCTCAAAATCTAGAGGATTAGAAGGAAAGAATGTTTTGCTTTCTAGATAGGTATTATTCAAGACAGACAGTTTTTTGCTTTAACAGTCTTCTTGGTCAATTTTTTTGTCAGAGAAGGTTATCTGTTTTTGTTTGAAGGGTCCATTCCTCTTTACAGCCTCCTCCGGTTTCTTTCCCATTGCTTTGGAGCAGACATGAGATGATTTCTTGCGTATATAAGTTTGTATGGCCTCTCCATGTATAGCTTGAGGCCCATCCCTAGTATGTTTGGAAAGCATTACATAACCCACGATCCAAGCATGCAACTGTAGGTATCACCAGCCTCACTCTTCAGAATGTACAATCCTACTGCTTATAACTTTTATTTAGCTTCCCGTAGAATATTCAGGAAAGACAATATTTGCTCCCTAGAGAACAATGAAGGAGATGAGTTACTTAAGGGAGGAGGCGTGATGGAACGAGGTGGTAGGGTAGGGATGGGGGGGGGCGCACATTTCTCTGAGCGTTGCATACCTTATTATACAGCTCTGACTCTTGGAACCATAGGTAGGGCACATATTTTCCATTTATGCATAGACTTTGGAAAAGACAGACAATAGGAAGCTGGAATTATTAATGCTAAAAAAATTAATACTTTAGTATAAGCATTTCAACATAAAGCATTAACTATTTTTATAATATTTTTAATAAAACGGCATATCTATGTGTTGCCTTTTTTAGTGCTTGACATAGTACTTTTCATAAAATATTACTCAGTAAATTTGCAATTTTCATTAAAATCACCTTTCATTATAGGCTTTATATTTTTATAATGACTTTCAACTTGAATCTTTCTGTTCAACATACAATTTTACCAGGTACCATTCACATGTTTACCTCCATGATGATAAAGAAAAGGTAGCATAAATTTTAATAAGCAAAATTATTTTATCCATTTAAATATAATATTATACTTATGCTCTGATTGTGATGTTCTGACAGCAATTTTACTTTTACTTTTTCTTGGTCCACATTTATGATTATTTGACACAAATCCAATAAGTGAATTAAATCACCATAATCAATTACATATAAAGTTGACGAACAAGAGAATTTTAGAAAAAAATGAATGCTGGCTGGAGAGATTAAAATTAAATATTTTCTCTGCTTTATCTTTCAGAATTCCTTTTGATGTGGAAACTCGGGGTTAAAGTCCCATCCAACTGCTACTCTTTTGAATCTCTTCCCTATTCCTTCTAAGTCATTACCTACCACGTTAGTTTCCTAAGGCTGCCATAACAAAGTACCACAAACTGGGCAGCTTAAAATAGCATATATTTACTGTGTCACAGTTCTGGAGGCTAGATGTGTGAAATCAGGATGTTGGCAGGGTTGACTTCTGAGGGCCGTGAGGAAGCATCTGTTCTAGGCCTCTCTCTCCTAGCTTGCCGGCCATCTTTGGCATTCCTTGGCTTGTTGATTGTCTCTCCAATCCTCTGCCTTCACATGGTGTTCTTTCCATCTCCTCACGTAATCTTCCCTCTGCACATGTCTCTTTTTGTGTCCAAATTTCCCCTTTTTATAAGTAACCTGTCATATTGGATTAGGACCCACCCTAATGACCTCCTTTTAACTTGATTACCTATAGAGACCCAATGCTTATTAAGGTTATTTTATGAGATACTGGGGGTTAGGATTTAACATATTTCTTTTGAGGGACAAAATTGAATTCATAATACCTACCATACCCTCAAAGACTTGGAGGATAGGGAGCAGGATCCATGGGTTTGGCTTCTAACGTAGAGAAAAACTCCCTTTTCAGCCCTACGCAGCAGTTCTCCTCCCCAGCCTGTCTGCGTCCACTGCCAAAGGGAAACTTTCGCATCACTGTCATACCTGAAAGGCTCCCCTGAGAAGGTTGAGGGCAAAGCTGAGGTCTTCTTTTATACTTTTCATAACGTGAACATAAGAGGGAGCCACCGTTTTTGCAATATATACAAATACTGAATCATTATGTTGTACACCTGAAGCTAATATAATGTTATATGCCAATTATGCCTCAGTAAGAAAATCAAAAGTGAGAAAGCCATCAGTGGATGTGTAAAAAGACAGTGACATTTAAATTTCTTCAGCAGAGGGGCTCACTCTCCTCAGATCTGTGCCTCCTGCCTCTGCTTCTCTGAGGGGCACTTGCAATTGCAAAATCCTTACTCTTGCTCCAACAAGGACCATTTTCATACTCAAGGCTAACTATCCAGATAATTCCAAGCCAGCCCTCCTCCATTTTAGATTAAAATATATATGTTGCAAAAGATCCACTAAACTATTAAATGCTAACCTTGTTGTTTTAAAAATTGGCTCATAGTTTTTAAGTGCAAAATATATTACACGAGTTCAGGAGCAAAAAACTCAGGGAAATGAAGTATTTGAGGTAATCAGATTTGATGAAAAAGAATTACCTTAATCCCTCATGCATCTATTCTGAGTTTTCAAAAGTTAAAATATAATTTGACATAATGCCATTTTTAAGTAACCTTCCTTTGAGGATTTATTCATTCATTCATTCATTCATTCAATCAATCATTTATACCTTTCAGGAACTGTCCTAAGCATAGAGGTGAATAAGAAAATAAGGCTTTTTCCTTCATGAAGCCTTTAGTCTCAGATAGGTTATTACATTAAAGTATAAATGCCAGAATTGAGGAAACCAAGCTTCTTTAGAAGCACAGAACAAAGCAACTGATCTAATTTAAGAGTTAGCCAGGGCTTCCTATAAAAAGGGTACTTTACCCTTATAAGCATTGCCAGTATATGTATATTTATATATGTATGTATCGATATATAACTATCCTATATACATAACTATATATGTATATACATATATAAATGTACATATAAAAACATCACATTCACTCTACTTGAGAAGATACATTACAAAAGAACTGAGATGTCCGAGTAAATGTGTTACTATGAATAAATACTTCAAATGCTTTTTTTAGGAAAAAACTATAAATTCAACAGTCGTAGATAAGTTGCCATCTATAATATGTGAAATAATTATGATTCAATATAAATTCAGGTATTTTTCATTTAAGATCTTAGCAAGAAAATAATGCTGACTCCTGCTCTAAGTATATTTCTATCTATAAATTAATTATCAGGTAGTTAATATTCTTTTTTAATACCTACATTTCTTTCTTTATAAAACTACAAATCAATAAATAGAACAACAATAAATAGCAAAATCCCATGAAAAGGATGACTTTTCTGAGCGTGGTATTACCAAGTGGGTAGGAGTTAGGAGGTCTGTAGCTGTAGGCAGCCTGACCTCAAGGTCATTGGCATCCTCAACAAGTTACTGTGGTCTGCGGCTCTTTGCAATACTGAAAAAAACCACACTAATTATCAAAAAGCACAAATGTTACAGCTGTGGTTTTCTAAGATAGAGCTGGTGTCTTACATGCTATTTCCCACTTCCTGAGTCGACAGTCTTTTGAAGGCTCTGTTAGCTTTAATGAGCAAGAGCAAAAGGAATGTTTTAATTGATCCATTCTCTAAGTTGTTCCTGGAGAAGTTCCAGTATTGCCATTACCTTTGCCTCTTCTTTGTGGGTGGCCTCTTCATTGTTCTGCTTTTACCTTGACCAGTGTATTTTTAATATCCCTGTGGCAAGATCAGTACCTCAAAGAGCTGATCTTCAGTGAGGTCTATACGGAACCCCTGTTCATTTTATTGCATTTAGTCACACACCTTTATCATGGTATAATTCAACCCTGAAGATGTCTGATCCTTGTCCTGGTCACCCTCAAAACATCAAAGCATCTACTTGTCACTAAAGAGGAAAGTTAGCCTATTGAAAAATATTTCATCTTTCTGAAAGTATTTTTGATAGCTACTGTACACTTTCATCTTCATCTTGTTTGATTAGAAAGTCTAAAAGCACACTATCAACCTCATTTGCCTCAAAATTTCAATCAACAATGAACAGAGGTAAATAGTATTAATTACTTCCACTAAATAATTATTTTTAAGCCTCTTCCTTTTTCTGTTAATTTTTTTTCTCACATCTTATGGATTTCCTCTTTGAAAATTTCAAATGATGGAGCTATTAATGGAAGAATTACATTGCTTCTGTGAGGATAAAAAGAAGTACTAGTTGTGAATATGATTTGAAGAATAAAGTGGATGAAGTATGTTGATGTTTAATAAATACCCATTGATTAACTTGGAGTTCCCAACAGCTATTCTTTCCAATACCTTAGTGGTCCCAAATGATTTGTCTTTGAGTCTGTTCTTTCTTTTATCTTTTCCTTGCTGAAGCAAGTTATCAAGTAGTAGAGACTAATCCACATTCAAATCCACTTTTCCACGGTTACTATGACTTTTATTACTATCAATCAAGATGCTTTGGAGATTGCAACACGTGGAGAAAATCAAGCCACTGCCTTTAATAAGCTAATTTCCAAAAGGGAAGGGAAGGGAAAACATTCATACAAGCGATAATGAGGGTAGTAGGACTGGTTTTCTAACAAACAATGGGGCTGTCATATGCAAATTAAGAATGGCATCTTCAAAATAGGTATTTTAGAAGGCTATGCATAAAAATCTCACAACAACATATTTCTTAAACTTTTTTCCGAGTTTCGTGTAGAGCTTGGTATACCTTGGTCAGAATAACCCATTAAGTAGCAAACCTTCATCTTCAGTATGTGAATTTAATTTCAAAAGCATGCAAAGGCACTTCCAACAAACGTGGGTAGTAAAGCTGGGAAATGCTATGTTGGACAAAAACAAGGTGTGACTGTAAAATAATGAGATGGAACTTTTTGCATGTTAGCTACCTCTGAAGATAATTGCAGCTGAAAGGAAGTGTGCCTCAGGTTCCATGAGCTGAGCAGTAGCATGAGAATAATCATAAACGCTCCCAAGGGAACTACTTGGAAGATGTACACTCTTTTTGATGGGTAAACCCCAATATAATTATTTCAAAAAGTAGTCTCTAAAGTTCTACTTGCTATCAAGCACCAACAGCAATATTCAAAGACATGTTTAAGCACATAGATTTACTTACTGAGGTGTGGCTATAAAGAAATAACACTGCTTTTTCTCTATGATTTATGCATCGCTCATCAGAAATAACACTGCTTTTTCTCTATGACTTATGCATCACAATCCATCAACATATGCCAATGTAACCTGCCAGGTATATGCATGTTTATATAAACATTGATGGATTGTGTCCCAGATTGAGAAAACATCTTCCCCATAAGCACAGGGCCTTCTGGGTGTTTCTGTCCTCTACTACCCTATGCTAGTACCTATCAGTTTCTATTTCTAGCATATAGTCGGTGCCCAGTAACTTTTTGTCAAATGCATGATGTTACTATGTACAGTTAGTTCCACCAGGTAAAGCTTCAGTGAAGAAGAAAATATTACAGTTTTCCTCATTGAATTTCTTATATCTTTCCTTAGAAGCAATCATCTGTAATATGCAAAATTTATAATGATCGTACAATCCCTTCTTCCCACGTCACTTTTTTTGGAGCATCTCCTGAGGGTAGGAGGTGAGTATCCCACTTAGAAAGAACCCTGTAATAGTCAGAATCCTGGGCTCAAGCATCCACCAAATAGCTGAATAAACACAGGCAAGTCATTCAGCCTCTCTGGGCCTCTGTCTATTCAAAGCTAAAATTATAATAGTAACTGCAGAGGACAATACTGAGCTAATAATTATTGAGCTCTTTCTTCATGCCAGGCACTGTTCTAGGAGCTCCGTATAAAGAATCCTATTTAATCTTCTCTACCAATCTATGAGGCAGATAGTATTATTGTGCCTTAATTTCCTCATTTTTAAAATTTAACAATAATAATATCTGCCTCATAAATTTGTAATAAATTGCTTACAGGCACAAAGCTTGTAAGTGTTAGATCAGGAAGAAGGCCCCAGGATGGCTCTAGAACTCTTATTCTTAGAACTTCTCTCTGACCTGCTCACATTAGTGATTATTAAGAGCCAATGAGATAGGGCAGGTGGCAGTGCCCCTTATAAATGTAATATTTATGTATTTGTAAATGTATATAAATATTATTATAAAGAAACTGAAGCAGCATACACATACAGCAGTGAGTGAGTAAAGAAATAACAGACATGATAGTGCGGTTAAAAAAGAAAATCGAGTTCAAAGTAACTGATGTTAATACCAAACCATGCTCTGTCCTTAATAGAAGACATTTATCTTTTCTCAAGTAAACAATTCCTGAATCACATTTTAAGTTCTATTTACATGACTTTTTAAAGGCACCTGATATATAATTAAGGGGGAGAGGAGGAGAGAGGAGTTCATAGTTTTCAAGAGAAATAGGTTATAACTTGAAACAAAAGGAAATATGGCTTTCCTTTCAGCATGAGAACAATACTTAAAATAATCTGTTTGAAGGCAACCATACTGTTTGGCTCTCCTTTGGTGGTGGTCAGGATGAGTTATTTATAACTTTTGCTTCCTGAAATTGGTTAATCACCCTCTGGGACTTCTTGTACATCAAATCTTTTTAACCTCATTCCCCGTAATAGAAAACTCATTCAGGAGGTGATTTTTTTTTCTTTTTCTTTTTCTTATTTTGGGGGAGCGGGGGGAAGGGGTTGGTGGTTCTTACACCATATTAAGGTATTTTCCTATTTCAAAAGACACTTGAAATATATAGTAACCATTTGCTGTGAGCTACTATTTCTTCATTAAAAAGCATCAGTTGAGTATCTTATGATGGTGCTAATACCCTGTGTATAATGTAAGTTTACCAAGGTGATTTTAAGCCATCAAGGTTTGGTGATTCAGGCTGTTCCACTCTCATGCAGATGCTCATGCGAATCTGGGTCCTAACCTGATTTCATGATTTATGTGAGACCAACTAGTCCTTGGTTATTTCAGTTCAAAAGCATTTATTTGCCAGCCACTAGGGATATAAATACTCTTTCTAAGACATGGTGCCCGACATCAAACAGCTTACAGCCTAGTGATTCCTTCACTCTGCTCCAGCTTTTGAAGGACAGAGGGTCTGGCAGGCTGGAGATTTTCTCTGTGCAAGGCTGGGCAGGGCTTCCTCTATGCTGAGGCTTCTCTAGTTATTCATGAGCTTCAAATACTTGAATAGCCCCAAAGGAGAAGGCCCCAGAAGTCTGGTTGTTTGCCTCACCAGTGGATGAACACATCATCCATAACGACAAAGTTGGAATGCTTCAGCCCTCTAAAAGAGAAGTTGGGTAACCACGAGACTGATTACCCTGGCTCTTTGTGAATTCACTCTGAGAACTTCAGTGCTTTTTATTGGTCTTCATCAGGCACTAATTTATTAAAAGCATTTAGGCTTTTCCCACAGTATAATGAAATGGAAATACATTTTACTATCAGGCATATAATTAAAACTGCAACATACTTAGATGATGACCTTAGCATTAATTTTGAGGCCATTATGAAAATGTCACGTAGCATTTCACTATATCTGTATACAAGGTAATTCTTGGGAGCAATGTAACAGCCGCACGTTATAAAATTCTACTAAAGAAGTTTTCATAGATTTACCCATTTCTCATGCCATTTATCTATTTTCTTTCTACTAGAAAGAACCTGAGAACAGACACAAGACTTCTCCCTGTGGTGCTATAACATAGATGAAGTTGAACTAGAAGGCTTTCCCAAAGGCCAAGACATAACAAAAGGGAAATAAACACTGAGAGGGTATACAAATCTAAATGATGTGGCGTATAAGATACAGCTAATTATTGGAAGGTCATTATTGGAAGGTCATCTAGTGAATACCTCCTTGCAGACTCTGGACAGCTTTGTTATGGCAGAGGCCATCTTAAATACCCACAATCCAATAGGGCAATATCAAGTGTCCCTCTATTGCTCAAAGCCCACACTCTGGTTGACATAGTACATGTGGAAGAATTGCACAAGGAGAGGACAGATCAGACCGTGAAGAATCTTATGTACCAAACTAAAGTTGTAATGGTATAGCACTCCCAGAAATAAAACTATATACATCAATCCAACAGTTTACGATTTTGGAGTTGAAATCAATGGACCCTCAGTGAATCAGAGCTATATTTCCAGGCCATGAATCTGTGTGAGCAAAATGCTTTTGTTACCTATAAGCTGGCACATGACTCCTGATATCAATGTGGGTGTGACATATTTTCACTTTGGTGTTGATTATCTTATCAGTACTGGCAAGTTAGAAAAGTAGCTTACCTCAGTTGGAATGTTTATTCATTCTTTATGTTTTCCAAACTTGAAACAAACACAGTGCCTAAAAACTGCAAAGATTTAAAATCCTTAAGAATATACTAGTTATCAATTGTTTTTCTTTTTTTAAATGTGCTATTTCTCCTTTAAAAAAGTGCTAATTCGATTTTTTAGCACTCCTTTGCATCATCAAAACAGATAAAAGGGCAAGAATTCCTTGATAAACCCTCACTTGTTAATTTAGCTTTAACAATACAGCAACTCACTTACTCATGAAACTCTTGCAGCTTTGCTTGATCAGAAGCTCCTGTTGTTTCTACTTTGAAAATAGAGCTCCGAGCTGCCCACCCATCTCCATATCCACGGCCAGCATCTATCTGGGTGCAAGCTCAGCCTTCTTCACTAGGGCTGCTGTAATTATGGTGTTACTGGTCTCTCCAGTTCTATTCTTGCCCCATCCAATCTTTTCTCCCCTATAGATAGCGAGTTTTATTTGCATATCTATTATTAAAATAGAATCTCTTAGCCTGTCACGAATGGTTCCCACTCTCAACATTATTTTTAATTATACCTAGAGACCACTCATGTCCCAATGAAACCAGAACTAATCCAAAGGAGCAAGCAGTCTTTAAAACTCTTCTTTGTAGAAAGGTCAGACCTCACCATAGTAAGAACCATCTATTTCCATTGATCGAATACAAATCATTAAAATTCCATAACTAACAAAAATTATAACTGATACAGATAAAGAAATCACTATCAAACCCCAACGATTGATAAATATCCACTTCTGGAAGTAAAATTTCTACAGGCAGAGAGACAAGATGTCAAGAAAGGACTACTTGGCTTAATTTGCTTAGAAACTAGCAATTATGTCATAAAAAAGAAATATTTTGTGTCCTGGGGAGGTATAGAGATGGGCTGATACCACAACGTGACCTTCTTTTTCATGGTTGGGCTGCCCCTGGATGATACTTTGATTTATTAACAAGGGGATGATTCTAAACTGATAGTTTTT
>NW_011888805.1:9889596-9944348 GCF_000151845.1 Pteropus vampyrus
ATCAGAAGCTCCTGTTGTTTCTACTTTGAAAATAGAGCTCCGAGCTGCCCACCCATCTCCATATCCACGGCCAGCATCTATCTGGGTGCAAGCTCAGCCTTCTTCACTAGGGCTGCTGTAATTATGGTGTTACTGGTCTCTCCAGTTCTATTCTTGCCCCATCCAATCTTTTCTCCCCTATAGATAGCGAGTTTTATTTGCATATCTATTATTAAAATAGAATCTCTTAGCCTGTCACGAATGGTTCCCACTCTCAACATTATTTTTAATTATACCTAGAGACCACTCATGTCCCAATGAAACCAGAACTAATCCAAAGGAGCAAGCAGTCTTTAAAACTCTTCTTTGTAGAAAGGTCAGACCTCACCATAGTAAGAACCATCTATTTCCATTGATCGAATACAAATCATTAAAATTCCATAACTAACAAAAATTATAACTGATACAGATAAAGAAATCACTATCAAACCCCAACGATTGATAAATATCCACTTCTGGAAGTAAAATTTCTACAGGCAGAGAGACAAGATGTCAAGAAAGGACTACTTGGCTTAATTTGCTTAGAAACTAGCAATTATGTCATAAAAAAGAAATATTTTGTGTCCTGGGGAGGTATAGAGATGGGCTGATACCACAACGTGACCTTCTTTTTCATGGTTGGGCTGCCCCTGGATGATACTTTGATTTATTAACAAGGGGATGATTCTAAACTGATAGTTTTTCTGCCTGTGCAATCAAAAAGATAATGTCAATCTAAATGAATAATGTGCAAGACTAAAGGCTGGGATAGTCTTTCGCCAGAAATAGTGTACAAAACAACATCCTTTTTAAAATTTATTTTTATTAAAGCTGTTTACTACTCTGAATCCTTGCCAGTATATTTACAATGAGCTTAACTAATCATTAATCTTTTTTAAAAAAAAATTGAAAAAATTCTTCCCATGATCTTCACTTGCTATTAAAAGGCTAATAAGTTTCCAGTCTTCTCAATGGATTTTTAATTTTTTTATAGAGATAAAATTGACCTATTAAAAAGAACATTTCGTTGTTGTTAAGCAGGAGTCATTTACAGCATTGGGAATGGAGGGGACCATATTTTTCTTCTTCCAGTTTAATTTGCTTGTTTTCAGTAATTAATCTCTCTTATTTTTTATCATTTTTAGAATCTTTGTTGTATTAGTTATCTATTGCTGTGTAACAAATTACCTCAAAACGTAGCGGCTTAATGCAACAAATATTAATTACCTCACACAGTTTCTGAAGGTTAGGAGTTTAATGATGGCTTAGGGGGTTCTGGCTCAGGGTCTGTCATGAGAGTGTAGTCAGGGAGTCAGCTAGGGCTGCAGTCATCTGAAGGATCCACTTCTAAGCTCACCAAGATGTCTCTTGGCAGGAAGTGTCATTCAATTCTTCACGGGCTATTGAGAGCCTCAGTTACTCGTCACATAGGGTTGCTCACAATAAGGCAACTGGCTTCCCCCAGAGTAAATGATCCAAGAGAGGGAAAGCAAAATAGAAGCCACAGTGTCTTTTATAACCTAATCTTGAAATGTTGTACCATTACTTCTGTCATATGCTATGTTCACACAGACCAACCCAGATACCATGTGGGAAGGGACTCATACAGGCTGCAAATGCCAGGAGGAAGGGATTACTGAAAGCCAACTTGGAGGCCGGCTATCAAAATGTTGGTGATACATATAATTTACTCATAATGTAGATGTGGTGATATGTATAATTTACTCATAATGTACACATTTCACAACATTTATGATGAAATATATTTTCTTTTCAAAATGGCATGATAGAAAAATTGCTTAATGTTTTAATATTATTGTTACCTTATTAATTCCCTTTATTTAACCTATTATTACCACAGTTTGGTAACATTTTGATAATTGGCATAGGGCTTCTAGAGGATTATTTTAAAAATTACAAAACATTAAACAAAATGTCTATTGAGTCAATGAACATTAATGATTGACAGCAGATTCCAAAGTATAGTGCATTTCAGAAAAGCAAAATTGCTTTGTTTCGTCATGGAGGTGACCAAGAAATTCAAATTAAATTAAATTGAGATGAGCAATCCATTTTTTTATTCTAAGTTATTTCTTAAACTTTTTAGGGTATGTTTTAGGCATCTTGAGAGTTTTGTCGATTGTTTAATTATATGAAAATATGAACAGAAACCAGGGTTGTAGAAGATAAAAATTTGTATAGATTAAACATAGAAAATATGCCTGGACTATATTATCTAGGATAACTAGTGTTTTATATCTCCAACCTCAAATTGCCACAAACCAGAATATTCTACTTCCTTATCAGCTAACATCTGCGATATGATAATTCACGGTCCATCTCAATTTTAGCTCTTACAAGATGATAACCACTCTTTACATGTTAGTGTCATCTAAACATGTGGAACTACTGCATTTTAGAGGTGGAAAGATCCTTGGAATTTTTTATGTTATAAGTGTTCCTTACTTTTGAAGGGTTGAGAAATACTATGCTTCATGGTGCCACTTTCCCATGTTCTCTGTTTCATCCTCAAATATCTGATTAAAATTTAGAACCTGGTGCTAGTACAGAGCAGTATTGGACTACTGATTATTATTTACTGTATATAATTTCCAGAAAAAGCCAGTACCAGTTGATATTGTATGGTTCCAAAGAGAAGAATAGAAATCAGAGGCAGACATTGAGCAGGATATCTTTATGAGATCTCCTTACTCCTACTGCACATATACCCACACAGTGATCAATTGATAGTGCTTCTCTTTGAGAATTTAACTTTTTTCTTAAAAATAATACTGAGATATTTTTTAAAATATCAAAGTTAAAAGTAGGAGTCATTATAACTATAGTACATGCACACACGCACACTCATACACACACATAAACACACATTCAACTGCCTATATTTTGGTTTCTCTGTCACATGTCGAGATTATTTCGATCTAGCATCAGGGTCATATTACAAAGTTTATTTCCAAAGTAAATAATTTTTTCTTTCTTTTCATTTGACGTGTGGAATTATAATACATTGTATAGAGCTAATCTTAGCTACGGATTACCACAAGCATAAAGCTAATTCTTTTCTCTGACATGAGTCCTAGCTAACATACATAAGAATTATGGGACTTTAGCCAAGAATTGACCAGCCTTCAGTGACTTATTTAAATTTTATTTCCGAAGTTTGATTTTTAGTATTGAAATTTGATATTTTTCTAAGTTCATTAACTAGAATATGCAATTTATGCTAGGATAAGTTCATAAAATCTGATTGTTTATTACTCGGTATTTTGTGATCTCTCCAATGGTTTAAATGAATATTTTTATTCTTACATGTTATCATTGAATTTTTTTCATTTATTTGAATTCAAGGATCACCCGTTTTCTTTTATAAGAAACTGCTCTTCACATTCTTTTTGTCCTTTTCTAATATTTTGATAGTTTCTCAATTCTTTATCATTTCTCTTCAGAGGATTTTTACAAAATGATCCTCTAGGATACAGTTTTTCTTAAAGCACAGTTATGTGAACTCACCAGTGTTGAATTAAATAAATTGTGTTCTTTCAATGTTTTCTCTTCTAATTAGTGTTTTACAGATACTTGAATAAAGCTAACCCCAACTCCAGGCTCCAAAACTCTGGCCTTTCAGGGGCATGTGTCCTAAATTTTATTTCTATATGTAATAAAGGGATTGTTTTAGTTATCTACTGGTTCATAGCAAACTACCCCAAAACTTAGTGGTTTAAAACAACCACTTTATTTTTTCTCACAATTCTGAGGGTTAACTGAGGCTTGGCTGTATGGTTCTTATACTGGTCTCATTCGAAGTCTCTCATGCAGCTTAGTTCATGGTTGGTGGGGCTGGAATATCCACAGGGCCTGACTCTGGCCCCTTGGTTGGAAGGCTGGGCTTAGCTGGGACAACTGAACCTCTCCCTTGTCACATGGCCTTTCGACATGGTATCTCCAACAGTATAGCCCAATTTTTACATGGCAGCTCAGGGCTTCCAAAAGGCAAAAGTGGAAGCAGCCAGGCTTTCTTAAGGCATAGTCCTAGAGTCTCTTTTGCCACATTCTATTGGTTGAAGTGAGTCACAGTGTCAGCTCTGGTTCTGTCTGGGAGGAAATATACAGGGCATGAGTACTGGAAGGCCATATCTAGAGAAAGCAATAAGGTTATGCTTTCCTTTTTCTCCACTAAGACCTCGATTTCTTTCTACTCCTTTTCAGCCCCCTGTGTGTCTGGTGGTTTGCCTAAGCCTACAAATATCACCTTCTCATCCATCAACATGAAGAATATCTTACAATGGAGACCACCAGAGGGCCTACTAGCAGTGGAAGTTACTTACACCGTGCTGTATTTCATGTAAGTTAGTTCTTTTTCTTTTGTCAATTTATAAACACAAGATTCAGACTCCTATTAATTGTGTGAAGGTAAACCATCTTTTGTATTAAATAAGTATTTGAAAAAAGTTTTAAATATTTCATGTTAAATTTTCTTGTTATGTTTTGTTAGATTAAATTAGAAAACAATTTCTTCATAGAGACAGGAACATTGGCTGCTTAGGCAAGGAGAAGTTACTTAAATGGAGAAAAGAGGTTAATCAAAATGTTTTTCTGTGGCTGAGCAAACAAGGAAATCCATCATCCCTGAAATGTCCAAACTTATTGGAATTATAGGCATTTTTAAGTGAAACCGAGTGCAGAATTCTGTGCAACCTCTTAAAGAGAGTAGTGACTGGAAATTTTTACTTTCCACTCCTCCTTCAAAACTCATTGCAAGGAAGAAAGAATATAAATCATATGGAAAATGCCCACCTTCAAAGCAACAAAGGAAATAATCACAACCCCAACCACAGACTGTGAAGCGTACCAACCAAATACTGTGAAATCTCTAGGAAAGAATCGCAGAAGCTGAAAGCAAAACTATACCTTCTCAAACTCCAACAATAGAAAATAATTTCCCAAGAATAAATGTCATAGGACTAAGACGCTAACCCAACAATCTGAGGATGTGGAATCTAAGGGTTTCTGCCACTAGAAATTGAGGACATGTCCCCATGGAGCGCCTGTTTGGAGCCACAGAAAGTCAGAGAAGGAGGAGCCGAAAGAGAAATCACGTTTAAGTGACACATTCATTGTTGAGACCCAGTCACAGCCCAGGAGGAAACCTAGAGTTGGATGGAGGCAGGAGGGAGGAGGCAGTCCAGGGAGGTCATGACTTCACAAACAGGCCCTGAGCCACATCAGCCTCCTGCAGTCCAACACCCGAGGATGGCAGGCTCCCAGCAAATGATTCAGTCAGCTGGCGTGTGACAAACCCTCACTCATGAAATGATTTCTGACCATCATAGCAAAAGCAAGACTCAGGTTGGGCCAGGAGATAGGGGATGGAGTGTTTTCCACCTGGCAGCACTCAGTGCATCTTCTAAGGGAAAATAGGCGTGGCCTGAGACTCTTATCAAGTTCAACAGATATATTTTCAAGCAGGTGGAAATTGGGGATATCATTCCCCTGACAGCTTCTTCGGGGGCAGGAGAGAACCACTAACTAAAGATAATATCTACCTGACAGAGAGGAAAAGATTAACCTAAATAAAGAACTTAGTAATGACACGACTATGGCCAAAGACTAGTAGCATGCATTGAAACTATCTAAATGGAGAACTAAGGCTAAATAGTGATGGAAAATATGGTTATCAAACTTTTGTAAATGTTTGAACCTAAACAAAAATATAATAAATCAGAAGGTGGGAAAAAACTATAAGTGTACTGATTTTCATAGCAGGAAATTATTAAATGTGATCTAAAATGTAAATACTTAATAACTAGACTCAATATTTTTCAAAAAATCATTTAAAAATTTTAGAAACTAATATCTTGTGATGAAACATTTGAACTATAGCAATTCCTGTAATTTCATTCTAATTTATTTTTTATATTAAAGTTCAAATCAAGTTATAGTTATGACTTTTATTAAAACCATATGTATGGTATAATCTAGTTTTTATCAATATATTCAGCTATCTAATTATCTTTCCAGTTATCTGTAAACATAATGAGATGTGCAGAATCATGTATACCAAATGTTTCAGGGTAATGGATTTTAGAGTTATTTATTTCCCTCTTGGTTATATTGTTCTAATTGTTTGAGTTTTTAAAAAATATACCACATTTACAAAAAAAAAAGAATAAAGTTATTTTTGTGTTTGCGAAAAAATTCTGACCACCGAAGGCAGTGAAAGACTTCAGCTGCTATTCACAATGATTTCATTTACCTAGAACTTCATTGTCATTTTTGCAGAGTTTCCCAAGATCTGGGGTTTTAGGAAAGAAGATATCACTGTGCAAACAGAAATGGCTCATGAGTATGTGCATGCCTCCTTTTCCATTAGGTGGAGCAAAGAGCTTGTTCGGTCCTTTATATGTCTACATGATTCACAAAAGGATTTTTTTTTAATGAGCAGATTCATCACTGCTCTGTGACAGCAGACAATTTAGGTTGTGCAACTTTCGAAAAAGAATATTTAAAAACAAACTTGCCACATCAGAGTTCTTACATGCCGGTGCCTGTGGGTTGCCGCAGAGTTCTTACATGCCAGTGCATGTGGGAGGTGACAGGAATGCAGGGAGGCGTATTTCATGGACAGGGCTCCAAGTTCAGCTCATAGTCGCACAGCCCTGGGTTCATAGCCAGGCTGCGAACCTAGCCAGCTAACCTTGGGCAGGTGACACATCATACTTTCGAATGAAGTTTATTTCCAAGTAAAAGATGAAATTTCAACAAAAGTTTAAATTGTATCTGCCAAAAGAATTTTATGCAGAAAAGTACAAGCTTTGGCATCAGAAAGTGGTTCAAATCCCAGATACACCTTTTATTAGTCGTATGAACTTGAGCAGTTTCCTTCATCTTAGCCTCAGTTTCTTCATATGTAAAATGGGATGAAAATCATAGCACCTGCCTTCTAGGGAGTTTTATGAAGATTAATGAGATAAAGCATGCAAATAGTAAGTACTGGCAGACTCGCAATAGGCACTTGATAAATGTTTCCTGCCATCACCAGAAAACAATCAGAGATCACTGAGGGTCCCTCATGACTTTTTGCCATGCATAAACATCATTACTGGAGTATTTGTTGAATGATTCATGTCTATGAACTTGTCAGACTTACAAAGCATTTTGTACAGAACCCAGTAAAGAGAATTTTCTCCTTCATCGACATCTGTCGTGGGAAGCTGCCTGCCATTGTCAGTCTGAGGAAGTTTGCAGAGGGAGGGTCAAATAGGCAATGCCAATGTTTTTCAAAATATAAGTCAAGACCTGTTGATGGGCCATGAAATCAATTTTGAGGGACATAACTAGCATTATTTTTAATGGAAAGGACTAGAATGGTATGAAATGGAATAGAATGGAAGATAACTGAACACATGGCATTTGGTAAAAATTAAGTATTATAAAAACTTTGCTTTAGTATGTTATATATATGTATGTTTTTGTAATCTGTGTCACATTGTAAATATATTTCTTTCTGTGGCTCACAGTCAGAAAAAGTTTGAAAGCCCTTAGGCAATGGTGATAGCTTGGATGGAGAAGTTGGTCAACAAGACCTGACTATAGTTTTTCTAATGTCTTGTGGCAGGTATAGTACTTATGAAACAGGAGACATTTACTTTCAGGATTCTGCTGCTCTATTCTGAAAAGGGATGATACCCTTAAGCTTTGGCAGCACTTGATAAAATTGACATTTCCTCCTTCTCAAGATATTCTCTTCTCTTGACTTTTGTGATATCTGTTTTTCCTTTTCTCTTTAGCTGCTATTTCTAAGTATACTTTGTATTCAACCCTTAAATCCCGATGCTCTTGAAATTTTATCCTAGGCTTTGCATTGTCTCCATGGATAATTTCATTCATGCCTACGCCTTCAATTAGCAGTTATATGCCATTGATTTTGAAATCACTACCTCCCACCCACACTTCTCTCCTGAGCCCGTGTCTATGAGCATCTGCATTTGAAATTCTTTTACATACCTCAAGCTCAACATGTCAATTGAACTCCTTATCTTTCCTTCCTTCTACTGTCCTCTCTCCATTTCCCAAACCCACTCCTTTTCTGTGTTTATCTTGGTAAATGTTGTCTCACCCATTTCACCCATCCTAGACAGAAAGAGACATCATCCTTAAGTAACCCTTCATTTCACTCATCATTTACATGCACTGAATCACTAAGTGCTGTCCTAATATTTCTTCCTTTTGTCCTATTATCGGTTCCACTGCCAGTGTCTTTGTCCAAGCCACCTACATCTTTTACCTGGACTACTGCAGTATCCTCTCAACTCCTCTCCAGGTTGCAACTCCTACCCCATTCTATTCTCCATGCTACCGCCAGAGTTATCTTTCTAAAAGCAACACCCCTGCTTTAATCCTTTCAGTAGCCTCCCATGCAGCCCTCTCTCTTTCATCAGCTCATCCTGTGTCACTTAAACTCTATACCTCAGTCTCTCCCCTCTAAAGAGTGCTAAAACTATTTCCTCCTTCCTGTTTACTATGAGTGTTGTGTTTTTAATAAAAGAAAGGAAAAAATCTATGTGAACAACCTAGTTAAATATCATCATTATCATCATCCTATAATTACCGAAAATGTAGATCTTGGTATATACTTCAACCTAGTGAATTTTCCCTAAACCCTTGATGGCAAGTAGATTTTTAAATTTTGTAGCGAAGGTCATTTTTCTTCTAAGAAAGAAAATGACTGATTTTTCTTAAAACAGTCCATCAAACTGACCTTTGTATGCATGGTGGATGAAAACTTACATAGATAATTACTAGAAGAATTGATTACACGATATGTAAATATTTTCCTGTAGCCTAAGAATAATAATAAAATACATGCTTTCAAAATGTACTATCCACATTATAATTCACAGAAAAGAGAGGTGATTACAGAAACTCTGACTCATGTTCCTGACAACTAATGATAAAAATTGCCAGCAGCAAAAGTAGATTCTTTTTTATCTCAATGACAGGCACTTTTGTTGTTCTGAAGAGAAGGTCTTAGGTTCCATTCAGTTGTGTATAATGACTGGTTTTTTCCTATTGTAAAGCACAGAGGGCACCTTATTATTAATTCAGTTTCCTTCTCAGCAGATATGGGCAAAAGAAATGGCTGAATAAATCTGAATGCAGAAACATCAGTAGGACCTACTGTGATCTCTCTGCTGAAACTTCTGACTATGAACATCAATATTATGGGAAAGTTAAGGCCATTTGGGGAACGAATTGTTCCAAATGGGCAGAAACTGGACGATTCTATCCTTTTTTAGAAAGTAAGTAACACAGTTGTCTGTTAAACACATATTGGTATCAAGTTCATCCGACCACCTAGTCTTAGCAGTCTCAGCCTCATAGAGAGCCTTGCCTGAGAGGCCAGTACTCTGCTTGGCTCTGTTCTTCACTCTGTCCATCAGCTGGTGGAGTGACCAGCCTAAGGTGCTTCTCATCGCTGGATCCACATCTCATCTTTAGAATGAAAGCTTTGGCCAAGGGACCTCTAAGATCTCTCTCAGATCCAAAATTGATGCTAGATGCCAATATTATTAAATTTTTAGTTTTATGTTATTATTTAGTGGAAACTGTGTAATTTGAGGAACAACTAACAGATTTTTTTAAATGTTGTTGTTTTGTAAACCATTGCTATATGTCCACGAGATTGATTAAAGATTGTTCTGATCACCAAACTAAGTCTTTTCTTATTATAAACTTGGTAGTAGGATGATGTAATTTCTAGGTGTAACTTGGAATTAAGGCAACATCTTTGTGGTATTTGCTTTTTAATGATTCCATCCCCTGATCTGTAGCTGACTTGGCATAGAGGACACGCATAGAGCTGCCATAATGAAATTTACAAGGTTTCCTTAGGTCCCAAAGCTGGAGTTATTTCCTTAGTGCCCTGCTAGATCAGAAGTCATCAAAGTATGTCCTCAGACCAAAGGCAGCAACCACCCCCCTTTCTGTTCTCCTGCAGGCCAAAAGCTAAGAATGGTTTTTACATTTATATAAATAATAGTTGCAACAGAGATCATATGGCCTGCAAAGCCTAAAATATTTACTTTCTGGACCTTTATGGCAAAACTTTGCTAACCTCTGTTCTTTAGCCATGCTTCATTTCTCCATGTCTGATTTTTGCCATTTATATATTGTTATTTACAACCAACTTTTCAAGTCACAGGACAGTTATAAACAGTTTTCATTGTATTTACCATCCTCAAGTACTCTTTATCCATGTGACTAGGAACTAAGTACACACATCATCTCAATTTACTGTTTTAACGTTGTGTCAGGGTGTCTGAAATGATTGTTTCAAGATTTGGCATGACTTGGGCCCACCTTAGAGCATCTGAGGCATCTCAAACAAGGGAGGTGGGCTTCAGAGCTTTGATCCCAGCAAGATTATATTGTAGTTTTATCCTAAGTGATTTCTAGATTTGATCATAATTCCTCCTCCTCTCTCCTTTAAGCACAGATTGGCCCTCCAGCGGTGGCTTTGACTCCTGGTGAGAAATCCATTTCTATTGTTCTAACGGCTCCAGAGAAGTGGAAGAAAAATCCAGAAGAAAGTTCTATTTCCATGCAACAAATATACTCTAATCTGAAGTATAATGTGTCCGTATATAATACTAAATCAAACAGAACGGTAAGCCTGAAATGGAATGGGGGCTTATAATCAGTGCCAATTTTGTAGTTAATGTTGGAACAAAAAACCCCGATGCTTTAATTCTCTGCACGTGAAAATGGAAAGATTTGATATTCAGAAGGGATGCCATCCAAGACACAATGGAGGCCAATATGTAGACACTTAAAGAACATTCTTTAGATTTCCTTTACAGAAACTCTCTGCTAATAGGGTGTGACATTGCCATTGGCGTGGCTGTCCATCTCACTTTGATGGAGAGCTTTTATTTGCGTAACATCCGTCCGTCACTCTCCGAGAAAGAGAAAAATGTTAACAAGAACACAGGGCACGGTTGAACAGAAAAACCATCCCCATGTTATTATTTAGCATTGTTCCCAGAATTCCAGTTCTGGACCATGCTCCACGGAGCTGAAGGAAAAGGTATTTTAAAGATGTTGCTGAACAGAGAGCTCGCAATGACAGTAAAGGATTTAATGGTGTCTCGGTCTTTTGTTTCCTTATAGAGTTATTTGTCTGGGGTGGTACTGGAAACCTTTGCCTCTAACTGCTGTCTGCAATTCCCTAACCTAGTGGTCCCTGTGTGTGACCAACCACACACTTATGCTCAGCTGGCTGGAGCCGGACACGCTGTACTGCATCCACGTGGAGTCGTTCGTCCCAGGGCCACCTCGCCTTGCTCAGCCTTCCGAGAAGCAGTGTGTCAATACTTTGAAAGGTAAGCTTAAAAATATCTCAGCCGCTCTGAAGAAAGAAATCTGATAAAACTAGAAAGAAGTGTGGCACTGTAGACAAACTATTGGCAAATCCATTTCCCCCCGAAACAGGTTGAGGCAAAGGCAGAAACAACCATCACCAGATATGCATTGAGCAGCCTGGGCCTCTGCCGACATGAGGGAGTGTTTTCACCCCCTTAGGGAACTCTCAGCACAGGTCCTGGCATTTGCTGTCAACAAGCTTCTGCCTTGGGAAATAACAATTAGGAGTTTTCACACACATCTTTTTTCCTCTTTAAAATTATCATCAATCTGTTCAGTAGACATTCTGTGGTCTTCAAGAACCTCAGACAATTTTATTGCTAGAAACTAAGTAGTATCCTAAAAACACTTTAAGACACAATCCTTTGCTCCCGCTCAGGAACACAAATTACAAGCTCCACAAGTCGTGTTCAGATATCAGTGACTACGCGAGGGCCTGGGATCCGCAAATCAGTAATTACTGCCTAATTCTTACAGTTACTACTCTCTCCTTCCTTTTATTTGTCTCCTTCTCATGTTTTCTGAACTTGGCTGCCAAGGAACTGTGGGTGAAGATTCTCCTTCCTGTTAGAAGACATAGAGTTAAAAGCTTGTTATTTGTTTATGTTCCCCACTCCCCCAGGGTGAGAGGACCTTATACTCAAAACCTGAAAATTGTAAATAAACTCTAAAGTTTACCTTCATTGAATGGCTCTTCACCCACTAGTCTTCTGTTTCTCTTACAAATGTGCTGGCCTAAGACCAGGGTTACAGCCTTTTCCCACAAACTTTCATTCTATCACCAGCTATGGGACAGGTATGATGACAGGACCCTTTTTTCCTCTTCCCTCTCACATTTCATGATGAAACTGTCTCGAAGAATAAAAAGGGAACTTTGTGAGTACATGTCAAAAGTGAAAAGCCTTATTTTTTCATCTCTATCCTTATCATACCTTTCCCTTTAAAATGAAGGGCTTCCTCCCACATTCAAATAAAACTAAAATGCTAAGCAAACAAAAGGCAAAACAAAACAGATTGAAGAAATCATTTTTGTATTTGGAAAAAGTGCTGTGTTTACTAACAGCTGGATCAGTGGCCAAATGGTAGGAATGAATTTCCAATGGAAGTCATTTTAGCAGTTGGCAGAGCTATAGCAAATGGAGATCAGATTAAATTAAATCTTTCCCAGTAAGCAGATGGAGCGACCTTCTAACTAGTCTAGGAAAGGTAGCAAAGGAACGAGGAGGCACCATTTCAGGTTCTGACCTGATGTCCCGCTGTTAGATCATCCCATATACCTTTCCAGGAAGACATTGCTATGACGATCTACTTTTTTAAAACATCAGTATTTTTTTTTTTTTGAGACTATTCTTTAAAAAACTTTTAAAGAATAGTCTCAAAAACTTTTTGTCTACAGTGCCAGTCTCCAGTCCCTAAAATACAGGTATAATTTATTAGGTTTCTTGTAGCCAACACATGCTAATGTACACTAAATGCCACTAGTCAATGTTGTAATGGCTCTTTTTAATTAGGGCAAGTTAAGTCCAGGGACCAGGGATTGTTTTAAGAGGACTAGACTGAGTTGTAGCCTTAAAGCAGGGGCAAGTGATGCTCAGCCACCTGCAATGATTGCACTATGGTGTTGGCACCTTTCTATGTGGAACCTGATGACAGTTGTGCTTTCCAGGAATTGTTTGGGGTAGGGGAACAGATGGACCCCCTCCTCCCCAATACCTAGGAATCTGCTATACTCAAGTCTGATCATTTAAATGTTAACCTAATATTAAAAAAATGCCTTCATGGAAATATCTAGGATAATGTTTGACCAAAATCTGGGTACTGTGGCCTAGCCAAATTGACATATAAAATTAATCATCACAACTTCCAGGTACCCCAAAGGAGCTTAACAAATACAGGTCTGTCACAATGAGCTCTGCTCATCAATTATATACTCTGATCAATGGTGGGATAGGACTACTTTTTGTAAAACTATTCACAGGTTTTTTCATTCCCTGTGGACTTTTACTCATCATGAACCTACAGCACAACAGGACCTGGAATCCTCAGCATACGCCAGCTCAACTACCTCCCTACTCACATCCCCAACCTCCAGACCTACCCGGAAGGTCTGGGCAACCTGCGCGGATAGTTCTGTTAGTCACATAAAAGGTGACACCATGGATTCCTGTCCTCTACTGAATATATGGAAAGAATTGAGTTAAATGAGTGGCATGGAAAAGTGGAGGTACTTAGTGGTATCCTCACAAGAGGATTTTGTCTTTTGGTTTAAAGTGCTGCGAGTTGCCTTAATTTCAGACACATTTGCCTTCAAATATAACAACCAACATAAATCCCATGGCCAGACATTAAATGTTGGAATATCTGCTGACTTGGGTTGTTAACACATCCTTACTATAAAGATTTGAGATGAGTTAGATAATTCCTTAAGACCACCTGCTGTCAGAGAGAATAAAATTCTCAGCGCCCTTATAACGTTTTTAGCTCAAGCTTCTCAATTTATAAGTGAGAAAACTGAATTTCTAAATGTCAGTGATCTGCCCCCGGAGTCTAGACATTGCCATTGTTTTCCCATCAAATCACAGTATCTACCCTGCTCCTTTTTTGTTGTTGTTTTCACAGATCAAACATCAGCACTGAAGATTAAAATCATCTTCTGGTATGTTTTGCCCACATCTGTTATCGTGTTTATTTTTTTTGTGATGGGCTTCTCCATGTACAGATATATCCATGTTGGCAAAGAGAAACACCCAGCAAATTTGGTGAGTGCTTAGTGTGGCAGGAGTCATTGTAATAACACACTTCCAGGAAGATAGAAAAGGAGAGTCTAGAGTAGATACTGTTCCTTTTACAGGCAGAATGAGTTTAAAATTAAAGAATTGATGAATTAAAAGACACTTTCTCTACTAGATTAACTCACTAACGTGACCAAAGGGAAAGATTCTTTAGCTTTGACAAAGATTTTATATTTAATGACCAGATTAGATGAAGTCTTAGGATACAAGATAAGTCATGATCCATGCCCTACAGAGGTTCAAGTCTAGTTGGGGATGAGAATTTCAAAATGATACGTGAAGGCTAAGGTGAAAACAGGTACTAGGGAGGCTGAGGATCTAGGGCAAGCACTGAAACCCCACATGCAGGAGCAGGAGAAGTTTCATCCCTGGGCTTAGTTATGAAACGTGAGTAAGAGTAGGGGCAGCTATTGTAGGCATAGAAACAACAGGAGCAAAGGTGGGTAGGTGTTTAGTAAACCACATAATATCGCTGAGTCATGAGGTGATGAGGAGCTATGAAAGACGAGACTGGAGAGTGGGTAGGCCAAGTAACAGGAGAATTGGGCTGTTATTCTAAGGAGTGTGCGGTGGGCTTTATTCTGTTGGCAAAGAAAAATCTCCATAGGGTTTTACATTAGGAGTGTAATGGTCGATATTATGTTTTAGATACAAATGGATACTGGATCTAAGACAACTTTAGGGGAAGTGAGACTAGAAACAAGTAAAGCACCTAGGAGACTGGCAGTTTTCCAAAAGAGGAGAGTGGGATTTAGGATGGAGACAAAGACATGGAATAGAAACACATTTAGGCAAAATATGGCCATTATTTAATCATTCACAAGAAAGTAAGAGGAGTAAAACTTATGCTTCTGGACCAAGCGCTGAAGGGTTTTGAAAGGCTGGGAATATTTTAACCATAACAGTTTCTTTGGGAATTAGAATATGTTCACATGTACATGATGCATACACATATTCCTGTTAGTTCGACTTAAAATTTTTTCCATTAAGCAGCCTGCATTTAGGTCTTGGAGTTAGCTTTTTATAGGCATAGGGAGACCTGTCCTGGGAGGAAAATTCACAGAATTGACCACATGTGACTTTTTGAGATCAAAAGAAATTGTAAAAGAATGAAGCCAAAGGACCTATTTTATGTTAAATGAAGCCAAAGGACCTATTTTATGTTAAATGAAAGCATTGTCTATCACAGGATAGACAATGAGGATTGTAACATAACTCCTCATTGGCAGTCTAAACAGACATCTGCCACATTCCCCAGCAAAATTTTAATCCAAAACAAGTTTTTCTGACATGATTTAGAATTTCCCTACCTGCTGTAAATTGGAAAATGGATTTCATTTTTGGCTTTATTATAGCATAATAAGAACGGTGTATGGGGGAGTAAGTAAAATCATTCTTACTTGTATGCTTATCTCCCTTTTTACATCTGGTGTTCATGCCCATCCACATTTCACAACTGGAGTATATCTAAAACAGGGCTGGGAGCCCAGGTAATCACAGCTGATTAGCAAATACATAGTAAATTATAACTGGCAAAGCAATTTCAGAAACTCGGTCTCACTCAGTCCTCACCACCTCTCACATGACAGATTCTAATTTTGAAAAATTAAAAATCAAGGCTCAAGAAATTAAATAGCTCCTCGGCCAGGTAGAGGAGGGAGCAGTCATGCCCTGCTCTTTGACTTGGACAGACACCCACCCAGTGAATCACTTTCCACTTCAATATACATTTTGTATATCTTGGGTCTCTTCCCTCCACGTGAATGAGGTTTTTGTGTATTCTAAGCATAACTTTCACTTCCATGAGGTGGTAAGAATAGATCCTTAAAGCTATCTGATGACAGTATAAATTCTGCTTAACAGCTGTTTTCAATGTCTCTCTAAAGTGAAAAGGTGAAAAACATTCTCTTCTCTCTTTATAGATTTTGATTTATGGAAATGAATTTGACAAAAGATTCTTTGTACCTGCTGAAAAAATTGTGATTAACTTTATCACCCTCAATATTTTGGAGGATTCTAAAATTTCTCAAAAGGATATAAGTGTAATGGAAAAAAACAATGATGCATCAGACCTGAATGAGCCCAGCGAGGACCAGGAGCCCCAGCAGGAAGAAATGGAGGTGAAGCGCTTAGGGTATGCTTCACATCTGATGGACATTTTCTGTGACTCTGAGAAATACACCAAAGGGTCTTCCCTAACCCAGCAAGAGTCACTCAGCGGAACAACACCCACAGCTAGAACAGTCATTGAATATGAATATGATGTAAGAACTACTGACATTTGTGTGGGGCCTGGAGATCAGGCGCTCAGTCTGCAGGAGGTGTTCCTCCAAGGAAAATTATTTGAGCAACAAGCAGCTTTGGCAGTCACAGATCCACAAACACTGCTGTATTCATATACCCCTCAGCTCAAAGACTTAGACCACCGGCCACAGGAGTACGTGGATGTGGAAGAAGGGCCAGAGGAAGAACTATCAACTACACTTGTCGATTGGGACCCTCAGACTGGCAGGCTGTGTATACCTTCATTATCTAGCTTTGAACATGACTCAGAAGACTGTGAGTATCCTGAGTACAAGGAGCTCACAGAAGAGGGCCTTTTGTCTAGACTCTATGAGGAACAGGCTCTAGACAAGTCACTGGAAGAAGATGAAACCTATCTTTTGCAATTTTTGGAGGAATGGGGATTATATGTACAAATGGAAGACTAATGCCCAAACATTCCTCTGCCAGATCACTACTGTTACAAGGCCTATGAGTGCAAATGTATGAATGAATGAACAGTAAAGTACCTGGGATAAAAGAAGCTTACTCACATTTTTCTGTGTCTGTGAGAATTCCTTATTTCTTCTTTCTCTTCTCATAGCACTTGTTTCATTCTGCCTCATATGGGTGGTTGGTTCATGCACATGGATCTTTTACAATGGTGGCGGGCATCTGGAGTACAGTGGGTAACCTGTTGATTTGTACCCAATAAATATTCAAAAGTGTTCCAAATTAGATGCAGAATGTATTCAGGTGGGCGTACTATGACATCTTTGTTTTTTATTATCTAACAAGCACACCTCTACAATTATTTTCTGGACACTTAACAAGTGTATAACACTATATAAAATATTTCATGAAGACCATTCATGTTATAAATACTACTTTTTTAGAATTTGGTTTATTGTTAGAATGAAATATTTAAAACATACTAATATCACTAAGTAGGTGATAAGTTGGTCACATTTAAGGACCCTAACCCACCACTAAGTCATAATAATCTATGTTCAAAGTGAATAAATCAGGCACAGATCTTCTTGATATGACATGATTTTGGCTACTTTAAGTGGTCATATTAAAACTTTATGAGAAATTCCAAAGCGTAAACATAAATTGTTATTATCTTGTAGTCAGAAAATGTCCTCTCAATAACTTAGTAGGGGCTTCTTACTCCCCAAAAAGAAAATCTCACATTTTATAATAGAATATTACATTTACTTCTAGAAATATGTTTTTTAAAAGACATTTACATAGGCTATAAACTAGAACATGTTTAGCAGTTGAAGCAATGTGTTACTATTATATTATTCTGTTAGAAAGGACAATGTGTCAAAGACTACTTGGAATACATATGAATGAATATTCCCCATCCACGTAATCTTAAAATCAATAAATAAACAAGGACATACAGAAGAAATAAGTTGAATGACTATGAAAGGTTGAATGTATTAACAATTGGACATAATTTACTGTGGGAACTAAAGTGAACCATAGAACAATACCATCTTAGTTAAATTCCAGCAACTATGGCCCTCTCCTTCACCATTTGCTTAGAAAATTAAATTCTAATGTAAAGCATGGCATGGCAACTGCAACTAACAACGCTGTGTTGCACATTTGGAAATTGCTGAGAGAGTAGACCTTAGTTCTCGTCATAGGAAGAGATGTGTGTGGGTCAACTAGACTTATTGCAGATCATTTCACAATACATACAAATATTGAATCATTATGTTGTACACCTGAAATAACGTTAATTATAGAACGGTAAAAATTTTTTCAAAAAAAAAATTCTACAATTACACTGCATTAAAATATGACAGAATCTATTAAGTTGAACCATACAAAATTGATATTTGACCAGTTTTGACCAGCAGAAGCAACAATTTCTCATGATTTACCTTAATATACATTTGTTTTAATCATAAACTCATAATGCATTGATGCTTTTTCAGGAAAACAGACACCATCCACATTTCCTTATTTATGTTTTTGGCACAGGCAGACAACTCTGGTAGGAGAAATGGATTTTGGAGTCATGGTCTTTTGATATTGTGCACAAATCCAAACAGTTTCTGATCTAATGGTTTAATTTAGAGCATAATTATATTAAACAGAGTGTTCTGTTCTTCTTGATCTTTGTAGAAATGATTCTGCCAGTTTTGAAGAACAGATTTATAATACTAACTGTAAAGGAAGATCAAGAGTGGGAAAGAATGACTTGTTATTAAGAGCAAAAAGAAAATAAAGTGATTGATGATAGTTTGGCTTAATCATTTCATTCACAAAATGTTGAGCACCTACTATGTCCCACAGTGCCCTCATCTAGAAATAGGGACGACAACACCCTTATGGTTTTCAGGATAAAAGAGTTAGAAAACGAAAGGCACTTAGATCGGTGCCTATCACACAGTGACTGCTATTTATGTGATTGTCATCGTCATTAGTAACAGCCAGAGTGTGTGCTTAGCACCAGAAAGAGAAGCCACTTAGACGTATGACTATTTTGATTCAAAGACAGAGCTTGCCTCACTTTATTTTTCTTACCTGAAAGTACAATAGTAATTTGCTTCCCACCTTATGCCTTCTGATTGAAATCTGCCAGCAGTTTTGTAAAAGAGAATAATTCTGAGTTGCTTTTACATCTCTTGTCATTCTACGCACATCAGAAGTATCGAGCATTTTTAAAATGTTGCCTCAGTACTTTGCAACATGCATACATACGCATATATATTCAAACGTGGGCATACGATAGGTATTTCTTGTGGAAAAGGTTGCCCATTCTTAGATGTGATTTATTTGTGTGGGGTGTAGCCATCGTGCATCCTGTCACCTTGTGGCCAAGACCTCAGTAACTCCAAGCATTTGTCCTCTGGGACCGCCTCAGATTCCATCGTTAGGCCTGAAGTCCAAGCGAAGCTGGGAAGTTGAGGTTTCAGGATCTTTGACAAATACTCTTCATGCCCTCACTGGTTGTTCGCCAGCCCTAGGCTTTTGCATACCTCGTCCACATCAGGTGAGTTTCCTTCACAGAAACGTGTTAGTGACTTATTTCCACACCTTATAAATTCTAAACAATGGGGTGAATGAAAATGCCGCCACTACTAGGGGAGTGAAACCTGGTGCCACATCTTGCACACAGGAGGGAAGTGCTGAAGATGGACACTTGTCCCCTCAGCCTACAACATGAGAAAGATCCGGTGCCCCTAGGCTGAGCTCAGCTTAGAGGAAATGAGTACAGAGAAAAACATTTGTACAGCCTAGATGCAAGTCCATCCAGAGGGGTAAATCTAATGGAAACATCAAATAGAGGGCTCCATTAGCATGGATCAGTGCACCTGGGTCATAAATCAAGTTCTTTCTGGCCCTTATTTACCACTCCCACAACCTGAGATGAATTTTTGCTAAATTATCTTGGAAGAACTGTTTTTTCTCTATTTCCTTTGTGGTTCCCCACATTATATCTTCCATCAATCTTCTACCTATTGTTTTATCCAAGGCTGCTCAAAACCATGTGCCTATAATTTTTAATAAATATGCTATGTGGTGGGTGTTTTAATGGCAGCTTTTATTTATTAATATAGAAGTTAAATGTACACATATTCATTAAAGGGCATATAAAGAAATAAAGGAGGAGGAGTAAAAATTACCTGTAACACTTCCACCCAGATTTAACGACTGCAAACATATTAAGGTAGAGAAACGATTCTAAACTGGGAGTAATATTGCCATCATGGGACATCTGGCGATGTCCGGAGTCATTTCTGATTATTAGAATGTGGGAAGGGTGCTCCTGGCATCTAGTGGGGAGAAGCCAAGAATACTGCTAAAGATCCTACATTGCACAGGGCAGCCCCCCCATAACAAAGAGTTATTCAGCCCCAAATGTCAATAGTATAGTCTAGGTTAATAAACCCTAGTGTATAAATTTCCAGACACTTGAATGCATATATGTACATATTTTTCCCAAAAAGAGGGATCATACTGAACTCTTTTGTAACTTGCTCTTTTCACTCAAACACATATAACAAACTATCTTATTTTAATTATGCTTAAGTTAACTTTACGAAGCACGCATCTTATTCAACAAAACTATTGAAATGGCAGATTACAAATTACTTTTTCTAAACTTGATGCTCTAAAATTTTTTTTAGTGAAACAGCAACCAGAAGTTGCAGTTACTTAAGAGAAAAGTGCTGTGAGTCCTTTAAAGGTAATTGAACCTCTCCAGAACGTTATTTCCTAAAAATTGCTACCTCTTTAGAGTGACTGGATGACTAGTAAGTAGGTGGCCATCTACCTTCCTTTTAAGGTGTTGGACTCCCCTTAGTTCCTACTCCCTCTCCTCTTAGTCTTCAGGATCTTCAGTGACAAGTGCTTGAAGGCAACCTTGGCTTTCACTGTAAATCCTGGGTAGACATTCATGTCTACCCATTTTTTTCCTAAGTTCTATATCACTGCTACTCCTCCAGGCTCCTTTGCCTGTGGCAGCTGCAACATTTCTTTCAAACTTTCCTAGTTTTAGTCTTTAACAAATTTTCCAGTTGGTTTTCATTTCTCAATGCCTAAAGATGCTGGGCTAAGGTTCCGAAAGCATTGCTCCATCCAAGGCTCCCTTGAGGGATAGTGAGGGCTGGTGTGTGATGTATTTGTGCCAGCTGAGGGAGGCTCCTTTTGTCCTCAGGAATGGCTGCCTGCTCATGTGTTTCTCTAAAACTGTCTCTGGCACTTGGCTAAATTTGGAAGCAGATGATGTATTTTCTCCCTTACTTTCTCAACATATTTCTTTTGACTTCTCAATCTGTCATTCTTTGCCTAAGGTGGTACTTGGAAGCTTCCCACAAATTCAGAAGATGGACATGTGGTTCATGTTTATGTTTTTGTGCACGAGCCACTGAGATAATGAATGCTGTTGGGGATAAATACCATCCACCATTTGCTTCTCCCTGAAACTAACTACTATGGGACATATGAATTAGCCACTGCTCTTAAAAATCTTGTGTAGTTAAGGTAGTTTACATATCATTCTTTCTTCTAATAAAGTGTATTCTTCCCAATTCTGAAATTGATTTGAAATGCAGACATTTCAGAATATTTGATGTGAGAGGGAAAAAAATGGGCATTTTAATTCCAACTCCCAAAGAGGAGGCATGGAATATTGGATCTTTATTAAATTTGTTGACTTTGTGCTTTTAAAAGAATTTGACAGCATTTGATTTAACGAAAGGTTAGATAGACAAATGAAAACAAACCAGAATTTTTCAATCAATTGAGTGGTTGATTAGCAGAAGAATCAGTATGGTGTACTCATTGAAAGTGTAGACCCTAAAGCTAAGAAGCTCGGATCAAAGTCCAGCTCTGTCCCTACTTAGGCTTTTCAACTTAAGCAGTTTATTTAACCTCTTTGGACCACATTCCCTCATCTATAAAATGGAGATAATAATTGTATCTACCTCATACAGTTGTGGGAGGCTTAAATGAATCAATACATTTAAAATGCTTAGGAGAGTGCCTGACTCAAACTAAGTGCTTGATAAATGTCAGCAATAAGAAAAGCACCAGGAGGCATATATGAGAATTTTCATAGAAGCATTATTCTTTTTTTTTTTTAAAGAAACCTTGGGAAAAAACACTAATATTTTTCAACAGGAGAAAGCTGTGAAAATGAATAACTTACACCTATGCATGGCAACAAGAATGAATCGCACAAACATGTTGAGCAAAGGAATGGTTCCTAGAACAATAATTTCATTTATATAAAGTCCCAAAACATACAAATATACAAATATAATTCCAAAAAAAAATACAAAATTAAACACTGAATGGATGGATGGATGGATGGATGGATGGATGGACAGAGATAGATAGATGACAGATAAATAGACAGACAGACATAGATGATAGATGATAGAAAGATGATGGATAGATGATTGGTGATAGATAAATAGGTGATAGATAGATAGTAAAACTACAAAGGAAGGCAAAGGAATGATTAACACAAAGTTCAGGACTGTGGTTCTCCCGTGGATTTGAAGGAGATAAGAGCACACGAAGCTCTGTGTTGTTGGTGACAGTCTACTTAAACATAAAAACTGAGTATTTCTTTGTTCTTTAAACTGAGTATATACATTATACATGCCCTAATGTACGTATATTTGATTAAGAAAAACAATAATCGAACCCCAAAGCCCTTGGATTTTGCATCATTCTCATAGGTTCCATAGTCGATGTCATCTTTGTACCATTGGGCAAGGCATCTGGAGTTATGAGAGCTGTTTGACATTTTTCTTTGGAAGCCAAAAACAAGTATATTTATGGTTAAAATCTGTTTACAAAGCTTCTTAGTTTCCAAAGTTTCGATTATGTCTAAAATTTTGAATGAGAAAGAACTCTCAACGAATTTGTTAATTGGATTTCTCTGGTGATGGGCACGTGCTAAAAACCTTGCCTTTGCTGAGAGCTGCCAGTATTCAGAGGGAATACCTGAACCCAGGCAGGAGTAGGCGGAGGACACATGATTCACACAGACTTCTGAAAGGCAAGCACTGTCTCCTAGTCAAGGTAATAATGTGTTAATAAGTAATAAGCTCTCAGGCAGGCAGGCAGTCAGTCTCGCTGACAAAAATCACATAAATAAATCCCTTATGAAACCGCTAATAGTTCATCTCCGTTAACTGATTTTAGTATGCAAGAAAGATTAGGATTTTTACATGTCAGCCTTTACACTTCAGCTAACTGTTCTTTTCTTTAATAAGCTTGCCTTGGTTACAAATGGTTAATGACCGTTAGCAAATAAAACGTGTTTGCTTTTCCTAAGTTCTATATTTCCTGCCAGCTTGTTGCTACCAGCTTTCAAAATAAACGATTTGTGAAATTGCCGATATAAACACTTTCAAGTGGAAACACCTAATCTGGGCATAATGATAAACTTTAAACATTTAACTTTACCCCCCAAAAAATATAAACAGAAATATAATGAAAACATTTGCTAATATTTCGTCTTAGCAACCCACATTATTTAAATCATAGTCTCAAAAATCTGGAGCGTATGTTCATTCTAAGCATCGCATTTTAACAAAGGCTTTAACCAACCAGAAAATATCTCAGAGAGGGTCTGTAGCCAGGACATAAGGGTAAATGTGGAGGGAATCCAGGATTTAGTGAAGCCCTGATAGCTGTCATATGCAAAAGACTTGCTTATGAACGAGGACATTAGACATGTGTCTGTTGCTTCAGATAATGGAATTAGGACACATATTTGGGAGTTGCTAGAAGGCAAAGTTCCGTTCCAAGGAAGGAAGGGCTTTCTATAATTAAGCGGCAGGTCTTAATTCTTAACCACATGAGGTACTGAGTTCCCTGTCATGGGAAGGGTTCAAGCACAGGCTGGTTTCTGCTGAGACTTTTGCAGAGAGGATTTGTCCATGAAGCTATGGGTTGGAATAGATGTTCTCTAAGGTCTCTTTCACCTCTAAATGTCTACCATGAAAAAAACAATATCTGAAATCATCTTTATTTCCCCCTTTCCCTCTTCTTTTTTTTTCAGGCAGTTTGCTAGCTAGTAACCCATTCTCTGTTTTTCATAAATTGCCATTGACCTGTCCTTTGTGGACAGCTAAGGGGAGCCAAGTAGTGCTTTTCCGTGAATGTGATTCACAGGAGCTTAGAAATTCTCACCTGAAGCACATGAGACAGACAATTTTGAGCTCTCGCCCTCACAAAAAAATTCATTTCAGTCTAGAAATGTCATCTTTTAAAAAGAATTTTCCCTTTTCATTGCTATCCTGCTTAACAAGTCCCTTTTATGATTTTTTTTCTTTAATGAAGTTTTTGGGTTGTCAGAAAAGGCAATATTGTAAACGATAAAGCTCAAAAGTCATCTTTTTTTCATAAATCTCTTTCTGACTCCCGGAGCAGAACTAGACATTATTAGAACAACTGTGTATCAGAGAAGTACAAATAAATGATCAATTAAGAGCAGCTTATGTTTTGAAAACATTGCCTATATCACCCTTCAATCGGAATAAATATTATTTGTTCTCATCCCAATTATCAGGAAAATCCCAAAGCAGTTAACATAACGGAAGTTTGTCTGCAGGAAGTATCAGAGTAAGCTGTTAAATATAACTTAGTCAATGTCTCATTTTTTACTGTCCCCAAGGTCTCAGGTATGCCCAGATCTAAAACTCATGTTATTGTGCTTTTCCAACAAATGGACAAGGTGAAAATGGCCTGCTGGGAGACGGGAGGCAGGAGGGGTTTCTTCATATCTTCAGCACCTTGCACAGTGTGCTGCAATCTGCTCGAAGTTGTGATGAACTAGCAAGTGCGTTGAAAAGCATGAGCAAAGACACGGGCATTTAAGTGCACACTATACTTAGTTGGAAAAGGAATGTGAATAACTCTAAAATTATTCTCTTATGTAATATATTACTTGACTTCTAAAATGTAAACTCCATGAAGGCAGGGATTTCTTTTTTAATTCCACTGATATGTTTCTAGCACTTAAACAGTGTCTAGTATACAGTAGTTGCTCAATAAATATTTGTTGATAGAATGTATAAATAAATGAACCTTTAATATTTTATGAATTAGTGCCCAGAAATAGACCCACACAAATATAGTTAACAGATCTTTGATCAAGGCACAAAGGAAATTTAATGGAGAAAAGATAACAAATTCAACAAATGGTATTGGGATAATTATACATTCATATGCAAAAAAAAAAAAAAGATTACAGGCAATGACCTTTCACCTTTCACAAAAAATTAACTCAAAACAGATCATGGACTTAACTTTAAAATGCAAAACTATAAAACTTCTAGAAGAAACATATAGAAGAATAGGTGACCTTGGGTTTGGCAATGAGATTTTAATTACAGCACCAAAAGCACGGTGCAGAAAGAGATTTTCAGCCAAAGGAAGGGTAAATGCTAAGTCTCTGAGATGTACATGCACTTGCATATTGAAGAGAAGGTCAGAAAGAAGGCAGGTGGCGCATAGTGAATTGAGAGGATCCTGGAAGGAAAGAGGGCAGGGAACAGGTAAAGACCAGGAGCCTTGTGGCAGCAGTAAGGTGTTTGGGTTACACTTTCATGACGCTGGGAAGCCACTGCAGAGGTTTATGCAGGATACTGATACAATTTGATGCAGTCAATAAATGTGAGTTGACTCTGAATCTGGACAACTTGTGGTGGTAGATAGGGGGCACCTTCTATTTACCAGAGAGCACAGGAGAAAATGAGTTGTTTGAGGATTTCTTTGTGGGAGGGGTCTTGCTTTTGTTTTTTATTTTCGTATTTGTTTTTGTTTTGCAGTAAAGCAATAGTTTGGTCTGAGGAATACTAACTTTGAGATACTTGCACATGTGGATTATAACAAGGTGGTCGTTGGGAATATATGTCGAGAGATTGGGGGACAGGATAAAACTCAAGAAATAATCATTCTCATAAATTAGAATCAGGGAGAGAATTAGCTGAGGGAGAATATATACTATAGAGAAAGGAAGCCAAAGACAGAGTCATAGGAAATGTGGGCATCTAAAGAAAGGGCAAAGGAACAATGTTGAGAGATAAGAGGGAAATACTTGAGCAAATGTCCAAGAATATAACTATAAGATGTTCATGACTGTGTTTACCATAGCAAAGATTTTTAAATTATTTGAATCTCCAACAATAAAAGATTAATTAAATTAATTTTATTATACCTTAAAAAAGCAAAATTTGGTAGCCATTAGAATAAAGGAACATGTTCATGTTATGTTAAGCAGGAAAATATTACAATGTGAAGAACTGTATCACATTTTTATAAATATACAGGTACATATTGGTAAATATATACATATAAATGTATAGTTTTTCTTTCTGCTTACATGTTTTCTCATTTCCATCATGGACATGTATTACTTGTGACATTTTATAAAAAAATAAGTGTGGCAATTCTATTATGAGCACATTTACTCTCTCTGTTATCTGCACCACCCTCAGGAACACAGAGGCCTCTAGGCTATTGCATTTTTAGAGACCAAAGCCTCATAGAAAAAGTAGTTAGGATGGAATGGTGAGAATTAAATGAATGATATCTTTCCAATAATATTATAAGGACAGGCACAGTAAATAAGCTCAGACAGGAACATTCAAAAATGTATTTGAAATAAGGAAGCGAAACCAGATAAATACAGCTGACAATGAATAGTCCCAGGAGATGTCCATCAGGCTGAAATTAGGAAACAGTAGAGTCTGTGATTGTAAGAATAATAACAGCTCTTCAACTCAGTCACAGATAAAGGAGCTCATCAACCTTGTAAACCTTTATTCTTTAATTTAATTTTTTAAAATTTTATTTTGTTATTTATTAAGGTGACATTGGTTAACGAAATCCATTAAATTTCAAGTGTACAATTCAACAGTAAGTCATATATATTGCATTGTGTGTTCACTGCCCATAGTTAGATTTCTTTCTGTCACCACATATTTGACCCCTTTTACCCCGTCTACCTCCCCCTATCCCCTACCCTCTGGTAACCACTAGTCTATTGTCCATGTCCATGAGTCTGTTTGTCATGTTTGTTTGTTGGTTTTAGATTTATATCCCACATATAAGTGATATCAAGTGATTTTCAACTTTTTTCTGTCTGGCTTATTTCACTTAGTATGATTATCTCAAAGTCCATCCATGTTGTCTCAAATGGCAGTATTTCATCTCTTCCTATGGCTGAGTAATATTCCATTGTATATATCCACCACAGCTCCTTTATCCAATCATCTACTGTAAGACACTTTGGTTGCTTCCACGTTCTGGCCACCGTGAATAATGCTGCTACGTACATTGGTGTGCATATATCTTTTCAGGTATATGTTTTCAAGTCTTTGGGGTAAATACCCAGTAGAGGGATTGCTGGATCATATGTATACTTTAATTTTAAATGGTAAAAAAACCAAACTAAATTCTGCAGTCATAAGTGCAATGAATTTTCTGAACATTTTGATACTGCTAGACATAGAACAGATGCTTCCTTATGGAAGCCATATTTGGTTCATATAGAATCTGTAATGCAAATATACAATTGTATAAGCAAGTGTCCTAATCTTCAATAAGTCTGCCTTTTAAATACCATTTGAGGTTAGGTGGTAGGTATGATAAAAAATAATTATTAGAGTTTTAAAGTTTACAAAAATTTAGTAAAGACCCCACATATCCGATAAGGGGTAGTTGGTATACATAAGTATCTATTGGTCACATCTGTAACTTCCAGGGCAAGTACAGAAGGCAATGCCTAAGGATTAAATTTTGAGACCCCCAGCAAAATTTCTGAAAAGCCCAGAAATTATCTCAGAATGTATAAATTCAGCATATCTTTGACAGAGAAGGCTCCTGGGTTTAGTTCATAAATTTCCCTCGATTCCAAAGCTGCCTGAGCAGTCTTCACATCCATACTAGATGGTCTCCCCTCTGCCTGCTGGAGTTCCGCTCTGCTCTCAAGGTCAGAATTCTGAGAAGTTAGAGACACCCGCTGAGAGAGTGGAAAAGAATCCTGAGCAGGTGCAGCCTCTGCCACCTCCCCACACCCTCAACTCTGTGGATCTGCTTCAAGGGAGGTGGGTGGTTCAGTGCAGGGAAAAGAATGGAGGGAGGCAGCACACAGCAATTATGTCTTCTTTGAATTGCTGCAGGCAAAGCCACTGATATTTATATCCAAAAATGGCTCATTCTGATCCCACAGTCTTCCCAGAGGAAAGTCTGTCATGTCTTCATCACCCTCCATGAAGGGCAAGGATCCCTTCTTAACAGACTGCATTAGCAGTGGCCTGTCTTGCATTCAGAAATAGAATAGGTTAGTCACTTCGCCAGGCACTGCCCACCCAAATCCTGGCTGCCCCTCACATGCCAACTTTGCTGCCAATTTTCAGGCCACGCCTGCTCCCAGGGTTGGCATTGGGCCAACCAAATCTTCTCGTAGTCACAGGGCCCCTGGTTGGAGGCAGCAAGTCCAGAGAGGGGTGATGAGCGCTCCATCCCTCCATGGCTTCCCTCTGCCCCAGGAGAGAGGCTAGGCACCCTTTCTTAGGTGGCTTCCTTCCCAGCTAAATGCTTCTAGAATAATCTCCCCATAAAGAGATGGCTGAAGTAGGAACAGTTCACCCCCGAGTTAGCTCTCTCAGCAACTAACCAGAAACACTTCCTGAATATCTTTCAGATTTGCAGAAAACTACAGCTGCTTTAGGGGGATTCAGAAGAAAAAAACAAAAAACAAAAAAACAAAAAACATGGCTCCTCCAATCCAGAGACATAAAGCTGGACCAAGAACACCCTCTGTTCAGGGTAGTTTTATTCAGACATCCATACTCCTGCGGTATGATGTTCACTTAACCGGAGACAAAATCTCTGCTGTTTCAACTCACAAATTTGGCAATCTGATATAATAAGTTACATTTCATATGCAAAGATAAATGTTCTTGGGAGTGTTTTTTGGAAGATGATTTTCCTTGTGCGATTTGATTCTTGTTTTATTTTGTTTTTGTTCCTGCTTCGAAGCCAATTGAGATTTTATAGCTGATTTTTTCAGACACATCAACTATGACTCACGGCAATTTGATAAAGGATAAAATACTTCTTTTTCTCAGGCTTAGCTTTCAAAATTAAGCATTCAAGTGAAAAAATAATAATATTTCTCCAGTAGATGTCAGTGATTAAAATCATGAAAATAGTTCTTTTCAGAGAAGCTCCATAATGCATCTAGACTGTTTTTTCCCTACATCTAACCCTGACCTAATTCTGAGCTTTTCTTTTAAGTGCATCTTGATTTAATTAATTGTTTACAAGTTGCCTCTTGGAGATGAGCTTCATTTCTGAATAGAAACCCCTGAGGGAATTTCTAGGAGTCAGGAAGATTTCAGGGGACATTTTTGCCCCCTGAGGTTGGCTGAATGAGGCCAGCTTTCCTTTAGGGAATGACAGGCTCCTACTGTGCACCGTCCCTGGACCTGTAAGCATGTGGAGTACCTGTGGATCCCCAGGGTCCCTCCTGCTGTCCCGAGATGCCACTGCCTGCCTCCCTCCATACCGCACAGCATCAGGGAGTGAATTGGGGGTCTGTGACTTTTGTAAAAGCTGTTGGAAACCTGAGGAGATGGAAAGGCTGCTTGTCAGGGTCTTCAGAAGATCTGATCCAATAAGACAACATGGACTTTTCAAGTCTCTTAAGAAAAATTCTGTTTGAAAGAGAAATATATCTGGAGCCAATAGCTATCTGCTCAAGGACAAAGGACATCTATAAATTTCCTCAGTCTTATCTTACTCCCTAAAGGGAAATGACTAGAAAAGGTCAAAGTGATTTTAATTGGTTTCTATAAGTCAAGTAAATAAATTATTATTAAAGATCCACCATATTTGGGCACTGGGAACACAAGGACAAATGATGTGTGCCCTGCCCTCAAGGAACTTACAAGGACTTCTCTGTATCCCATTCATTTAGAATGAGGTGTGTTATTCCCCGACAGAGAAAATCACTACTAAATGGATTTCGCACTTCTCCACCCCTCTGTCAGTAATTCCCAAGTCTTCATTTAAAATGTCAGCTGTAAAAGGTAATGCCCTCTGGAGAGACTGGAGCCTCTAACTCTTTCATCACACCAGCCAGAAATCTGAGAGACGTCCATGACTTTTCCTTCTTCCTCACCCTTCACATCCAATCAGTCATCCTGAACTAGAAATCAGGATGACTGATTGGATGTGAAATCTGACACGTGTCTCCATTTCCACTAACACTGTCTTAATTAGGGCTTCATCATGTTTCACCTGGAATATCTCAAATGTATTCTGGCTCGTCACCCTGGCTTCAGTCTTATCTAGCACTTAACCAGTCTCCATATTATATCATGACTGCCTTTTTATTCATCAAGCTTTAGCCAGATTATACACCGTTGAAGGCAGGCACTGAATTTTAAACCACTGTATCCTGGGCACCTAGCACAGTGATAAGCTTATAGCAGGCATTCAGCCCATGTTTACAAAATGTATGGGAGAATGGTAGATAGATACATGTGTGCATTGAACGTCTCCGAACTACTGTGATTTTATAGTCCCTCCTCTCCAGTTTCCTTCTCTATGTTGAAAATCATTTCATATGTTTTAGTAGCATTTCTGCTTTTTATTCACTTATTTTCATTACCTTAATAAATTGTTGGTTCTGATCTGCTGTGAGCTGGCAAACTGGATAATCAAAGTTTTTAGAGACTATATAAAATAAGAGTGAATATGCTCGGACTGTGTCCCTCTTCTACAATTAAAGCAAAAGAGCCTCAGTGCACTGGTTTTGTGAGGACCATTTCAACCCCTCAGGGAACTTTGTTCCACTGCTGTGTGCCAGATTGTAGAAACTGTCAATAAGCCTGAATTAAATTTCTTGGTAATTAGTGATTTTAATTTGTACTTTTATTTCAACAGGAATCTTTCAAGTTTGCTTCTGAAAATACATAGCAAGACTGGATTTTACTACATTTTTTAAATGATAAACATGAATCTTACCAAAAAAGGTATCAAAATTTATCACACCGGAAAATATTAACATTGCTATTTTTATTTATATCTTTGCTGTTTAACTCTATCAAACACAGTTTAATGGTAAATGAGGCAGTTATCAAAAATCTATGTTAAAATGAATTTAGAGTACTCTTAATGGAAACGCATGGACATTGCATTATTCTATTCCTGAAATACTTCACAGCATGGAGCATTTGTTTCTGCTTTTCTTTTTTAAACTGTGGTTGATTATATTCGGAAGTGGAGATGCTGACCACCCTTAAAATAGCAGCTGAGCTTGGAAATGTAGCCAACTTATCCTCCATACGAGCGTTGCAATTGCCTCGGTTGAGAGCACAAGGTCAGCCTACACCACCTCCTTTGAAATCACCTTTTGCATAAGCCCCCACAAATGTAGGCCTGGACTGCCAGATACACATGTGTGGCCTCAGACAATTAAAACAGATGAACACCTGACACTGGACCAATAAATCCATAGGCTGGGCTAAGCCAATTAGATTCTTTCCCCTGGAAATGTAGAATTATAGCTCTGAGACAGAATTAATGGGTTGATGTTGAGCATTTGACCTGAAAGGTCACATAGAGTCGGGATGGCTGTATGCAACCAGGAAAAGCTGATCTAGAGAGAGAGGAAGTAGAGAGAAAAATTACTTTGAGGCCCTAGGAGAGGCCAAGTGTGACCTCAATTCAGAGAATGACAAACTATATAAATTGCAGGGCCCCATGCACAATGAAAATGTGAAGCTCCTTGTTCATAAGCAAGGGCAAATGCCATTAAAGTACTAAAACATAAAGACTTTTCTTTTAAAAATATTATTTATAAAACGTATAGGCATGTACTAGTCAGCTCAGGCTGCCATAACAAAACACCACAAACTGGATGGCTTAAACAACAGAAATCTATTTTCTCACAGTTCTGGAGGCTAGAAGTCCAAGGTGCTGTCAGGGTTTCTGGTCAGGTTTTTCTTCCTGGCTTGCGGACAGCTGCCTTCTCACTGTATCTCATATAACCTTTACTTTGATCCGAGAGAGCGAAAGAGACGTCTAGTGTTTCTACCTCTTCTTATAAGGACATTAGTACTATGGGGTTAGAGTCCAACTCTTATGACCTTATTTAACCTTAATTACCTCTTTAATGGCTCTATCTCCAAACACAGTCAGATAGGTTAGGACCTCAACCTATGAATTTGGGGGAACATAATTCAGTTCATCACAACAGGTAACAGTGATACATAGGTAACAACATAAACTTACAAATTGAAGAAAACAATATTTTGGTGTCATAATCATATATAACATAATATTTTACTAGTGTGATTGATTGTAAGACATCTCTGGTTCTCCTTTGCAAATGTATTTATTAGATCATCCAAATCTATACCTTTAGCAACTTCATTTTCAATTGATATCTTTGAAAGCAACCTGAGTACTCTTGGAAAATTCAAAGCTATAAACAACTTTTGATCATTTTTAATTTTGAGAAGGATCTATCTGCTGATGCCACTGTTGCTGGAGCTGTGAAGAGTATTTTATAGGCTGTGAAAACATTAAAATAAATTTCTGATTATTTTGAAGTACAAATGTTAGTACACCTAGAGCTGATGATTCTAAAAATAAATTTAACCCTTTATACAAATCAGTTTTATGTAAGTCTGAATTTAATTTTAAATATAAATTTGTACAATGGTTTTTTAATATTTCCTCTTATATTTCCTGTAGCTTGTAGAGGATATACAAGAAACTGATTTCATGATCTATATATAATTCAAACACCTGTTTACGTATTTTATCACTATATCTTCAATTATAAGAGAAAATTAATTTTAGAATTACCTTCATTAATAATTGGTTTATCTGATGCTTCATATGTGAATAATGTTCTTTTCCATCAAATGTGATAATCTTTAAATTTAATTTCTACTTCTAAGCTTGGAGATATCTGTTTTATAATGTTGTGGTAGTTTTTGACACCAGAAATCTATGAAGAATTCTAACTCCCTGATGGGCTTTATTGCAATGTCTTTGTGTACTTTTTTATTTTGTAATAATTTACTGACAAAGTTTTATCACCTGAGTGCCGAAAGATCTTAGCCAAAGATTCAAGATTTGTGTGGATTCCCCAGAGATGTGCTTCAGAGACAGACTAGTAAACTGGCCTCCTACCATGGACCCTAGCATAGTCCTCACATGGGGCCCCTCCTCAGCCAAGGCTATGGCTGCTGCTGCCACTGCTGCTATCACCATCACCACCACCAGTCTGGCCCAGGCATGTGTAGCCAGGCTAACTGCTACATGCACATCGCCCACTACTCACGGTGCCAGAGGACTAAGCCAACATCTGTGTGTCTGTGCTGTCATTTCACATATCTCCTCTGCTCCCGAGCATTGTCCATTGTTCAATCAGACTTCACTTACAAAGCACAAGCTCCTCACTGGCCAGTTCTGGCATTAACCCCCAGGAATCCAAACTCTGCTTGTATCTTATCCTCGGATGCCCATAAGATAGCCTTTTATATTTTTACTAAAAATTCCCTATTGAATAGACACTGCTGGATGCCCAGTCATTGCTCATTCTTTCTTCTTTACTAAAAAAAAAAGGTCATTCTTTTCAGGTGAGCCATGTGCCACCTTCCCAGAACTCTTTACATCTAAAGGTAATTAGGTAACTCAGTTAGAGCCAATGAAAAATAATCAGAGGTCTGCTAGAGATTACTGGGAAATGTTTGCTTTTCTGATTCACATATGGTGTTCTTTTTTCTGTTCCTCTTCTTCCTGCCAGATTTGCAGACTTAAAGCTGCAGGTAGAAGAGGCATCATGCAAACATGAAGCAACAAGAAAGAAGATAGAGTTGGAACATCATTCTCTGATAACATCAGGAAGCAGCTACACCAAACCCAGACTGCCGACTTCTGAACTTCTTGTTATATTAGAAGCATAAACTCTCTTGGTTAGGTGTTGAGTCTGGTTTCTATTACATAAAGCCAAATTCAATCTTAATTGAGACACCCTTTTACTTTCGTTAGCTTGGGTAGATTTTTGTTTCTCACGACTTGCTGTTTGTGCTGGAACCATATCTCACGGGATCTGTTTTGTGTCCAAAGGCCTTCCCCGGAGGTGTTTGCACTCCTACCAACCAGCTTGTAACCTCTGTTAGAGGGCTGCCTCAAGCTGCTGAGCCTGTTAGTCTTAAGAGACTGAAGTGCATGGGAATTTACATCCCCTGCGAGATATTGGTAACCCTTGCCTTAACTGGGATTATCTTACTGCAGGATTGAGTAAGAATTAAGCCGTGTAAGAGTTTAATATAACACTCTTTCACATCTCCACTCACCCACCAGTTTCTTCTGGGGACATTTCCTAATAAACTACTTTCACATGAACCCTCATCTCAGGGTCCACTTCTTGGAAATCCAACCTAAGATGCAATCCAAAGATCCCTGAGCAGAATAGGTATTACCAGGTGCTATGGACTGGATGTGTCCCCTTAAAATTTCTTTGTTGAAACCCAAATCCCAATTTTATGGTGTTTGGAGGTCGGTCCTTTGAGAGGCTTTTAGGTCATAAGGGTGGGCTACCTGTGATAGGATTAGTGCCCTTATAAAAAGAGGAAGAGAAATATGATCTCGCTATTTTGTGTGTGTGTATGTGCCAAGGAAAAGTCATGTGAGGCCATAACCAGGAAGAGGGATCCTCACTAAGAAACTGACCTCAGACTTCCAGCCTCCAGACCATGAGAAATAAACATTTGTTAAGTCACTCAGTCTATGATAATTTGTTATAGTAGCCAGAACTGACCATGATACTAGGAATTTAGAAGCAACTTAAAAGCCAATCAATTTTGTATATTCAAGGCTTCCATAGAAATAAAGGCACCTTCTTTGCATCATGCTTAAGCTCGAAAAGAAATCCCATCCCTCTTCTCATCCTCTCTGATAGGAAACTTTTGATAGTCAAATATAATGGGATACTTTAAATAAACATATATTTATTTGTTTGAATATAACATAAATATAACCACCATAAGAGAATGCCACTGTCTTGATACCAAAAAGATGAACAAAATACAAATATGTGTCAGGCCCTTGGGCACAAAACATGTTGGCTTAGGGCTGGTTTTCACACCTCAGAGCAGCTTTAGTGGAAGGAGGGCTCCAGGATGGCGCTGGCTCCAGGGGCACCACAGTTTATCACTCTCGACCTCCTCACTACCTCCCAATATTGTGCCTTCCTAATCCTAAAGTCCTAATTATCTTTCAATTTCTTTCTTTGGCAACGTTCAGATATGCAATTCAGAGTTTTGTGAGGATGTGTAAAAAATTTATTTTAATAGCTTTATTCAATGATTATCCTTTATCTTGATGCTATAAGTCGTCCCCTTGATGTTAACAGGGACAGGAATTATTTTTAAATGCCTAAATCAATACTTTTATTGAGAAAATTGGACCATGCTAGCTTATAAGCTCCAGATGAAAAGCTGAAACTCTTTCCAATAGCTCACTTCTGAGGTCTGAGATGAGGACAGATGGCTCAGTGTCCCTTGATATGATTTGATTACCTGTCACTGCCAGATGCCCAATCTGAGGTACGTGAAAAGAAGCACAGACAGACAGCTATAGCTACACAGTTTAGGAAGCAGAAGTGCCTTTTCAATTCAATGACTGGAAAGCAAAATGCTCCTTTAGGTTTTAAAGAAACACGATTTTTTGAAAATGAAAAATATCTTCCTATCTTAAAAGGTCTGTCTAAACACATTCCCTTCTAGCTCCTAGTTTTCACTGAATCTTTGTTATTGTAGAGTTCTACCAAGATGGGTTTAGGAAATGTCCCAACAACAAAGTACCATTGATTTCAGAGACTCATAGAACTATAGGGAGCTTCCAGATCAGTTAGTGCTGAGTCCGACACTTTGTTTTTTAGAAGATGACCAGTGACCTCCTGGCATTCTAGTAGTACATGATCATGCACTTCACTCAGCAAGATTGTCCGTGCATGTCAACTTTTGGTTGCATAAATCAGAAACCTCCAATTACTGTAGATAAAGGAGAAGGAGGAGATATGTGACTGAAAAAGTCCTGGAGGTTCTCACAGAATCCAGGGGCAGAGAGTGTATCCAAGACTCACTGGAAATTTGAGAAACTCAAGAGCCCCCAGAAATCCACACTGAGCCTTCCACCTCTCAGGATCCACAGGGTTTCCTGCATATCCACTCGTTCATCTTGCATATGGCCCAATATACTTGCAGCTCAGGTGTCCACCACTCATTAACTCAATGTGCCAAGTCCCAAGAGGGAAACCTAGTTGACCCCACTCACAGTCAAGCCAGCCTTGTCACTGATGAATCTACTAAGGGAACCCTCTGGCCAGGTGTCCAATTCTAGTGCAATCACCTGATGCTTAGAGTTGGAAGTTAGGGTCACTTGCTCAGCTGTGGAAGAATCCCCAAGGCAGGAAGCAATTGGCATCTCTAATAACATGAAATAATCTGTTCTCCTGAAAAGTACCATCAAATTCAAACAAAATTTTATCACATCTAAGCAGAGTTTATGGAATACAAAGATATCCAACATATGGTTTATCTTCATTGCTGCAATATATCACATCTATAGATTTAAAAATAAGAAAAATTATCAATAGATATCAATAAGACATTTGATAAAATTCAATAACCATTCATAGTTTTAAATTCTAAAAGTTGTTAAAACACCATGAAAAAGGAAAATGACAAGCTAACTATAATATGCAATAGATAAAGGGTTAATATCTTTAGTATAGAAAGAGTTCTTATAAGATAGAAAGGGTTTTTTTTAATTAGCTCCTTAATTTAAAAAATGGGCAAAGAATGTAAAAACGCAATTCATTCACACAAAAACACTTAGCCTCATGAAAGTTTGGAATGCAAAATAAAATAATACTGAAGTATTATTTTTACTCATCAAGAAGGCAAAGATTGAAATAATGATTGTGCCTAAGATTGTGTAGAATCTGATAAAATACAGCCTCACACAATGTTTTTGGAAGCATATATTGATAAAACTTTTTAGATAACCTTCTGTCATTATTAATCAAAAGACTTAAAACTGATTATGCAATTTTACTAGGAATTTATGAGAGGTATTCTTGATATTTATGTAAGTGATGTTTATTATGGTATGCCTTAAAATACAGCAAAGTTATAAACATTAAAAATGAGTAATAATTAGAAATTTTAATAATTTATGGTACTATAAAAATAGAGGTGACATAAAAAGCTGGAAAGAATATATATAAAATAGGTTATAGGCTTATTTCTAAGTGGATTTTTTATATTAACTGATTTTTATTTTATTCTTTGTGCTTTTTTATATCTTCCAAAATTTTTATAATGATAGTGATTTTGCTATTCAGGAAGAAAAAAATAGGCATTCACAACGATGCAAAAGGAAAATAAAATTTCAAGTTGGCAAAATATTGGAGCTATTCTCTTTAAAATCAGTACCAATAAAAAAGTCAAATGTCAAACTATTATATTATATTTTTATATCCTGTCAATCCAAGAAATAAAAACAAATAAGAAAGAGGTTAATTCATGGAAAACAGTTTAAAAAACTAACCAGGTACAGTAAGATAGCCTTTTTGAATACAGCAATCACAAGCCAGAAAATGTAAAATAGTAATAATGAAAATATACAAATTACGATTAACAAAAGACAATCGTATCTAATTTACCTTCTTAAAAACTGTTGTGAGAATTAAGTAAAATAATAGATTTGAAAGACCTTTCGTATTTTAAAAAATTGATGTAATAGTAGTCATAACAATTGTGTGAATGCATTGTTGAAAAAATATATATGAAATTATGTGATCCATTCCAAGCAATAGTCACTAATTTTCCACTTGCTAAAATACACATTTTATAATATTCATGAGTCCTCTTGGTTGATATCCAGAAGACTAGACATGTAAAAGCAATGGCTTATAGCAGAAAAATGATTTCTGTCTCCTGGCTCTCACCACCCTACACCTTTCTGGCCTTGGCATCTGAAAAAGCCAAGATATGTAGAGAGGGTATTAGGGAGTAGAGGTGTAGCGAGAGGGCCTAAGAACTGCATGGAAAATCCACTAGGGGTGTACATGCTCTGATTGTCTTGCAAATGCAACACATGCAATATCCAAGGTCATTTCCAGCCCTCCCCATCTAGAATGGGCAGGTGAGTGGCATTCTTCTCTAGATGCAGCAGAGGTCAGAGTGGGTGAGAAGATATAACATGGAGGAGGCAGAGAAGTGTCTAAACAGAAAAGGGTGTCCAAGAGGATGGTGGGCTGGCTCTAAGGGCTGAAACTAAAGGACCATCCCTTATTTAGGAGCTAGGAGAACATTCAGACAGTGTATAAGAGCCTAACTACTACCTCTTATCCCCACCCCACCTTCCTCTTTGAGTTCTGAATTGGCTGGAAGACAAAACTCAAACCTGAAGTCAAGAACTGTTTTGTGTCTGAACTAGCTCGCAAGCAAATAAAAAGCAATTCTAAAATAGAGAATAATTAATAAATCAATACCATAGCTTCTGAGTACCTATTTCCAAATATATTTTACCTATCGAATACCGTCCGTCTCCTGCTTCTCCATCAACATCTAGTTCAAAACAATGTCCTTCATGTCTCCTTAGATGTGTGTGTATGTCACAGTAAAAATCAAACTACTAGGTTCGAATGCCAGCTTCACCACTTACTAGCTGTGTGATTTCCAACAGATTGCTTAACCTCTTTGTGGCACATTTATTTCAGCTGAATAATAGGGGGTAAAGCATTTATTTTATAGGGTTGTCAGAAAAGTTAGTAAGATATGGCGAGGAAATCACTTGGAAAGTGCTCAAAATATAATGATTGCATCATAAATTTTTTTTTAAGTAAAATAATGCATTGTTTTTAACATTATACTTTGCAAGTTCTATAACATACCATTGTAAATAAAATCAGAGAAAGACATTTTACTCACTGGGATTCTTCTGAGGAAGTGTTGTATATTTATATGGAAGAAATATTTTGCTAAATTGACTGGGATTGGGGGTAAGGCCTCAAGATCATGATTCAGGTGACCAAAATACTAAATTGAGATTCAAGAAGTAAGTTGAGGAATTTGTTTTGCTTCTGAGAATGAGGGAAGAGAAGGAAAGTACAATGGGATGTAGAAAGAGAGAACGAAAGGAAAAGTCCAGAATTTCATGCCCAGGTTAAATAACCAGGCAGACACACAGGGAGAGGAGATCGACAACAAGGTTGTCTAGTTTAGGAGAAAATCATCCCCTTTGGGGATTTTAGAAAGGATTTTTATATAGTTTTGTGCAGTTCTCTCATTTTCTAGAGGGACAAACGCCAGGGCTGAGTACACAATTTCTTCTAGTCTAGAAGCTAGCCAATCAACAAATGTCATGTCTCCAGAAATTCTGATAAGGCAACGTGAGCTATGAAAGCACTGAGATGAGAAGGGGTACTTGCTTGAAATATTCTCTTCCAAACAGAGATGGTCATCATATTTTGATTCAGCACTTTCCTATCTTTTTGTTTTCAGCCCCCCTGAGACCTATCACTTCAGAGAATTTAAGGCAATTTAACATGTCAGCACACCCTACTGGTCTCAGGTACTTGCTCCTGTGCCCTCCTGTGCCAGTTTCTCCACCCCAGAATATTTACCTGATTTTGGAACGCAGCCTTAGCTTTTGGAGGTTCTATTTCTCTTGTCATACCAGTCAGGCCAGTTGGGAAACATGAGCCTCTTTATCAACTTATATTTAACAATTTATACATGGTCAGCTAGCCTGGAGATGCCATTTGACTAAATGAGTTATATTCTATCAGGGCAAGAACTATGAAACTTATGAGACAAGTATTAAGTAGACTGTCTGCAAGTAAAGTTAAGCTCTGTCCCCAGTTCAGTCACAAATCAGAGACCATAGATTAAAGACACTGAAGTCCAAAGTATATTTTACTTTACATGTTAAAAGATTTGGTGGTAAAGTTACTCTAGACTCGTTAACCTGTAATATACAGACATAATTCATTCACAGCAGTGTTGGGCACTGTAAATCAGGCCAACTTTATTCAAATAATTATTTACCTTTTTTTGAGGAGAAAAGAGAAGTTAAAACAATGGCAATGAAGATTATCAGAAATTTATTTTCACCTCAGAGAAAAAAAATTCTCTCCCCACCCTTTATACACCCTACGTGTACACAGTTTCACACAGCAAAAAATTCCTTAGGCATGCATTTAAGATACTATCAGTGATCCTACCAGTGATTAGGTGACTAAGTGCTTGCCTTTTATACTCCAGCCAGATGCACTGGAAAGGCAAGAACTGGAATTTGATTGAAGAGAGGGAGAGAAGAGCACCTTAAAGTATAGAAAGACACTCAAGTTGGGAAAGTTCACCCAAAGGAGAAGTGAAGGTAAGAAAAGCCTAGTTCACAATCTGCCTGGTGCCCCTGTCTGCATCTTCCTGACCCTCATTCCCACATTCGAGATGCTCAAAGGGAACTTCCTGGGGAGCTGAGTCACTTAAAGGGTCCACTGAAGGCATCCAAATTAATGCCGATATGTACTATTTGTTTTGAAAATAAAATTCAGGACATTCGGTTATGCAATAAAGCCAAAATATGATATTACACACATATCTCCAATATGTAAACAGCCTCCTGATCCAACTTTGTATATTTTTAGACTTCTATTACATAAGTTTGAAAACTAATTTAGCATACTAGGGGTGCAAATAAATCTACATTAAGAAAATTCAATTTTAACCATCTATATTTGCACAAAAAATGAGCAGGCTCAGAAATTTTTTTTCTCATTTATAAAAAGAATACATATGTATTGGGTAAATACAAAACATATAAGAAAATAAAAATCAACAGTAATTCCAGCACCAGGAGAAAGTTCATTAACAGTTCGAGGTATTTACCCTCCAGTCTTTTCTAGTCATGTATTTAGACATACTTTTTATTGTTATCCTATATTATATACAGATTTTATATTTAAATTTATTTTTGAATAGGTAAAACACATCTGGCATTAAATTCCAAAGGCTATAAAATGAAAATAAGACTCTACCTACCAAACTACATTTTCCAGAGGCAACTAGTTGACAGTTTATTTTTAAATGTATTTTTAAAATAAAAACAAGGAACTTATTTTTAAATTTTTTCAGAGAATAATACATATGTGAATATAGGCATATAATTTTAGTGCAAATCACAGCATATTATACACACTGTTCTGCATTCTGTTTCATTTGATTGGTATTGGTATAGCAATATACTTGAGAAGCTCTTCCATATTACGACACAACTATCTTTTATTATTGTTAACGACTGTGTAATATTCCATCGTTTGGATTTTTTTTAATATTATTTAATTAGTCTCCCATTAATGAATACTTATGTTGACTCCAAACTTTTTAAATATCTTTATAGTTTTTTGCTTGGTATTATAGTTTTCAATTTTCCCATATCATTAATTTTATGTATTTATAGTAATTTATTGAATTAATCTCCAGTGGGAAATAAATCATTCTTCTGTACAACTTTTGTTCCTACCTCACTAAGAATGTTTCCTTGTGATAGAGCCCTGGACATGTGCCCAAAGAATACATAACTATTTATGTTCTTAATGCATATTTTCAGATTACTTTCCAGGTGAAAAATGATGCAAATTCATAATTCTACCAGCATCCCCTATAAGCAATGAGTATTGTTAACTTTTTTAAACTTTAACTTTTGCCAGTTTAATGTACAAAAAGACCTTGTTTTCATTATTCAGTTCGGCTACTATTTATGAGTGCCACCATACACCAGGCAGAGCTGCAGGCTCTGGACATACAGTAGTGAGCAAACTACCTTTCTCATGAACTTTACATTCTAGGTAGAGAAATGAATAATAAATTAGTAAACATAATCTCAGGAAAGAAGAAGAGCTGTGAAGAAAAAGCAAGGTAAGGGAGAAGGGTGCTAAGGGTATAGATAAGGGTGCGTTTTCAAGGAGAGGATCAGGGAGAACCTGTCTGATAAGGTCACACCTGAGCAGAAACCTTGATGAGACGGAGAGAAAATGAGGAGCAACCATTCCAAGTGCAGGGGAACAGGGTGAGTAGAGGCTCTTGTCAAAGAGCATGGAGAAGATCAAGGTCCTGGCGTGAAGTCGTTGATGTTAAGAGATGGGGTGCACCAGCGCCGGAGCACGTGGGGCCTTGAGGACCATGTGAATTTTATTCTGAGTACAATGCGAAGCCATTAGAGAGTTTTAAGCAGTAGAGCAATCTAATCTGATTTAGATCTTCAGAAGGTCATCCTAAAAAGCAAGATGAAGAACTCTGTATATAGTATTCTGCAATCTGTGTGAAAATAATAAATATGTTGGTGAATTCATAGGATAGCTCTGGAAAGAAATGCAAGAAACTGGTTACCTCTGGGAAAAGGAACTGGGTGCGTGGGAGGACAGGAGAGGGAGAGGCTCAGTTTTCACATTATTTATTCTCTTATAAGAATTTCTAAAAAATAATTTTAAATTTAAATTTTATTTTAATTTTTTAAAAATTTAAAAATTTTAAAAATTTTGTACCTTGTGCTTTCATTCCCTATTGGAAGGAAACATCTTCTGGCTGCTTTGTGAAGACTTACCTGTAGGGAACAAGACTGGAAGCAGAGAGAACAGACAGAAAGCAGGCTGTTAGAACAGCCCAGGAACAAAGATGGAGAAGTGATTGGATTCAGGATACATTTTGAAGGGAGAGAACTTGCCAGTAGTTTGGATGGGGCCTTGCACACAGTAAAGAAATCAGCAACGACCTCCAGGTTTTTGGCCAGAGCAAATCCTCATGCCATTTACAGAGCTAGAAAAGATCTGAGAAGGATGAGAGATGGTGGGTTACCTGGATACAAACCAAGTAGAGAGAGTTTTTCAAACAGCATGGGATCAATATCAAATACCGAAGACAGGATAAGTAAGGTAAGAGCTGAGGACTGAGTTGGCCAGATGGCGAGCACTGGTCACCTTGACAAGAGCAGTTTCGCTGGAGAGTTGGAAACAGAAGTCTGGTTGGAATATAACAGCTGTTCATAATTTTGCCTCTTTTTATTCTATTGATGTGTTAGTATTTTTCTTATTGAGTTGAAGAATTCAGCATATGTGTGTCGTATTTATTGCAAATGTTTTCCCTGCTTTAGCATTTTTTTTTTCATTTTGATTTTTAAGGTTTTTTGACAAATTTTGAAGTTTACAAACACCTACTACTGCTTTTATAGTTAAGGTCTCTGACATCCTAAGATGCAGTAATTTTCCTTCTATTTTTCTCTTTTACTTTTTCATATTTTACATTTTACTTTACTGAAATTTATTTTGGGCTAACATGTAAAGTATTCAACCAACTTTATTTTTTCCCTAAAGAGTTAACAAATTACCATGTATCGAGCAATCATTTCTTTCCCTACTATTTTGTATACCACCGATTATGGATTGAAATGTGTCCCCCAGAAAGATATGTTGAAGTCCTAACCCCCAATATCTGCAAATGAGTTCATTTGGATGTAGGTTCATTGCAGATATAATTAGATAAGATGAAGTCATGTTGGAGTAGAGTGGTTTGTATTCCACTATGACTTTTGCCTTTATAAGAAGAAAAGACACACAAAGAGGAGAACACCATGTGAAGACTGAGACACACAGAGAAGATGATCATGTAACAATGAGGGCAGGGATTAGATTTATGTTGCCATATGCCAAGGAACAATAAGAATTGTCAGCAACCATCAGAAGCTAGGAAGAGGCAAGAAAGGGGTCTTCCTTAGACTCTTCAGAGGGAGCACTGTGCTGCTGACACCTTGATTTTGGACTTCTAGTCTCCAGAACTGTGAGAGAAATTTTTCTGTTGTTTTAAGCTATCCATTTTCTGGTATTTCATTACCACAGCCCTAGAAAACAAATAAACCTTCTTTATCATACATAAAATCCTCTTATGGACTAATATTTACTTTTTGGTGCTATCAATGTATGTCTATTATTATATGAGTACAATGCTATTTTATTAAGTTTGTTATCTGTTTTAATATTTATCTTTTCCTTTATATTTATCTTTTCTGAATTTTCTTAGCAATATCACCTATTGTTCTTTGCAATGTTTTAGATAAGTGCATTTTAGAATGCATTTATCAAGTCCTATTTTCTCTAAAACACAAACCTAGTAATTTCTATATACACTGTGGTATATTTATTAACCACAAAAGTTCACAATATGATTACAGTAAATAACAACATCTCCAGTTCATTTAAAATACGATTTGAATTTTAAAAATTGATTTGCATTAAACAATTTACATTTATTCCAGAAAATTAGACCAATATGTGTTTTTAAAACAATTATAGATCTTAAAGAATAATAAAAATTTTATTATTCTTCAAATAATAAAATTATTTGAAGAAAACTATAGTTTGAAATGATATTATTATTGGTAACAATGCATGTCTCTTTGATTTCCACATTACTTAAACTATTTAAAAATTCTTCCCCATTGTTAATTTCTAGTAAATGGTATAACAGACATCTTGCCTCAAGGAAGTTTTCATTCACCACCCACCCAGCCCAATGCCCAGCTTTAATTATAAGTACTTTTCCAAAATCCTTCTCCATGTTTCCCAAAGTCTTCTCCATTCCTTTATCATTAATGTTTGAACCCCACCAATTCTTCAAGGCCCCCTCAAGAGTTGCTGATACCTTAAAGCCTTCAAGCCACCCTAGTTAGAAATTATTTCTTCCCCTTGCTGAACTAGTCACTTTTTGTCTATAGTTCATCTTGTATTTATCATGTATTATGTAATAATGTTATCATTTATGTATGTTTAGAGTTTGAACTATGATTTATTAAGTCACGTTTGAGCAATATACTTTATCACACTGTGTACTTAAACTTTTTTAAAAAATCAAATTGGCAAATTCCACCTACTCCTCCTAAATTTGTGCTTTGAGGTTACCTGTTCTTTATGGAGAAGTACATAATGAGAACTGGCCTCACTTAAGACATTTTTGTAAAGGGGAATACCCAGCATTTAAAATGCAGCTTTATGTAGGGCAGAGTTGGCCCCTACAGCTATTTCTCTGCATACTAGACATAGTCATCAGGACTACAATGCTGTTTTCCAGCATGCTTCAAACATAACTTTTTCAGTGTGATGAAATAAACACCGGGCAAAGGTTCAGAAAGACTGGATTCAAGTCTTGACATTGTTCTAATCTTTCAGTTCTCTAGGCCCCAGTTTCTTCATCTGTAGAATGATATTGCACTAGGTCACTGGGAGGTTTCTGTTGTTTTGTTTATTTGTCTTTATCTTTGTTTGTTTGTTTTGTGTTAATTGCAGCAGCAGTAATGAATTTTTAAAAATTAAAGTAGGAGGAGGAGCAATAACAGATAATAACGAAGCTTCCCTGGTGGAAGCTGGGAGAAAGGGCTGGAAGCCTGTATCTTGACCTCTCCATCCTCCCAGGAAGCTTCTCTGTGGCTTGAATCCCAGGGTAGTTCCTGAGAACACTCTTTGAAACCACTTAACTAGGTCAAGGTTTGCTAAGCTTCAGGCATCCAAATACCAACTTATGATTTTTGCCAGATTCAGCATCTACTACATGCTATTTATTCATTCATTCATTCATCTATTCAACAAAGATTTATTGAGACCCTATTCTGTGCTGAGGACTCCGCAAAAACAGAGCCCCTCTGTTGAGGGGTGGAGATTACATTCTAGAGAGCTGTATTTCATGATGTTAGAGTCCAGACTCTAAATTCAGATAGATCTGGTTTGTCTGGATTCAGGCAATTTAGAACTGTGAATTTGAGCAAGTTATGCAACTTTTCTTTGCTTCAGTTTGGTTTCCTATAAAAAGGACTTCAACTCAGAGTGGTTGTGAAGATTAAATGAGGAACAACATACAAAGCACTTAGTGCAGGACTAGGCACATAGTCAGCACTTAATAATAACAGCTGTTCTTTTCCTAACTTACTTACCTTTTTAACTTAAGTAATTTCTTTAGCCTCATTCTAAGCAAATAAATTTAATCTACTGTGTATTCCTAACACACTTAAAGATATAAACACAATAATTCCATTTAAAAATGTTCTTCACATCAAAAACCAGTTCAGCATCCCTATGGCAGGTGTGACACATTTAGGAATCATAACTGCCCTCATTTCTTCCAGCATCACCAGTCCCTGCTCTGGCTGAACACAGTGGAAGGACCTCATTTTCCCTTGTGTGCCGCTCTCGCTCCTATCCATTTTAAGAAAACAGTTATTAGGTGCTTAATTATTACATGTTTCCTATCTAGGCAACAGCCCACACCCATTTCTTCATCATCCAGGTAATGATCAAAGCCACACAAAGGTGCAATGTAACCATATGCCAGGTCATGTAGGCACCTTGACAAAGACAATAAACCAATACATAGAAAGGTGATAAAACATTTACAACATATACTGCTTAAGAAGGGTTTTTCAGGGATAGAGACGAGAGTGAAGTCCTATGAAGCTGACAATGGGAGCTCCATGTTCAGACCTCAAGTTCACCCATCTTCCCAGCAGCCCCACTCCCTTCCTAAGGGCCTGGCTACTGCCAGTGAGAACCCTGCAGAGCTCCTCTCTCTTGTCTCCATCTCTCCAGAAATAGAGCCTGGACCCTGCAAGGACAAGGACACTAGGAAACCCCAGGCCAGGAACCTTGCCAGCCTCCTACTGTACCGCCACATAAAAGCAGTCTTTTCTAAGAACCAGACCTTTCCTAGAGCCTGCTTTTCCAATCCCAGCCACATCCAACTACACACAAACTTTCTATTACAATGAATTACCTGCCAATTATTGAAAGAGTCTTATGGCAACCACCCAGGGGGAAAGAAACTTTGAAATGAATGCAGAAGTTTTCAGGTGACTGGGCTGTGACCAGACATCTGCACAATTCAGGAACTCTCTCTCTGTGGACATCCGGTTTCTGCTTCAACACTACACAGAGACCACCTCCACCATCACTCCTCCAGGTACAGCTGACAACCTGACTGGTGACCGTATTTGGGTATAGTCAATAATCTGCATTGTAATCTCAGCTCTGTTTACTACCAGTCAATGTGTGATGGCTGGCAAGTATCACCGTCTCAGCCTTATTTTACCCTTTTGTAAATTGAGGAGGGTGTTTGATGGGATTTCTAAGGTCCTTTCTATAACTAGCATTTAATCAACCTGATTTCAACCATCTCTCTTCTCCATAACAGCCCTTCAAATATTTAACTGCAGCATTTACGTCATCTCTTCCTCGGCAAACGTTCTTCTTCTTTTCCACATGTCCCTGTCACGCCTGGTTTCCAGATCCCTCTCTGCTCTGGTCACCCTCCTTTGGAAAGGGGCCAGCTCATCAGCTCGGTTCAGATAAGGGGCACAGCAGAGATTGCCTGGGACTTCTTCCAGAGCACCTGCTCATTGCCAGAACCAAGACTGTTTGCCTCAATTAGAACATCTGGTCACCTTCCCTTGTCCCCCTAATCCTATTGCAAAACCACTGGCTTCACAGATACAAGGCTAGATTTATAATAATGGCTATTAGGAAAAGACAAAAAAAAGATACCTGCTAATGCATAACCTCATATTTTCCAAGATATTAACTTAAGAAAAGAGAAACATTAAGAAAACTCCTCGAATAAGTAGTCTAAAGCTTTTCAGCTTCTCAAAGAGCAACTTGTTTTTAAAAACACAAGCGGGGAAGAAAACCATTTCTTCTGCAGTTATAGGAAAAGCACCCATTAGGCAAATGAACTCAGCCATGAAGATGCTGCTGCCACCTTGTGGTGACAATTATTACATTGCATTTGTCCATCAACGGGACTTATTGATGAATCACTGAGTAAAATCATAGTGGCTGGTTTTCATATTAGGAGTCCTGAGACAAAGAAAATTAATGGAGATAGCATGCTTGACCAAAACTTCACAGATTCATTCCCCTCTCTTTATTCTTCTCACCTCTCAGACCACCCGCCTTCCGTCCAGCCCCCCTTATATCAGGACCCAGATGTGCTTCGACAAGCCCTTACAGCATCTGTGGTAGAGGTGGCAGCATCTGTGACTGTCCATTTTGACTCCCAGAGTGGCAGATGATTTCTGAACAACAGTAGCCTGCTTCTCATTCATCTCCTTGCCCCTACCTGAAAGAGATGTAAGCAGTGGCAGATTTCCCCGTCATTCTTCACATTCCTTCAAGATAGTTTAACTCCCTGGTTGAGTACCCCAAATAACACCAGTGTAGAGTAAGTATTTTTGTCCATAGTCTGCTAGGTGCAGCAAGGAAGCCCGGGAGGTCTGACTTCCATCTCTGCTGGGAAAATGAGCCACCTCCCTTCTTAGCATTACAGCCTTATGACTGGTGTCATGTATGGTCTCCACCCAGAGCTCTACCTAGAGATCTGCATGCTTGATGGAGGCCTGGGGGGTTCATGGTCATGGCCTCAGGCTGGATGGGGGCTCTAGGGATGCATAGCCAGGGCTCCAAACTGGATGGGGGATCGGGGGTGCACAGCTACAGAATCTTGTTGATCCTTCCATATTTCAAGCTCCATGTTCCTGTCTCCATGAAGATCTACAGCACCAGCTTCTCTTCTCACATAGATATCCCCTCTCCTCCCAAGTATCCTATCGAAGGGCCACAGAGGGGCTAGAGAAACATCCAAGGAGTAGGAATGGCTGTGTCTCTCTAGTCTAGTGATAATCCCAGACTGATTTCAGGAAATTTGTCAACCTTAAAACAACTTATTTTCCCCATCACTAGTTCTCAAGTGCTATGAGCTGAAGAAAAGTGTGCAAAAAAAAAAAAGTAGTAAGTTCATCAGTAGTAGAAAAGTGTTATACAAAGCTTATTCTACAGCACAAACTGATATTTATCCAAGTACCTTTCCCAAGCAGCCACAGAAAGAACTGTTGCTATCTTAAAAGAGAGAAAAGGGCCCAAGTGTTCTAGTTACAAGGCAATAAGGAGAAATCAGGAAAGGGACGGGGGGCGTAGGGACGGGGTGAGAACATAAACCAAACGGATCATACCGACTATTCGCCGCATGATCTGGAGCTGACGTTAGAGCTACCTGCATATTATAGTTTATGAGGAGAAGGATTTGCAAGCCAACCAGTTACCAAGCAGAGCTACTTAGCCACATGCAAGGAGCTAGCATGTGGCATGGAGGTCATCCATGCAGTGAGATGCATGCCTGAGAATGCGGTATGGGTCCTTCCAGTGCATTGGGGCACAAAAAGTTGTATGAAATATCAAGAATAAGATCTGGAAAGAGCCATGCCGAACTGTACCTTTGGGGGTGTGGGTGGGGAGAATAAGAATAGAGAGGGGTGATTGATGGGAACATTAACCTTTAGTACTTTTTTTTTTTTGCAAAGAGAATGTATTCACTTATCACATGTGTAATTTTAAAAATTCATTAAAATATATTACAAAAATCCAGTAGAATGAGCATAGGCATAGGTTGCTTAACTGGGTTTAGGTGTTAGGCTTATCTATACCATACTAGCCTCTAGCTTTGGGTAAGTCATTAAAATGCGTGAGCCTTGGTTTCCTTGTGTGTAAAACAGGGGCATCAATACCTAACTCACAAGGCTGTTGTGTTGATTGAGACTGTAAGAGGAAGCACTTGAAATTCATTTGATCCTAAATAAATAAAGAAAAGAAAGCGTCTGCATTACCAGACCACAGGTAATGCAGACTTATGAGAATGGTGGCAAAGAAGATGGAAAAGAAGAGAAAGTTGAGAAAGACATGACAGAAAATCAGAGGATTTGCCAACAAAGCTGAGGTTTATAATCCAAAGCCTCCGTCCCTGGACCCCTCACCGTCCCTGGCTGTCCTTTTGTTCTGCTTTTCTCCTTTCAGGCTGCCAAAATGTTGCTGTTACATGAGACTGTGAAGAGAAGAGAGAAAAAGATTATAAAAGTCCCTGCCATGAGAGTCCATGTCTTGGAACATACTTCTACCATATTATAGATTCTAGAGGTTTGTGAGATTTTGCTTATATTGTTGCTTTTGCTAAATATTTTGAGTCCTGTTTATAATTTTTTTTTTTTTGTATTTTGAACAGAACCAAGCTCTCAATTATAATATGGTTTGATGGGATATTATAATCCATTTAACCATAAACCATGCCACATCATGGTTTCCAAAGGTACGATTTGTACCAACAGAAGAAGCCTGTTATATATAGTTTTAAATGATAACACTCAATATTTTGGATGGATGGATGGATAAATAGATAATGAATAAATGTCTTTGCTATCTAATGTTAGGTATAATTCACAGGTGACACTGAGGAAATAAAGCGACGTGTTTCAGCAGTGAAAGGTTCTGGACATTGTCCCTATTCTTATAACTGGCCTATGAATGAGTCTACAACTTGTGTCCACATCGTAGCACATTCTATCTGCCAGCTTCCCCAAGGGCTTACGGGTGTTTTTCGTTAGACTCTCCGCTTTCTTTCTTGCATCTGAATAGCATGGTGCCCTTGCTGGCAGAGGCCAGTACCTCACTGAAGTCTATAATGACAAGGAAAATCTCTGGTAGTAGATATGTTTTTCTGGTCCCTTTTCCCTTAAGGATTATGACATTTACAGGTTGCTACTGAAGAGTCAGAGTGTTTTCTTTTTATACAACATCCCAAATAAAATAAATACACAAGTGCAAACACCACACACACCTTTCACCACTTACAAAGTCTGTAAAATTTTTAAATGATCAAGAGCAGCAATGAATTATCAGTGTTTCTAAGAGAAAATTTCAATCTAGAAGGACTTTTTAAAAAGCAGTTTTCTATTTGGGCCTACTAAAGTAATATAATCAAATAGCTGCTGTTTTATTATTTAAATATTCCCAATATATAAAGCCCAACTGACAAAAGCGAATTCTAATACCCAAGGCTGAGTAACTCCACCCATGACATATGCTTCCTCATGTTCCCCATCCAGTTGACATCTCCACTGTCAACACTACCGTGTGTGATTGTTGCTTGAGTAGCTCACCACTTCCTGCAGCTGCCATCTGGCTGATTAGAAAGGGTAAAGGCCTGCGGTGACAAGCCCTGAGGGCATTACTCCAACCCTTTGGGAAACAGAAGGAAATGCTTGGGACTCTAATTAGAGACCCAGGAACCGCTAATAAATAGTTCAAGCAGCCTTAAAGAGAAGAGGGTAGGGTCTGGAAGAAGTTGATCTCTTCATGAGCCATGTTCCACATTAGTGCACTCTTTTCATTTTAGAATATGCTTTATTGTTGTTTTAATTACAAATCCGAGTGGTCAACCACGGCCCCATTATTAAGAACCTAAGAATTTCTGCTCTGCGTCAGGCCTATGAGCTATTCAGTCATTCATTTGTGTCTATTACATATCAGGTATGGAGTTAAATTCTGGGAATTCAAGACAAATATGATAAAATCTTGTTCTGAAACTGTTTAAAATAGTCAATTAGATACTTCCTCCCCACTGCTCCATATTTTCCCTTTTCTTTCTTCCTTCCTTGCTTCTTTCCTTCCTTCCTTTTTGAAATTTTGATCAATATAGCCCAGGGGTTAAAAGTGCAGGCTCTGAGCCAACGCTGGATTTAAATCCTAGGTCTACCTTTTATTAGTATGTGACTTAGACAAGTTACTTAATATCTCTGGGCCTCAGTTTCCTTATCTGCAAAGTGGGGGTGGGGAATGATAGCTCCTACTTTGTAGTAGTGCTTATAAGATGTTAAATGAATAGGACATGTTAGCTATTATTAATAATACATCATTTTCTCTTGTACTATCAACAATGGCATTATCTTGTCTTTCATCTCCATAAAAAAATTATAACAGATCAGAAAGGCAACATTGAAACTGTCATACAATGTCAGAAGATAGCTGAAACACATTAATTAGAGTTCTGATTGTTGCTTTAATTAATAGAGAAGTCGAATGTTTCTTTACACATTTATTACCCCTGTGTCAGGGGAAGATTTTCAGAGCCCCTGGATGTGGGTGTTTCCTATCATACATTTGGAGATATCCAGATGACTTTATTTTGTCTTTTGACAGAAGAGGAAGTTTGTGCTTTCTTAAAGAATTAAATTACCTTCATTGTTTCCTCTGATTATAAAAGTCATGTTCATTACAAAATTTTCAGAAATTCAGTAAAGTGTAGCAAAGCAAAAAAAGAATCACTCAAAATCTCAACAGAAATAACTACTGGGAGCATTTTCATATATATCCCTCCATGAATTTTTATGCACATATATGTAATAAAATAGTAAAGATAAATGTTAACAGTGGTTGAGAACTTACCACATGGCAGATACTATTCTAAGTATTATGTATATACTAACTTACTTAATTTTCACAGCAACCCTGTGAGATAATATTGGTAATATAGACTACCAATATTATCTCATTTTACAGCAGAAGAGCCCAAGCCACAGAGATCAATACTAAGTAAAACGCCAGATCAAAGAGTGTTCACTTTTTAATACTTGTAATGGTCAGGGTCAAGTTCCCACCAGGAGACCTCTAGCGATAGGTGAGGTGTGAGAGTGTCTGTCTCCCTCACTTGGCACTTTTTCCAACACTGATAAAATTTTTGTCAGTCTGAGAAGTGAAAATACCATTGTTTTTCAAATTTCTATTTTTTTAATGGTTGAACATTTCTTTATTAGTTAATAACCATTTATGATTATTTTGAGAATTGCCTTATCCTGCATTTTTCTAATGGAGTTTTTGAATTTTTTTATTGATTGTAATTTTTATCTGTGTATTAATACTAACCTTTTGTCTGATATTAGATGTTGAAATATTTTCCTCAGCTTTTAGTGAGCATGGTAAAGAAGTTTTTTGTTTGTTTTGCTCCATGAAAGTTATATGTACGTATATATAGATGGCCTTCTCAACACCAAGATTATAAATATATTAACTCATATTTTCTTCCAGTCCTTTTAGGAAGTCGCTTTTTAAAATTAAGATTTTCATGCAACCACCATAGGTGTGGCTAAGAATGGCTGATATCAATAAGAAAAAGAAGGCATTCCTTAACCAAACCAGAAAAAAATATGGCTAAGTTGAAGACCCAGGTCTATAATAATTTTAAAGAAAAGGGAAAAGCAAACTACCAGGCTGATAGAGAAACGATTTCACAGGAGAAGAGAAGGAAGTTGAATAATTGAGTGATTTGGCAAGAGTCACCGCATGATTAGTTGACGAAATCAACTGGAATCACCTGGCTCCAAAGTCTGGGCTCTACAGCATTTAACTCCTCGGAATAACCAAGTCCACCTCTTCCACCCCCATAGTTCTTGTCCTCACTCACTTTGTCGCTTTGACTTAAGAGCTAGATGGTTTCCTCATTGTCTCTTATTCTGGGCAGAGAAACTTTCCACTCACCTGTGGAAGTCAGAGACTGTTCTGGTTGTTGGTTAGTTAGATTGTTTTATTTGGGGCTTTTTTTGTAAGCAGAGGGCTTTGGTGGTGCCAACTCACCACCCCTGGTCTCAGTGCCCTGGCTCAGGGCCCGCTACCTAATTGGAGGGGCCCAGTGCAAAATGAAAATGCGAAACCTCTTGATTAAAAAACGGGGGCGGGGAGCTTTTTCTTTTTTTCCATAGTTTCTCTCTTGCCCTTTTGTGTTGCTGTTTTGTTTTGTTTGTTTTGTTTTTAATTTGCTATTTAACGCCACACTCCCACGAGCACAGGGATACTCACAGGACGAGTGCAGACCCTGCGAAGCGCTCGGGAGCCTGCCGGATGTGACCGCACACGAGCGCGCGCGCGCGACCCCGCCCTCCCCTCTTGGGACCTTGCCGGGGAGTGGGGAGGGGGTCCCGCTGCTGAGGGTGCGCAGGGTCAGGGAGGCAGGGAGGCTCCGGGAGGCTCCGGGAGGCTCCAAGCTCCCAGTCCATGCTCCATTGTCCCATCGGACTTCACTTAAAACACACAGATTTAAAGATAAATCCGAATTGCAAGAAGGCGACCAAAGCAATTGAGAGTGCGGGGTCCCCGTCTGGACGCGGGGCTGATGTGACTTCACTGACCGTTCGCCCATGCAGCCACCCTACACTGGCTCCTCTTTCTCAGTTAGAGCACCTCCTTCCTCCCGGAGCGCGGTCCGTGAGCACTGAGCCTCGTTTACCGTTTTTCCTCCTCTCCTCAGCACCCAGCCCACGACCACTAAGTTGGCTGAGATAAGCACGAGCAGCCACAAGGAAAAACAAGATGCCCTGTGTGTGAAGTGCATTCCACTCAATAATAACTAGGAGAAATTCTCTAGGACTGCTTTTGATACTATTCCCAGAACCAATTAGCCAGAACCTTTCATTTAGATACAACGCGAAGGTGCAAAAACAAATAACTGTGGTACTGTATTTTAACAGCTTAAACAGCTCCATTTGTTTAGTTTAAACAGATGAATAGCTTTCCAGAAATACACAGAAGAGCACTTCGGGGGCCTGATGAATGCATAACAATGACAGCTGGAAGTCACAAAGGAAGTACCATTTAGGTGGTACTTGCTAATGAGTTGTATTTTGGGAGAGAGAAAAAATTGTTAAAATAATGAAAGTCAAAGCCAAAATAGAAACCTCCCCATGGACTGTATTTTATGAATTAACAGCTGGATTATCAGTTTGGAATGTGATCGAGTTGGC
>NW_011888805.1:9944398-9947286 GCF_000151845.1 Pteropus vampyrus
TGTGTGAAGTGCATTCCACTCAATAATAACTAGGAGAAATTCTCTAGGACTGCTTTTGATACTATTCCCAGAACCAATTAGCCAGAACCTTTCATTTAGATACAACGCGAAGGTGCAAAAACAAATAACTGTGGTACTGTATTTTAACAGCTTAAACAGCTCCATTTGTTTAGTTTAAACAGATGAATAGCTTTCCAGAAATACACAGAAGAGCACTTCGGGGGCCTGATGAATGCATAACAATGACAGCTGGAAGTCACAAAGGAAGTACCATTTAGGTGGTACTTGCTAATGAGTTGTATTTTGGGAGAGAGAAAAAATTGTTAAAATAATGAAAGTCAAAGCCAAAATAGAAACCTCCCCATGGACTGTATTTTATGAATTAACAGCTGGATTATCAGTTTGGAATGTGATCGAGTTGGCTTCAGAAGGAGCAGGTTATAGCATTTAATAAGGGAAAAGGCTCTGTCTCGGAGGACTTTTTGACTTCTCGTTTAAATAGAAATCATATACACAAGATACTTTTATAGTTGTGTGAATATAGCATTTGCTCTTTCTTTCATAAAGATATGTTAATGATGAGATCAATACAAATGCTTAAGAGTCATTTAGAAAAGAGAATTTCTACAAATCAGGTGAGTTTTGCAATTCCAGTGACCACACGGTTAAAAGCAAGTGCTAAAAAATATAAAACTAATTTTCAAATATTTTCTTCAATTTTAAAGTTATTCAAAATAAGTTAATAAAAAAATTTATGCATGAATTTGAAGTCAAACATAGATTTTAAAAATCAATTTTATTTCTTTCTTTTTATCTGTTCATTCAAAGATGCCTTTTAAAAATTAGCCTAATTATTTTTCCACCTAAAGATCCTAATCTTGATGTAGGTGGTTTTGATAACAGTGTAAGCCTGATAGCAAACATTCTCCTGAATTTATACAGACCTGTCAATTTGTAGATAAATAGATTGATCAGAGAAATGGCCTGTTTCTGAATGACATTTAAAACATTCATGTGTATTACACAAAAAATAAAAGTGACACACAAAGACCCTTAGCAGTTATAAAAGTGCCAAGAGATAGTATACTCTGGTTGATAGATAACTGAACTGTATTATTACAGTTCTAAGGACATTTTTATTTAATTTGAGAAGAGTAAGCAACATCTGCTGCTAAAACAGAGCTAATGACTGAAACCAGGAACACAGAATGAACCTGCCCAGTGTTTACCTTAAATCCTCTCACCTTCCAAATTGTATCCTATCTTCTAATCTTGACCTGTTTTATAAACCTCTCACTCTAATCTTAATCTTAATTCCCTTCTTGTCTGAAACCCTGAATAAAAATCAGCCTATCTAACACACACAAGACAAAAACACTGAGTTCTAAATCTTGTGCACATGAAAATGAGTCAATGCACAGTTAATTAATGTGGCAGTTGATCAATGTGAATTAACTCCTTTGTGCCCTTTCAGTTCTTCCCTATTTTTCTACTTGACTGATGTTGCCTTCCTCCACCCCACTGCCCACTCTACTACCTACTCCCATGCTTGTCTATCCCAAACCTTCATAAGAGTTCTTATCAGCTTTTTCATTTTGAGGACCTATCCTAATGGTCCTCAAAATGGACACAGGTAGTATTATGGGAATCAGTTCTCAGATCTTCAGCATCCATATGTTTTTTGTTTGTTTGTTTGTTTGTTTGTTTGTTTTACCAAAACTGTTCTGCCTGAGAAAGAGCCTATGGTCCAGGTGATTTTGCTGGTTCTATTTCCAGCTCCCCTTTCACAGGCACACTCTCTCACCTAGAAAAATAAAGGCACATCTATCAGAACTCATCACAGTACATTGCCTTAGAGCTTAAAACCCTCTAAGTCACTCAAGATAAAACTAATTTGAAATAGTGGTGTTGATGTTGGTGTTGGTGTTGGTGTTGGTGTTGGTGTTGGTGTTGGTGTTGGTGTTGGTGTTGGTGTTGAGACCACAATGACTCTAAAGACTGGCTAATGAATCCTTCTGCAAGTCAAGCAGTTTCTAACTCTTTTGAAAAAAAGAGCTGAGAAATCATTAAAAATAATTTTTCATGATAGATCATTAAGTACATTTGTAGGATATATCTTGGAAAAGTGAATGGCTTTCTTACATCAAAACTCCTTCCATTACTATCTACTTATTTGGTGAACAAAATGTTTCAATGAATCTATAAAAATTTCAATTACAGTTAGAATTGGATCTGAATGTTGTCTTTTTCTAACCATAAGTAATATTCATCCATGAACACATGAAATAACTTTCAAATACCTCATCTATCTCATTAAATGTAGTTCTATATATATTTAGGCAAGGCAACCCTTGTTTGACCTCACAGATTGCAAGGACCTTGTCAGCTTACAATCCCTTATTTTTTTTATTTTTTACGCCTATAGCACCTGGTCTTCCTAGGTGGTCTCCCATCCAAGTACTAACCAGGCTCAACCCTGCCTTAGCTTCTGAGATCAGATGGGATCCGGCTTTTTCAGGGTGGCATGACCATAGACTAATTTTATTCTTATATTTAGTAACTATTAACATTTGTAACATAATGATGTTGAGGACCCACTGAGTACTAATAATAATTATAATGATAATTTGATTCCAGAAGAAAATCTTTAAACAAAAAATTAATTTCAATTTACATGTATATTTTTGTTTCAGAAAAATATTTAAAACTTTCAAGCATAGAAAACACTGGGATACAATTTCTATTGGGAAATGGAATAGAAATATGATTTTAAGGAGGTTAAAGAAAAAAGATGATATAAAATTCCCCCCTTATTTTTGCCCATGTCTTTCTTATCACTATGAGATTTAGGCCCTGTTGACTACATTGATAATTGTGTATCAATTTAT
>NW_011888805.1:9948236-9952121 GCF_000151845.1 Pteropus vampyrus
AAAGAAAAAAGAAGATGATATAAAATTCCCCCCCTTATGTTTGCCCATGTCTTTCTTATCACTATGGGATTTAGGCCCTGTTGACTACATTGATAATTGTGTATCAATTTATTTTAAATAAAATAAAAGCGGAAATTACATGCTTTGCAACTACATAAACTTAAGTTGAAAGTTTTTATATAGCAGCACAAATATATGTAAAGAATACATAGCTTTTAAAAATTCTTTGAGGACATATAAGCAAAAATGTTTATAAAACCGCATCCTAATCTACCCCTTTACCTCCCCAGCTTTACCATCCAGAATGTTCTGCTTTCAATTACGGTGCTCAAGACCATGTGCTCAAGAGGACTTAAACTAGCACTAGGATGAGGCAGACGAGGAGCCCAAGGTGCAAAACTTGAGACATTCCTGGATAATGCAAGCACCAACCTGCTCTTACGCAAACCTGAGAGTTTGCCTCCTTAAACTTTGTATTCTATGTGCCTCTCTTGCCTCACCCTAGTCCTTTCCACTTGTTACTAAGTGATCTCAGTAAATTATTTAGCTTCTCTGAGCCTCAGTGTTCTCAGTAATAAACAGGGAAAATAATACTGCTTTACAGAGTTGCACTGGAGGATTAGAGAACAGGCAGAGTACTTAGCAAAGTGCTGCCTGTGGTTACCAATCAATAAATGTCTCTGCTATATTCTGACACTGAGGAGAGTATCTGATAAGCCAATTTATAATGAGGCAATAATCAAAAGACTCAAATGATTATCATTCCTAGACATTTTGCTTTTAGAAGGCCCTTGGAGAGGCAATATTTTCAACACGTGCACATGTGCGTGTGTGCAAACACGCCTGCGTGCATGCACACACACACACACACACACACACACACACACACACAACACACATTGCCGAGGTGGCTGATAGGTGGCCACTTTCCCCGTTTCTTCCCTTCTGTCCTCTCCCACTGCCTTCTTGCCTCCATTTACACTAACATGCGCCGTCTGTACACAGGAATGTCTGTTTTTCAAAATAAACCTGAAAAGGTCTATGACCTTGCCTTCCCTTGGCAATAAACATAGATATAAGCACTTAGTCCACATAATACTTTTAAAATAATACAATATAACCTAACAACGTAGTCTCGAAAAAATCATTATTAGTGAAAATATTAAAATGTGCAGGAAAGGATGGTTCCACCTGGGTGCGATGGATAATTTTGTGAGAAGCCTCGTGAAGATTTGATGTCTCCTTTTCAATCCCTGCCTGTCTGAGTTTGTTTGGGCCACCTTAACAAGAACACCATTGACTGAGTGGCTAATAAACAATAGACATTTATTTCTCATAATTACAGAGGCTGGGAAGTCCAAGATCAAAGTGCCAACAGATTCAGTGTCCAGTGAGAGCCTGCTTCCTCATCCATTGACAGCTGTCTTCTTGCTGTCACCTCACATGGTGGAAGGGGACAAGGGACCTTTCTGGTATCTCTTTTTAAGGGTGTTAATCTCATTCATGAGAGCTCCACCCTCATGGTCTAAACACCTCCCAAAGCCCCCACCTCCTAATATTATTACATTAGGCATTAGGTTTCAATATATAAATACTGGGGGACACAAACTTTCGGACCACAGCACTGCCCACTGTTTGGGTCTGCCTGAAGAACCTGCTTCAGCCCCCAACACTCAGTTACAGACACTGAGTGTGAGTTATACAGGGCATAGTTCTGGGGCTATGCAGGATGCAGAGATGAGTAAACACAACGCTCAGCCTCGATTGGCTTAAAATTAAGAGGATACATTTGATTTCTTCTCTTTGCTGATTATTTTCTCTTTCTAGCTTCACAACACCAAAACTGATACTTTTGTTTGTTTGCAAACAAACAATAATATACCAATTCATGCCCAGAGTCACAGAGATACTAAATGTTCAGTCGACCCTGCTGTGTAAGATAATTTTGTTCACTCAAATATTTATTCATCAACAAACATTTTGAAACTGCCTGGTGTATGCTAAGCAACTGTGTGCTTGCAGAGGATACAGCAAAAACAAAGTAGAAAAATCCCTGCTCTAAAGATTTTTTTAAAGAGAAGTGGGGTAGAGGAGGTGTCTCTCATAAATTGAAACCAAAACCCTCAAAGCTTAGGCAGCCAGGGAGAGCCCAGCCTCTCTCCTAAGCTACCGGTGCCTCATGCTTCTCTTACTTTGGTTACTTTGGCCACCATTTACCCTGGGCCTCAGAGATAGATCATGCATCCTTTACCTGTCTACAGCAGACTAAGGCCAGTGGGTCAAAGCCAGCCCTGCTGCCTGTGTTTGTAAATAAAGCTTTATTGGAATCCAGTCATGCTCATTCAATTATATGTTGTCCGTGGCTGCCTTTGTACTATAGTAGTAGAATTGAGTGGCTGTGGCAGAGACCATATGGCCCACAAAACCTAAAATAGTTACTATCTGATCCTTTAGGGAAAAAAACCGACTCCTAGTCTAATACCTAGAGGTATTACAGAGCCTGCATCTTCTCTTGGCATCCTTAGCATATCTGAAAAAGGCTCCCACTTTCAAAAAGATTTTATTAAATACTTTCAGAAAGCAAATTAGCAATGGATACAGAGAATAAAATAAGCATGCAAACATTCTGACACTAGACTTTGGTGTCCGACCCTGTCATAGCTGACTTCGTATAGCATGTTCATCCTGCCTTTAGTCTCTACCTTCTTATCCAGCCCCAAAGGCCAACCTAGAGCTGCAAACCTGCATCTCTTCTGCTCCCCTCCAGTTCTCTATGGAGATCACCATCTTATGAACCAACACCAGGCAGCTACTCCATGGCCACCTTGAGACAAGACCCTTTTGTCAAAATCCCAACAGACTCCCATTCCATAGCCCTCCTGGGACTATTTTCTCTTGACTTTCCTTAAACATCTGAGTGCTGTTTACTTCCCCCTAATAACCAACCCGATCAATGACCTCACCCACAAAAGGGCAATGTCCACACTACAAAACCAATAGTGTAAAAACTCATGGTAAATACAATATCCCAATGAAAGAGTCACCTTCAAAGAGAGATGTGTTAACTTAAAAAGGACTTTCAAAGAGAGAGAAAGTTTATTTGAGATCAATAAAAATAGCTATTCAGGACACACTGATTCAATCAGAAGCCCAGATAGGGAACAAAGGCAATAGATATTTATGAGAAGGGAAGGGGGACAATTACATCAATAGAAGGAAGGCATTTATTTCCATTGGTGCAGATAATGCAGCATAGTGATGTTAATTCTACACATTGCTTTTAATTTTCAGTCCTGTCATAATCAGTCCACTAGTCATAATAGCTACTTTCTTGTTATCTTTGCAAACAGTTCTTTGGGACATGGTGGTCATCTTCGGCCCAGACCGAAGATTATTTTGCCCTGTTTTAACATTCCAAAGTTTTGAGACATAAGACATGCAAGGCAGTTCCTCTGATGTGGCAGTTCCTCTGATGTGGCAGTTCCTGCTCCATTTTCGAGTGGCTCCATTTACATTATTGTTTACAGATGGTTCTACCTATTTCTCAACTCCCAACTTAAGAAACTCAATCCCTTAGAGAATATATAAAGTACTTGAGGATATTACACCGACCAATGGACAATAATCTGAGAACAACATGAGAAAAGTCCATAAATAAGCATAGGTCTAAATGCAGCTGCTGAGGCAAGGCATGGTCAGAGAAGCAGGATAGAAAGGCAAGGAAGGCCTCTTTGAGGGAGGGGAACTTGGATAAACATGGAGTAAGAACTGACAGGGGAAACCATATTACTCAGAGAATCTCTGCTACCATTTTGCCTAGTCCCAGTTTCTCCCCTTTACATTATTTCCTCCCTAGTAAATTATCTTAATATCAGCAGCCATAGC
>NW_011888805.1:9953446-9962549 GCF_000151845.1 Pteropus vampyrus
AAGTCATCACCTTTGTTCTATTTGTGGAGGTTTATTGGGGAAGGGAGAGATTAGAGCAAAATGAAGGAGATGTTTTCATCATAGGAGAATTGTTCCAGGATGAAAAAGCTCACAGGAATATATAATGTGTTTCAGAAGAATTAAGGAGGAAAAGCAAAGGTTGGAAAAAGCTGATCCTGTGGGTGTCAGACCCACTAGAGAGACTGCTCACACATGACATGTTTTAGATCATTTGACACGGTCATGCAAGCAACAGAAAGTTATATGGTTTTTAGTCTTCCAGGTAGCAGTGAAATGATAATGTGGGTGGATGAGGAAAAAAAAAAAATGAACTCATTTTTTATTTAAATTACCTTGGAGCTAGCTCTAGACTGCGGAGGAGTTGATAAGCCACCGAGTTCACATACAATCACACCTCCCTAACTCCTCCACAGCCACACCAAAGTTTTTTGCAGACCTGCTCTGGCCAACTCATCACTCAGATTTTATTTATGGAAGGGCTGGTACATGTGTGCATCGTGTTATGCCCTGGGAAAACAGATGAAAGAACACATTTCCTGCCTCTAATGTAAATGTCAGACAAGCAGACGATCATAACACAGAACAGGAAGTCTACTGGTATGAGCAGGATGCTATCAGCCAGGCACCCAACCCAGCTAGGGATGGGGCGCAGAGGGTGAGAGATGCCTTCCCAAAGGTGGTGACAGCTGACTGTGTTTTGAAAGATTTGTGCAGAAAAGGGGAAGAATGTTCCTGGTAATCCCAATCCCAGCTGCACAATCCCAGGACGTAAGATATGGAGTGGAAAAGTTAAGTTTGGAAAAGAAAACAAGGGCATACAAAAAGTCTTAAAGGCTATCCTAAGAGTCTGAACGTCATTCTGAAGTAGATGGGATTACTAGTGTTTTTAAGACCCGAATAATCAGAGTCACATTCACAGCATCAGTATAGTGTTTAGGCTGTCACCTTGTCTCTAAATGACTCACATCAGGAAAACCAACAAGGATAAAAGGCAGGAATAAAGCAATGAGCATGAGAATAAAGAAAGACATGTGATTCAAAAGTATTTATAAGAAAGAGGTATATCAAACATGTTCACGGATTGAATGTCAGTAGAGAGCGAGAGCTAAGGCAGCAGCATAGATGGTAGGCAATTCAGGCCTCAGGAATAGGGGCCCTCACAGAGGAGGAGGTGGAGGAAGCAGCAATGATGGGCACAGTTGAGATGAGATGAGTTTAATCAATGGCGACATTCCATGAGCAATTGATATGGAAGTCCAGAGTTCGGGACACAGGACAGGATAGAAGAAGGGGATAGGAGAAGTCACAGGTGGGGATGAGATGGTCAAGGAGAGATATGGAGCCCTAGAAAACACCTAGAGAACATTTAAGGGATCATGAGAAAGAGACTGAGAAGAAATGGGCAGATGGACAATGAAAATCATGAGAGCCACATTAAAGCCAAGGAGAGGAATGTGTTTTAGAGATAGAGTGATCAAAAGGAACAAGTCCACAGAGAAGTAGTAAGATTGAGCTAAAGAAGGGACTTGGGATTTGCAAGCATGACATCCTTGAGGATCTCCACAGAATAGTTTTAGTGGAATGGTCAGGGTGGAACCCAGATCTCAAAGACTGAGACTGAATGTAAGAAGGGAAAGCAGAAACAGCAATGTTGACTCAAATTCCTAGAGGCTGGACATCAAAAGCAAGTAGGAAGAAGGAACAGAAAATAGAAGGAGATCCATGTCAAAGAAGGAACGTGTGTGTGTGTGTGTGTGTGTGTGTGTGTGTGTGTGTGTGTGTGTGAGAGAGAGAGAGAGAGAGAGAGACAGAGAGACAGAGACAGAGAGACAGAGACAGAGACAGAGACAGAGAGAGAGAGACTCGAGCATTGCTTTAATAATATGCCATCTCTTTCTATTTCCTGCCTGGTGAGAACTCTAGGACTAATCTAATCCAATGCTCAGACTTGAAATTAAAAAAAAAAAAATATGTGTGTGTGGTGTGGGAACTTATAAAACACTACATGTCAGAGGTTTTGTGTATTTTTTCTCTTTCATTATCCTAGCAGTTCTATAACACAGACATTATTCTATTGTCTCCCTTTGAACTACTGAGGACCTTGAGTCAGAAAGGTTGAATGATTTACCCTTAGCCCGCTGTATGCGAACAGCAGAGTTGGAATTGGGTTCCCAGTCTACCTGAATCTAAATCCCTGAGGCCCTGGGAGGGAACGGGTCAGCCACTTTCCAGTAATTTCAACTCTAGGAGTCTGTTTTCTCTGTGAAATGAAAGCTTTAGACTGACAGGTCGCACTCATGACCTGCTTACTCTCTCTGGTGCACCACGCAGTCAAGACCGAAGTGCTCATTGAAGAAGCAAACCACTTGGTAAACAAACTGTGTGATAATCCACCTATTTATCTTGTTGGCCTTTAAATCCCATCTGCACACCTGAGTACACAATTCTATTATTCTCAAACTCTAAGTATGAGAGGAATCAGGTTAGGTTTAGCATCTTAAGTGGCTGGTTCAACATGCCGCTCTGGCCCATTACACTAAAAATAAGTGCCTTTCTGGGGTAATTTCAGAAGAGCTAGTCTGGTAAGGATATCTTTCTTCTTCATACCAGATTTCTTAAAATATACATTTTAATTTTAACCTTTCACTGATAGGAAATATACATTCACAATAAGGCACACACCCTAAGTATTTAGCTTGATGAATTTTTACAAGATGAACACATCCATGTAATGGGCACTCAAATGGCTGACTCTTTTTGAAAATTATTTGTCCTTTGTTTTCACAGTTATAAAGCTTACTTGGTAATTCAATTCTCTACTTCACTGAGAATTTAGAAGGGCTAGCTAATTATAGCTTTAACTGTGAAACACTTTGACAAATTTGAAGTAGTTAGAGAGCTGCTTAAATTGATTACAATGTCACATGGCTTCTACTTAAATTATTTCACCTGAAAGAATGTCAAACTGTCCTCATTAACAGATCAGAAAGAGATGTGTTTGAAATTCAATTTAACGGAAACTTGTGAATTTTTTAAACTATTGGCAGCTTGTAACCTGAAATATTCCTGTTTATGTTCTCTGAGTCAGCCTCCTTCCCTTCCCATTATTCTTTCTCCATTTCTTTTTCTGTAGCAACTGCAAATATTCTGTTTAAATGTAACGATGATCCCCGATACCTCCAGTTGGTCATATGGTTGGCTATCACTGTTCCTCAACCTCAAGTCTGGGTTTTCAGGCATTGTTAATGATGTTTTGTACAAAGCCACATTCAGATTCTAACCTTCTCCAGGCAGGAGCCACCTTTCAGAGTTTCATCTTATTCTAGGTCATTTTCAATCTGGAGGGGCCTAGTTTGAAACAATTTAAGTGGACTCATCTCAGAGCAGAAGGACTGAGCAGGAAAGCTACTGCCTCTTTTGAGGACTATGTTTCTTCCTCCACAAAGGGAAGTGGGGAGGGAGAACCCTCCATCTGACAAGCATTCTGATGGTAAAATTTAGAAAATACCAGAGTGAATAGCAAGAAGAAAGGTTGGCTAAACTGTGCAAGATTTTGATCCCAGAAAGTCTAGAGTAGAAGAGCCATTGTGGTTATTTCACAATAGGAACCAAAGAACGGAAAAACTTCTTGTGGCATTTGAAAGGGGTCTTATTAATATTATTTACATTTGCTCATTCTTTGTGTCCAATTATTCCAGCATGACTGGGAATTGCTGGAATAATTGGTCTTCTTTCCAACAGTTATTTTGATAAATCTAGTGGTTTTACATAATATAATAAATAAATAATTGTTAATTGGATGGTTGGTCAAGGAAAAAGAAAAAACCTAATAGACTGTATTTAAGTTTAGGAATATACTGCCTAATTTTAATCTGTCATAATAGTTGTAAAAATTCAAAAAATCTTTTTTAAAATTTAAACCACTGTTGCAGACAATAAATCAACCATACGATTAGGTTGAATATCACTCAGAGAGATCAACACCTTTCCTTTGATAATTTTAATAATTGCTTCAGGTGAGGATCACTCACAGTCCATCTTAGAAAAGGTAAGATTCCACTCCCCCCGCCCCCAGTGAGCAGCAAACAAAACCATCACAAATGAGCTAAATCTTTCCCTACAAAATGCTTCAGACTATATTCTTACTCTCAGCTTTACCAATTTGTACTGTCTCAGGAAAACGTCATTTTACATATCTGACAATGAAAATTATTCTCTCAGCAAAGTGCAAAACCCCTCTTAAGCAAATCCATGAGAATGACATGAATAGAAAGAAATTAAAAAGGTACTTGAGTATGACTGTAAATGAACAATTAGGGATTTCATTGACCTTCTCAGAGAAGACAGTCTTTATAATACTTGAGTAGTGGTATTATTATTTCAAATGCAAAATGTGAATAGATCTGTTTTTCTAATTAAGATGTCTGTTCAACACAAGTATTCAGCACCTCATTTAAATAATTATCTAGTAGGATATCTTGCACTTTCGTGTTGTGAATTAAGAGGGTTCAATCAGGAGAAATTTTAGCCTCCTTAGGAATGTTTGTTAATTAAAAGATTTGGAGATTTAAATGGAGTACCTCAAGCTTTGGGAAAATCCTCAAAGTTAAGCCAATAAAAATTATAGCTCTTATTGGTCAACCAGAACTAACAGCATGCTCTGGCAGGCACTTGAATGTATCCTCAGCCTCACAGAAAAAGTTCCATCAAATAGGCCACTTTTAGAAAGCCATTTTTTTCTATCCTTCCTACTTGTCCAGCTTTGCTAGTCTCCCCAAGGATCTCCTTTCATTTTTTGAACCGGAAAACAAAGCAAAGCTTTTGTTCCTAACTGTCCAGCTTACATAACAATGACTTGCTTAGGTTTGAGGGTAACATAATTTGCAAATAGAGATGAATGGTCAACTTAATAAGAAGAGAAAAAACGATTAACTGGGTGTCTCTGGTAAAATTTGGTTTGAATATTTTGACAAAAAATACAATAGAAAATTCAGGGAGAATTTTCGATGCATCAACTCTTTTCAAGGTTTGCAATTAAAGGGCCAGTGAATTTCTTCATTATGAGTGTTTCCTTGATTTTCATGATGTTTTTGAAATTTAGTTTAGTTTTAAAAAATAGTTTCAATAAGCCAAACCTATTTTTCAGTGCAACGGAAGGGATTCATGCATTAAACAAGCACTTACTAAATGCCTACAAGGTACTGGAAATCAATCGTAAGGAATACAAAGATGAACAAACCCAACCCCTATTCCATGGCAGTTCCATCTGGTGGGAACACAAATACACAAACATAAATAAAACTACAACAAAGGGCAAAAGTGCTCTAACAGGTGTTGTAGTAGATCCTTCTAGGGTAGGCTTGAGGAAGTTAGACAGGATCCTCAGATATGGTAACTTTCTACCTAACTGAATTGTTTTGAAATATTAATGTAGAGTAAATCATTCGTTTCTATTGTTAGTCCTATTTTCGCGTATTAAGCTTTACAAAATTTACTGAGGTGTGCCCATCATCCTTTCAAAAACAAAACAAAACAAATAATCTTATTCCTGAAGTTCTTCGATCATCTCAATTTTCAAAGAGAAAACTTAAGGCTACCTTATGTAATAATGCAACCCCACTGCAAAGCATATGCTCATGACTTGCAGTTCTTCACAAGACCCTGCCTTCCTGCTAATACAACTGTAGGACTTGGTAATTAAATCTGGTTCCTATTCCAGCAGTTTTCTCAAGGAAAAGACCTGCTTAATTTTTTTTATTAAACTTAAGATTCCTCCTGGACCCAGAACTTCTATTGAATTCTCAGACAATACTTTAACCCTATACAGCTTTTCCCCCTTGCATTTGAAATGGTTGCTACGTATTTTTCTCTTTATCATTGTGTCTTAATCAGAGGTTCTCTTGGGGTCACTTAGATTGAGTTAGCACTGGATACATACCCCATTGCACTGGGGCACCTGCAGTGCATCTTAGACATCTTCAGGGTCACTGGCTCTCTTCTAATACCAGCAATCTCTTCTGCTGTCCATAAAAAAAAAGGCTCCATTCTCAACAATAAGAAAACAAACAACCCCATTAAAAAATGGACCAAAGGCCTTAATAGACATCTCACCAAAGAAGATATACAGGTGGCAAATAAGCATACAAAAATATGCTCTCCATCATATGTCATCAGGTAAACGCAAATTAAAACAACAATGATTTACCACTACATACTTCTTAGAATGACCAAAATCTGGAACACTGACAATACCAAATGCTGACAAGCAGGCGGAGTAAGAGGAACTCTCAAACACTGCTGATCGGAAGGCAAACCGGTACAGCCCCTTTGGAAGAATTTTAATTTGAATTCAACAATTTTCTTACAAAACTAAACATACTCTTACATATAATCCAGCAACCTTAGCATTTACCCACAGAAGTTAAAAATTTGTGTCCACATAAAAACCTGCACACAGATCTTTATAACCTCTTTATTCATAACTGCCAAAACTTGGAGGCAACTAAGATGTCCTTCAGTCGGTGAATGGATAAACTGGCAAATCCAGACAAAGGATATTATTCTGCACTAAAAAGAAATGAGCTATCAAGCCATGAAAAGACATGAAAACTTAAATGCATATTACTAAATAAAAGAAGGCAATTTGGAAAAGCTGCATACTGTATGATTCCAACTACATGACATTCTGGAAAAGGCATAACTATGGAGACAGTAAAAAGATCAGCGGTTTTTAGGGGTCAGGGGGTGGGAGGGAGAGGGATGAATAGGCAGAGCTCAGAGGATTTTTAAAGCAGTAAAAATACTCTGTATGATACCATAATGATGGATAAATGTCATTATACATTTATTCGAACTCATAAAATATATAAAACCAAGAGTGAACTATAGACTTTGGATGACAATTATGTGTCAGTTAGGTTCGTCAATTGTAACAAATGTCACACTCTGGTGGGGACTGTTGATAATGGGGGTGGCTATGCCTGTGTTGGGGCAGGGAGAATATAGGAAATCTCTGTACCTTCCTCTCAGTTTTGCTATGAACCTAAAACTGTTCTATAAAAACAAAGTCTTTTTACAAAGGTCGGGGGTTCCCTGTTTTCTGTTCATTCACTCTCTTCTATGGCTCCTTTTTCCTTCACTTACATGCTTCGCTTTCTTGCCGTCTCTTTTGCTTAGTGTTATTCTTAGACGTTGACCAGCTTCTCTAACATAACTTACTGCTAACTTAGTAGCTGCTAACTGTTCTATTAAGACACCCATTTCTCCAAACTCAGCGTGACTGGCATCCCAGGATGTCTGCTGTTATTGAACCCTAGTAGGGACACTCCAGGCCTCCAATGGGCTCAGTCTAGTCATTTCCTATTTATTAGATATATTGATTACCACCCCCAGAGAAATGACAGAAATCCTGGCTCAGATATTAACTCCACAATACAGAACAAATTTGTTCATCTGCCAAGAGCTATTTCAAATGCTGCTGAAAAGATTAAAGAAAGGACAACTTTACCCTTATTTTTTGTCTGACCTATTTCTATCTGCCTTGTCTGAACTGTTAACAATATTCTATATTATTTTTCAAGACAAGCATCCTAGCCACAAAAAGAAAAATTAAAATTTCTTTATGAACATTTTTATTGGATTGAGCCAGAGCAAGTCTCCTAAAACCTGACTTCATGGAGCCTTAGGGCACCAAGAGTGCTGGGCCAAAGCTCTCCTCGCTACGTAGACTTCCTTAACAGCCTTTACCAAGCCGTCCTGCCTCCCTGCCTTTGCAGAGACTACACAGCCGATTCTTTATCCAGCAGATTCAATTTATACCATTTTATTTTCCAAGAATGTCACTATAAGGAAATCAGGCTTACCTGTTAGGCCATCTTAAGGGAGCTTATAATTCAATGCAATTTCCAATTGAAATAGAAAACTGAAGTTGTACTTTGATTTCATAACTTGTATTTCCTTTGTCAGTCAATCAACAAATATTTATTGAGTGTTAGGCACAGTGCTGCACAGCCGGAAGTAGGAGAGCAGATAAGACAGCAGAATGCCTGCCTTTGTGTGGCGAACTGCCTGGCCTACTGTCTCCTTTTCTGCAATCATCTCTCTATATGGTTATAGAATTAAGCGGGATGGTATTTGCCTACAAAGTCATTCATCAGATTTAAAAAAAAGGTAGTGCCATCCTATGATTACAGCAGCGCTCCGGAAGGCTTAGGTAATATTAGGCAGAGTGAATTTCCCTTTATACCATTGCAATGACAATAAATGCCTATGGAAATGGCCGCTTACCAAGTCGGTAATAATGTTTATAAAATATAGTGCAGGTTTTGGAAGATAGCCACTAGGTGAATTACAAAATCTAAGACTTTTCCCTATTTGCCTACCTAATTCATTTGAAAATCAAACGTTATTCCTTAAAGAAAAACAGGGAACTAGCCATTTGAACTAGCAATTTGCTTATTATGGGTTGCTTTAAGGGTAACTGGGCACAGAAATTATTGATGAGGAAGAATGGTAGCCCTCGGGAGAATTGGGCAATCAGTGCGAAAGCACTGCACACGCAGCCAGGAATTTTGAATTCCAATCATGACCTGTGTTAATTCCCACTCATTCACGGCAAGGGTGCTATATGGCAGAGATTTATAACTGAAGGTATTATATTAAATCACACAATAGATTAATACCCTAGACTCATCATAATTGTATGGAAAGCCAGCCCCAAGAGCAACAGCACCCTTCATCTATTAAGAGACCTCGATATAAGGACGTACATACACACACACACACACACACACACACACACACAGACACACACACACACACACAAGTCTATATGAAATCAAATAGCCAAACATAAAGCTAGAAATTTAGTCTGCTCTCCAGATATCTCTAAGTTAGGTGCTCTTCATCAAGGAATGAAAACATGAAGGAGATTGGGTTTTTAAAATTTTTCAACTAGGTGTTTTGGCATCAAATAATTAGAATCCAAGTTTCTCTTTCATCACATCAAAGGAAAAGGTTGATCCAGAGGCAAGAATGGATCAAACGCATTTTGAATTACGTCATATGGAGGGACAAAATCAAA
>NW_011888805.1:9962599-9964383 GCF_000151845.1 Pteropus vampyrus
GGTATTATATTAAATCACACAATAGATTAATACCCTAGACTCATCATAATTGTATGGAAAGCCAGCCCCAAGAGCAACAGCACCCTTCATCTATTAAGAGACCTCGATATAAGGACGTACATACACACACACACACACACACACACACACACACAGACACACACACACACACACAAGTCTATATGAAATCAAATAGCCAAACATAAAGCTAGAAATTTAGTCTGCTCTCCAGATATCTCTAAGTTAGGTGCTCTTCATCAAGGAATGAAAACATGAAGGAGATTGGGTTTTTAAAATTTTTCAACTAGGTGTTTTGGCATCAAATAATTAGAATCCAAGTTTCTCTTTCATCACATCAAAGGAAAAGGTTGATCCAGAGGCAAGAATGGATCAAACGCATTTTGAATTACGTCATATGGAGGGACAAAATCAAAAGCATGCCTTTTGCTAATAAGTAATTATACTTCCTGTTGCATCAAGCTTATTTTATGGATTATTTTCAGAACATATTACTGAGAGGAATCTATTGGTACATTTTTGCGAGCTTCGAAAATCTACCAAATTCATTTACAATAAAGGAGGAATTTGAGAAAAATGATGGTTTCTATCCTTTTGTTTTCATGTTCTAAAATCTTTTCATGTTCTAAAATCTTTTCTGTAGTGTAATAAAAGGAACAAATAGCAAATAAACATTATTTAGATAGCTAAGGAACGTACTGATTTTTCTCTTTTGAACATAGTTGATATATTTAATTGGCTCTGAGCATAAACTACAAACTAATTTTTGAGTTCCACTTTTGAATATTGTCCTCATTGAAACTATCAGCTGTTAATGAAATCAATGAAAAAGAACAATAGTAGTGGCTTATTCTTTTATACAGTACTGTACTTTCAACAGTTTTGTAAATTAAAAGTAAAATTACGCAGCGAGACAGAGAGTATGGTGTTCTGAGCATTACTGGTTAGGAGCTGAGCGTTAGTCAGAACGAGGGAATAGAAGAAAGAGGGCAGGAAGAAGCCCTCCCTGTCCCTTGTTTTTCTAAATCATTGTCTTTCTCAGAGTGAGTATGAGGTGACAGTGTTTTGGTCAGAATACTGGCTGAGCTACCAAACTCAAGAGAGCCTTTAGCACAAAAGCTCAACACACAAAGTGTGCCTCTCTCTCACAACGGTCTGAAAGGACGGGTAGGGCTGGAATTGCAGAAAGCCTCACTCACAGGATTATTCATGGTGCCAGTTTCTCTTCTGCGTGTGTGCTGAAGTTTCTAAGTGTTGTCATAGCTTGCTCAGTGCCACATCCCTCGTCCAGCTGTGGGACCGGAAAGAAAGGGAGGAAAAGACAAGCGGGTTTCTTTTACGTTTTTTAAACAGCATTATTGAGATATAATTTACATACCACGCAATTCACCCATTTAAAGTGTACAATTCAATGAATTTTGGTACATTTTATTATCAATTTTTAAAATAATGGTGAAATATATTGCTGTAGACTGAATGTATCTCCCTAAATTTTGTACGTTGAGGCCCTAATCCCTGACGTGGTGGTGTTTAGAGGTCAGACTTTTGGGAGACGATGGATCTGAACGAGGTCACGGTGGCCCGTAATCAAATTTGTGCCCATATAAGAGGAGGAAGAGCCCAGAGGTCTCTCTTAGCCACATAAGAACACAGAGAGAAGGTGACAGTCTCAAGGCAAGAGGCAGATCCTCACCAGAACCGAACCATGCCGGCACCCTGATCTTGGACTTCCAGCCTCCAGGTTTATGAGAAATAAATGTTGTTTA
>NW_011888805.1:9965453-9987702 GCF_000151845.1 Pteropus vampyrus
CTGTAGACTGAATGTATCTCCCTAAATTTTATACGTCGAGGCCCTAATCCCTGATGTGGTGGTGTTTAGAGGTCAGACTTTTGGGAGACAATGGATCTGAATGAGGTCACGGTGGCCCGTAATCAAATTTGTGCCCATATAAGAGGAGGAAGAGCCCAGAGGTCTCTCTTAGCCACATAAGAACACAGAGAGAAGGTGACAGTCTCAAGACAAGAGGCAGATCCTCACCAGAACCGAACCATGCCGGCACCCTGATCTTGGACTTCCAGCCTCCAGGTTTATGAGAAATAAATGTTGTTTAAGTCCCCTCTACAGAATTTTGTTATGGCAGCCTGAGCAGACTAAGACATATATACAACATAAAATTTGCCATTTTAACCATTTTTAAGTGTACAGTTCAATACATAATTACATTTTTAAGTGTACAGTTCAAGGCATAATTACATTCACAATGTTGTTCAATCATCACCACTATTTCCAAAACATTTTCATCAAAGAGGAAGCTTCTTTTAAACAAACGATATGAGCGTCATCCACATCTGTTCTATTCGCCTCCCGTTGGCTGCAGCTAACTGCAAGGAGACTTGGGAGTATAGTCTGAGTTCGGCAGCCAGGTGCCTAACTGAAGCTGAGGGCACTCCAGTACTAAAAGGAAGAAGGGAGAAGGAACGTCTGAGGAAAACTGCAGTTCCCACCAAAGATATTTATCTACAACAAAATCATTGTCTTAGTCCATTCAGGCTGCTATAACAAAACACCACAGACTGCATAGCTTAAAGATAACAGAAATCTATTTCTCACTATTCTGAAAGCTGAACGTCCAAGATCAAGGCTCCAGCAGATCCAGTGCCTGGTGAGGGCCTGCTTCCTGGTTTGCAGATAGCCCTCTCTTCTTAGTAAACTTCAAACGGCAGAGAGCAGAGAAAGGAGGCAAGCTCACCTGTCTCTTCTTATAAAGGCACCTTCATGGCCTAATTACCTCTCAAATGCCCCATCTTTAAGTATCACTATATTGGGGGTTAGGATTTCAACATATAAATTTGAGGCAGACACAAACATTCAGTCCATCCTTCCAAAAATCTCACCTTCTCCAACTCCCTACTCCACACCGCTCCCTCTGCACCTATCTGACACATGTGTTTTTGTTGTAGTTTAATGGTTTTCTCCTATGTAAATGAGGTTCAGGACCTTTTCAGGTGTATAAGAGCCATTTGCTATTCTTTGCTAAAAACTTTCTGTTCATATCTTTTGCCCATTTCTGTGGTGTTTCCAATTTGTTTTTATAGTGAATGTGGAAAACATTGCCCAGTTCGATCTTTCAGATAAACTTTAGAAGATAAACCTTAGAGTTTATATTGCCTATCAAAGAATGTTTGGCTATTCTTTATCATCAAACTGGCCCTTTTGGAAGTAATTCTTCATATATATAAGACCACTAATTACATTTACAATAAAGAAATATTAAACATAGGAAACAAATTGTTTAGAAATTGGCATGTAATATGTACTTAATAAATGTTCATTGAATCAATGAGTAAATAATAGATGGCTGGATGGATGAAAACTGCGGTTGCATGAGGAAAAAAAGTTTTGCTTTTCAAGTATATTTTCTTTTCGAAGCAAAATTAATTATGAAATTATCAGTTAGGAAGCTTTTGATTGAAAGAAAAAGAATGCCCAACTAAGTGACTGTAGAATGGAAATGTATTCGCTCATGTAACAAGAAGCTTGGAAGCAGGCAGTTCCAGTGTTGTTCATATAACAACACAGGAAGGCTTCAGAGGACAGGCTCTTTCCCTCATTCTTTTTGGTTCACTCAGTGTATTGCTGTTCATCCTTGGGATTGTCCACTCGGGGATGCAAAATAATTACTGTACTTTCAATAAATCACATCCTCACCAACTGCATGCAAAGGCAGGATAAAAGGAGTTCATTCTGAAGAGTCTCTTTGTATCATAGAAAACTTGCCCAGATTCCCTTCCCTAGCACACTTATTCATTCATTTCATCCGCTAACTGGGTCACAGGTCCACTCCTAAAGCAATCATTGGCAAAGTGATATGCGTCCCCATTACCTGAACTAATTCAGAGAAGAATGGGGAGGGGCAGAGGGATGACAGGTGGATGGATAACCAACTCTGCTTAGTTATAAAATTTTCCAGAATAAATGTGTGTGTGTGTGTGTGTGTGTGTTTGAGTTTTGTGTAGTAGGACAAAAAAGTGGTAATGTTTTAATAACTATGGCTCTTTCACATTCTAGGAAGTGGTAAAGAATTGTACTGGAGAATGACTTCTCTTTAGTTTTAGAGAACAGAATTTTTGCCCTTCCAGTTACTTTTTGAGTAAAATATTGAGAAAATAAGGATCTGGCGGGCCTAAGTCGACAGTAAGGGTGACCATGGGAAAGGGGGCCATTCTGAGCAAGAGAAGGAGAGAGAGAAACACTCAGAGACTCCAACAACAAGGACTTCTGATATGGACTTTTTCTACACTGAAATGCCCTTATAATAAATAGCTCTAAGCAGTCAGTAAATCTTGTTAACTGAATCCCAGCGTCAACTTATATTAACAATACCTCACATTAAAAAAAAAAAAAAAAGAGAGTTCAGGAGCATGTTAGCAAGAACAGTTTTAGAATAGCAAGTGACCTCAGTTCAGGACAGGCAAATCATAGAGGCTGAAAGTAAATGAGTGGCTGCTAGGGCTGGGGGTTTGGGGAGAAATGACTAGTGACTTCTAATGGGTACAGGATTTCTTTAGGGGATGGTGAAAATGTTCTAAAATTAGTGGTAATGGTTGTACAATTCTATAATATACTAAAGACTATTGTGCACTTAAAATGAGTGAACTTTATGGTATGTGAATTATATTTCGATAAAGGTTTTTTTTTTTTTTAATTTTCTAAAAGTGATCAACATAGCAGCCAGAAGCAGGGAGTAATTAGCAACCCTGAGTATGCTCAATGAATCTTCAGAAACACTAGTAGAGATCTGTACTTTCAAAGGTTATATAAGATGGAGTAAGTTATGTTATTTGAATATTAAAGAAGAGATTGACCCAAAAGGCTGCATAGCTTGGGGATACTTGGTTACAACAGCAATTGAGCCCCTTTCTCTGCTCTGCTGTTCATGGTGCCTCAGCCACTCACTTGGCCCCTTACGGCTTACAACAGAAAACGATTCATACGGACACACACGTATAGGTCGTTTCAAGAAATAAAATTGTATCTTCTTCCTTTTTGAGGACAGTAGCAAAGAATTATGAATAGAGCCTGGGTCCTCACTGAGTTGCAGAATTAACAAGCACTGGAGCTGCCTACCACCATTTCCATCATCTCTAGCTTTTTGATGTCAGATTGAATGCGTCTCAGCAGGAGGCACACTAGCATAGTGGTGAAACATACAGGCACTGGAGCCAGACACCTGGGTTCAAATCAGATCCCAGATCAATAAGTTACCAGCTATGAGACCAGGGCAAGTTACTTAGCCTCTCCATACCTCAGTTTATCCCTTGTATGATTGGGGTAATATTAATGCCAATATATAGGATAATTGTGACAATTACATGAATTAGTACATATAAAACACTTAGAACTACACCTAGCAAATAGCAAGCACTATAATAATAAACTCTGGGTACTATTATTTATAACAGTGTACATACGTAACATTTCTCCAATATCCAGTGAAATTGTGAAGCATGAATGTAGAGATGAACTGAATTGCAAACTAAAGAGGAAGACAGTAGGTAAAATCATGGGTTATTTAAAACCATGGGTGAAACATGCTAGATGATAGTTTTGGAGAGACCAGGGAAGCATATCTAACGCCTAGTCGGGTGCCGGGGGTAACAGCTTGCATGGTAAAAAGAAATCAAAATCAAAAACAAACAAACAAGAAAACTTCTTTTGGACCTTCATCCCACCCTGTTGACTGAGAACCATTAATTTATGTTTGTGTCACTTGAGACTCTTTGGGTTGCAAGTGGCAGAAATCCTAACAGGAAATGACTTAAGCAAATAATGACAACAACAAAAACAAAAGACTGTTTTATGTAACTGACAATCTCAGGGAGAGTGCTAACTTAAGTTAAAGTCAACTTAGTACCAGGTCAACTTAGTACCAGGACCATGCGAGGTCACCAGGACTCAGTTCCGCCTGTGTGTGTGTGTGTGTGTGTGTGTGTGTGTGTGTGTGCGCGCGCGCCCCCCTGGTCCTCCTTTGTGTTGTTTCCTTTTCTTTCTATTATATCTTTCCCTCGTGGCAAGATGGCAAGAGTATGTCTGCTCCACCCCATCCCATCCTCCTAGTTTCTAGTCCAGTAAGAAAAAAATATGCAACTGAAGTCTTGCCAAAAGTGTCCATGTGCTTCACTGGCTCTGAGCAGGCCCCATGACCATGTTTGAACTAATCCAGTTTCCAAGTGGAGGAAATGCCTTGATTGGATTGGAGAGAGTCACACACTGTGGGTGGAAGGATAGAGTCGACATCATCCCTGAACTCAGCACCATATGAACTCAGAAGTGGGGAAGGGATGGTTCCCCAAGGGGGATCTGAGAGTCGACTTTACTAGTTGTATGTCCTGCTATTCTTTGTTCTATTCTAGTCTGTTCACAGGCTCTCTTCTGAACCCTGCTGTTTTATCTCAGGAGCAAGACAAAGCAGACACAGAGAGGAATATATCCAGAATCGGAAGTACTTGTTATATGTGTAAGGGGCAGAGGCCTGGGGGTTGAGGCTTGGCTAGTGAGAGGGTATAGTTTCAGCAGATGCTGTGATAAAGTCCAGCCTGGCAGAGCTAACATGCGATCTAGAGACGGAGGCAACAGATAAGTCAGGTCAGCAGTCATCACTTGGAGGTGTCATAGCAGATAGTTGCAACATGGTAAAGGAAAATCCAGAGGTAGAAGAGATTTCTGTTAAGAGAAGTAAAACACCCCAAGATGGTGAAGGAGGAATTGATATTAATGACAACCACCATAGCACACCGGTCTCAGTGTGCGTTTAACTCTTGCTCACAATGCACTTGAGACCCAAAAGTTGCCCACGCTCACATGCATGCCCGAGTGGCCAACATTCAACACAAGGTATGGGAGGGCAGGAGCTACAAGAAGCGCTAGTAGCTTTGGGTGCTTTTATTTTCTTTTGGAAACTTTTTCAGGAATGTCTAGCTTCCCTTCACAATTTCTGTCTTTATAGAAATTGAGCGGCTTCTCAGAAGTCTTCAGCTGGGACTTCTGGTTCCAGCTACACGGAACATGTAAACAGCTTAAAAGCCGTTGTTCTCATTCTTACAACAAGAACAAGATAAACGAACTAAAAATCAACAACTTTTCTAGGACCCATCAGGGAACTGGATTGCAGGGCAACCCCCCACCCCAAATCCGGATAGGCAGGTGAATCTAGAAAGTTACAGCAGAGACCTTACCTGAAGCAGAAGCCACTGGGGCTATAAATTGGTAGAAATACTTAATTTTATAAATTCCCAGAGGCTGACTACAGATTATCATGAGAGTGAGAAACTCCTGTGGGCCACAGTCTTAGAGGGGCATCCACATTTTCAAGGGTTGACTTCCAGGAAACCTTGGCACACTGGCAGAGGAGGGAAAGAGTAATCATGGCGAGATATACCTGGAAGGTTTTCCATAACAAAGACCTACTCTCCAGAGTCAAAGCCTTCCCAGAGCCTTAGCCCACCCTGGGGAAAGGGCATTTCTCTCAATCTAGGCCCCTCTGGCCTTCCTGTCTAATCTAAGGAGAGAAAAAGAAAGAGCTAAGGAACACATGTGAAGGTCAGAGCCCAGGGACACAGGCCTCTAAAAGACTGAGAAGTTAATTACAAGATTGTAGAACCCTTTCCCTCCCTTCCTCCCCAGCCCAGCAGCAAAGCTCCAGTGTAATAAGAGTGGGTTACGGCTGAAAAAGCAGCTGCAGTGTGTCAAGTTCTATCTAAGCAGGAGTTCTTAGAAGAGCCCAATTTTGTTGGTTCTGTATTTCTGGAGAACTCTGAGACAGTCCCTCTTTAAGTTTATTGACAGGAAAGAGTACTCTTTCTGCAACAAATTCAAACCCAAAGTTTTAACCAAAAGTGATTTTTTTTTTCAGTGATAAATGATCATTCTATCACTTTTTCTGATAGTGGTATTAACAAAAATATAGGTGCTTCATTCAACCTTGCTGCTTTTCATTAATTCTCAGCTCCACAGAGTTGCAACAGGATGTTGCCTTCTGGCATACTGACATTAAAACATCAATGCTTACTTTTAAAGAAGCCATTATAACCCGAGCCAACCACTCCTAACTACAGCTATATGAGGGCTCGTACATCTTAAATGGCTTGTAGAGGTACCTATGGAAACGATCATTGCCCCTGAAAACCAGTAAACCAGGAACGTTCACAAACCGCCACAATTACACTTGCTCACCAGCTTGTAGAGCCAAACTGATGGGGCTGAAACTTCATTTTTGCCTCTGCTTTTTGTTTTGTTTTGATGTGAGGGAAACAAAAAATATATATATAGGATGCTACCATCTGAGAGTCTCAGGAACATCCCGGCGAGTATAAAAGTGCCTTCACTATCAAAGCACTTCCTGAGGGGCTGACAGGAGGACTTTACCTGGGTGTACTCTACTGTTATATCTCAAACTCAATATTCACTGTAGTCCACCGTGGATGACTTTTATACCACCACATGAGGCAGTATTTTATTTTACTTTATAACAGTTTCCTTGGCTGGCAAATGAGAGTGTGTTTGTTGTGTTAAACTGAACCACCATGCTAATTCAAGAAGTTCCGGATCAGGTGGCCCTTACATACCAGAAACTAGACAGGGCACATTGAAGGCAAACACAAACTACACAGCAACAATAGAACACAAATGTTTCAAAAAAAATTTTCTAACAATATGCCTTTTAGCAGAGAGACACATACTTTATTTTGACAAATTTAAGATAGAAAAATATCATCAAGTGAATATAGCAGTTGCTCTTTTTGTAACATGGTTTGGGAAGTGCACTGCAACTTGCAAGGGCTAGCTTAGCAGGAAGGTTTTGCTTCTGTTTGGGCTTCTTAATACTGAATTATATTTCGGCCATTGCATTTGCTTCAAAGAATATCGGACACAGTAAAACTGGTTTTTAAAAAGGTCATGGCATTCAATAATAAGTATTATGAAGCAGTGAACCAAAACAACTTTTAAATAGTTTTATAGTAATTACTAAAAGCCAACTTTAAACTTCATGATTAAAACTAAGAACTTATATTTTCAAAATAGCTTTAACATTTCTTACCAATATATAATAGAATACGAGAGCACTTATTTTAAAAAACACTTGAAGAAAAATTAGAGTAAACCTAGTATTTCAGATGACTATAAACAGTAAACAACAATTCAGTGTATTTATATGTCTTTTCAATAATATACTCTTTGCCCAGCTGGCCATAAAAAAAACTGTAGTTCTATCATCAAAAATGTTCCCCTGGATGTAATCTTTGACCTTTATTAAGTGCTGCCATCATTTCTACACTCCATCTTTGAACAGGGTGATTGAGGGACTCAGCACATGCAAACATTTGGTTATGGTTATAATGACAAAACACCAATGTGCCAGGAGTCTGCAGCTGAAAAGGCTGTCTTACTTTGTTTAAGCACCTTCACATTCTTTTGTCTCTGTGATGCCCCAGGTAAACTCATGCTAAATAATTCATACAGCTGTCAGTCCATTTCAGCTTCTTTCTTTGCTTCTCTTCCCCTCCCCACTCCTTGAAGAATAAAATTGAGCCAGCCTCTCATTAAAATATGTTATCTCTAACATATAAAATAAGTGTATATGTACATATATACATACATGCATTTCCTTTTCAAGGACTGGGTAACTCCTCATTTTCTATCAAATAATCCTTCTTCATATACTTGGTTCCCCTAACTAACCTCCACACTTGGAGGTAAGCATCCTTTAATGACCTCTTACTGGCTTCTTCAGGGCTGTCTGAGATCTGCCAGCTTCTAGCCACCAGGGGGACGCCTCTGGGGCTGCCCCTCGCCTCTTGCCCCCTTTGCTGAGCGGAGCCACCTGCTGCCTTCCCACCTTCTGACCCGCCATTTCCACCCTCCTCGGGCATCTCCTCCATGACAAACGGCAGCTGGTCTCCACTTGGCTGCGCCTCCTCTCCCCCGGGCTGCGTCTCCAAGTCTTCGTAGTTGCTTTGCTTTCTGGTCTCCAAGAATTTGGCCACACAGTAAATGATGGAGCCCAGGGTGTTCACCACGACGCCAGCAATGAATAGAGAGGTGGGCTCCACGTCGCTGAAGGCCACCATGCCCACCGTGATAGTGGCGATGCTCTTCACCACGCCCACGAAGCTGGTGGTCACGGCCGAGTTGATGTAGGTGCAGTGCAGCGTGGTGAAGTTCATGGCGCAGCCGATCAGGATGCAGGCCACGAAGATGCCGACCATGGTCGGGTCCTTCCAGCCAGGGAAGGCCCAGGCTTGGATAGAGTCTGTGCTGGCGAAGGAGAGGATGACCAGCAGCGGAGTGGCGGAGACGGCGATGACATACTGCGCGGTGAGCGGCCCGTGCTCCGTGTCCGCGCTCGCCTTCTGGATGAGCACCAGGTAGGCGGCGTGCACCAGCACCGCCAGCACTCCCGTTACGTACCCCATGGGGTCGCCGGTCAGGTCGCCGGCTCCTGGAGCGCATGAGGAGGACCGCGGAGCCAGGGCAGGAAGGAAAAAGAGAAGACACCGGGTTGGCGCGGGTGGGTACCCACTGGGGCGACGCGTCCGTTTGGAAAGTAGACTGGGTTCCCGCCCCAACTCTGCCCGCGGGTATAAAATGGAAGAGCCAAGCTCAGTCAATGCCCAGTGCCAGGCTTGAGGAAGGGCGCCTTCTCTGCCACATCCCTGGGGCACTCTGTCTACCTCTGTCCACGACAGGGGCCTGAGAGAGCGCAGATCCCTCGGGGTAGGCGCAGTGGCTTCCCGGAGCTGGCACGGAGGTCACCTAGGTGCTTGGTACCCTTGCCCCCTCCGTGGTGCGCCAGAAGGGAGAGAGACAAAGAAAGACCCCTCCCCTTGACCCTCAAAAGAAGGTTTCCGGCACCCACTGGCTCTCATCTCGTTCAGTCAGCTAAACTCGGCACGGACGTGGGGCTCAATCCAGCCCCCTCTGCCTCGCGCCTGCAGCTCCCCGCGGCGCCGCCGGAGACCTCAGATTAGCCCTGGCGGCCCAAGCTTCGCTCCGACTGGTCTCCCCATTCCAGCCCCGCGTGACCCAAGGAAGTTCACGACCCCCTCCTTCCGGCTTGGTCTGGGGACTCCAGCTCCCAGGCTCAGGCGGCTCTCCCACCCCTCCCGGAGGAAGGAAGGGGTGAAGGGAGGAGATGCGCTGGGGGAAAGGATGATACGGGGTGAGGCAGGGGTGGGGGTCGAAAGCCAGAACGGGGGGTGGGACGCTCTGACGGAGGGGGCCTGAGCACTGGGCAAGGCTCCTTTGGGTCTCAGAAGTCTCGTTTTCGAGCCAAGAGACCACGTTCAAAGCTCTCTGCCTCTCTCTGTCTCCCCATCTGGAAGTGAGGACATTGCATTAGTGATCCCCGCGGTCTCGGCACCCTGGGTTGGGGTGGGCTGGGGGTCGGCGAGGGTCCTGCTCACCTGCCAGGGCAGCGCCGCAGGTGGTGATGAGTACCGCCGTGAGCACCCCCGGCGAGGGCGCGCCGTTCTTGAGCACCAGGACGCCGATGAGCATGGTGACCAGGGGCAGGCAGCGCTTGAAGACCACGTACATGGGCAGGCTGAGGCCGCGCAGGGACCAGAGCGTGAGGCTGGACTGAAGCGTGGAGAGCACTGCGACCCCGGCAAAAGAGCGCGCCAGGCTCAGGCCGAAGGGGGGCACGGCGATGAGCCCGAGGCGCCGTAGCAGCTCCAGGCTTAGCGCTGCCGTGGAGCTGGTCAGGCACTGCACCAGGGTTAGGAAGGAGAACTGGTAGCGGCTGATGAGGAACTTGAGCAGGATGTTGAGGGACCCCGAGAAGACCCCGTGCGCGATGGCCACCGAGATGCCCAGCACGCGGCCCCGGCACAGCTGCCGCATCTCTCCGGCCCCGCCGCACCCGGCTGTGGCAGAGCTCCGGGACCTGCGGGAGACCGGGGAGAAGAGCGCGAGGAGCGGAGCGAGGGCGGCGAGGGTGCCAGGCCAACCCCGCTGCGAAGGGCAGGGGGCGCCGGCTCAGCTGCAGAGGGCACCTCCAGCCAGGCGTCCTAGCGGCTCCGCGGCTCGGCGCCCGACTGCCCCACAGCTCGCGGGAGGCAGTGACGGGGGCGGAGGACTCCTAAAAGTGGCAGGGGTGGGAGGCCGGTCTGAGAGGAGTGGCGGGAATCCTAGCGACGGCAGTTTGTAAGTAGGTGACGAGCTGCGATGGGTTTTGTCCCGCGCAGTTTCACCGTCAGAGGGATCACTCTGTGGCTAGCGGCCCCGGCGGCTTCCGCAAGCGGGACGGGACCCGCGCCCCTCCGGCACCCAGCGCCCACCCGAGCCGGCTCTTGGGGAGCGCTCTGCCTCCCCCGCAGTGCCAGCTGCTCCGGCTTGCCCCTTCTTCCCGGCCCCTAGTCAAGAGACGCAGGCTGGGGGATCCCGGGCACAGCTAAAGCTTTTAGAAACAACAGCGCCCCGGGGTCGAGCACCGTTTATTAGCCGCAACAAGTGACAGCGCCCCAGCCCCTCTACCCCTCGCGCGGCAGTGGCTTTCCCACCCACGGTCCCTCCCAGTGCAGCCGCGGGACTTTGTCCAGCTGCCAGCCAGGCAAGGGAAAAACATTGGTGCCAGAGGGCTGCGGAGTTCCCTGATGCTCCAGATTCTGGCGGTGACACCCCGACATGGAAGGAACCCACGACGCCGCTCGGGCGTGCTTTAGGGCTCGAAGGATGGCCCCTTAGCGTCCGGGGCACCGCGCACCCGGTCGGCGCACCTTCCAGGGAGGGATCTGGAATTAGGCACGCAGCTCTGGGGGAGCTTCTGGGGGGCGCAGTGTCCTCACAGGGCTGCGGAGACTTGGGGCAGGGGCGGCGGCAGCGCCACATGTTCCAAAGGAGGTAAAAATGTGAAATGAGCAAAAGCAGAAACTAAGTCTCTGGAGCGAGTAGATTTACCGGGTTCGAAGGGCGCCCGGGGGTGGGCGGAGAGCCACTGACCGCACTGGGTGGGTGTGGAGCGCCGTGGAGGGTGGGGGTGGTCGGGGACCGAGGGAGAGGAGGCAAGGGAGGGAGGGCGAGGCGGGGTCAGGAATCCGGACCCGGAACGCGCTGAGACTAGATGCAGCCTTCTTTGGATCCCCGGGAACCGACTGCAGCCTGCGGGGCCATGGTGGGCCGCTTTGGCGAGCAGGAACCCCTACCTCCTGGGCCGGAACACCTCTGCGCCCCACAGGACTTGTGAACTCTTTACTTTCCATTTGGCTAAGAGAAAAAAGGAATTCTTATTTTCTGCAGGCGCAAGGCTTCTGTGACCCTTTGATATGAATTTCGTTCCCTGGGAAGTAACGTCTGGACCCGTAAACTAAGCATTGGCAGAGGGGTTCGCGCAACTGAAGTCTCCGCTAAGTGCTGGAAACAGTTTATAGTTTTAGCGCTACTTAAAGATGATGGACTTGGCTAGGGTTTGGGTGCGAGGGAGAGATCTAGGTCACTGCGCTCCACCTGTTCTTTCGTTCTCTTTTCCTATCAGCCACCGCCACCGGGATCCCAACCTCCTAACTTTGCTCTAGTACATATAGTCCATTTCTCCAGTGATTCTTTTGTTTTCTCCTCCATATTTCCACCCCTTTGCTGATCGCGACACTTTCAGCCCAGATGTTTAAGTGGAGATCATCACCACAGCAGAAAAATAACAATTTACATCTGAGATTGGCAGCATCACTGCAGTCCTCCATCTGAGCCAGCTTTGTGAATGCTGGGAGCTCACTTTGGTGAGACAGAACCCCATCTCAACCAAACCTCCAAGCTTCTGTGCTAGGCGCCTATTTGGGGACCTCCCTTCCCCCAACAGGTGGGCACTCAAGAAAATGTTTGCGAATGGCCCTCCTTATGCCAACTTTCCAGGAATAACAGTGGAAGCGTTGTAGTGAAACCTCTGCTTCCGGCGCCCTAGGGAACTCTTGGGTTTTGCTGCTGAAAGCTGTGGTTACACACTATTGGCTATTCCAAGGTGTTGATGTTCTTTATTTAAGAAATACTGAGGTCTGAAGAAATAGTTCAAATTATGGGTATGTGTGTGGTATGACATATATTCAAAAAATATTCTGAAAATTAACTTTTCAAAGCTATCAGCAAATAGATTTCTGCTTCTGGGGACCACTGCAATTAAAGTATGGTTGCTTTAAGCCCATCTTAAGTGAATATAATAAATAATTGTCTGCACAGATCTAGTTTTGGAATGATTCATTTCTGCCAGCAATTATAATTGCTTCCATTTGCGATACGAACATTAGGTAAAAGATTTGGGGCTGATTCAGCTATCTTACCCTATTCATTTAGGCAAGAATATCTTAATATTTAAAACCTACATTGGCATGAAAAGAAACAGTACATTTTCTCCACTTTGTTGCATATAATTCTCCATTAGAGCTTCTATTTTTCAAAAAAAAATTTAATACCATCTCCCACACCAGTTACTAGATAAAGCTGCCAAAGAAAAATGGGAAAGATAAGAATACTGTGTTAGTAAGGTTAATTGAACAAGAATGCAGATCTGAAGGTCGAAAAACTCCCAAGTTGTCAAGGGGCTGGACTCAAGCTCATTTATCTTTGGAGAGACTCAATAAATATTGATGGCATTATATAAATTCATTCAACAAACATACAGAGCAAGTATTTTGTGCCAGATAGTCTGTTAGCTACAGAAGATTCAAAGATGAGCACTCATCTATGAGTCCTCAGGATTCACAGGTGGAGGTGAGGCGACATAGCAATGCTCATGCAACCATGGGGTCTTGTGGCAGAAACAGGAGAGCACCAACAAGGGTGATAAAATCGGCTTGACAGGGGTATGGGAAAAGGCTTCCTGTAGAAGAAAATATGGTCTTATTTCATTATTTTTCGTTGTAAAAGTAACATAGGCTCATTATAGCATATAAAAAGAAAACACATTTTATAAAGATGTGAGCATGCTATCTTCAATACTCCCCACTCCCAATTCCATACTAACTCCATTACGAACAGTTGGCTACAGTTAAGAGTTTGATGTGACTCTTTAAGTTTTTCTTATACATGTATTTGTACATATATAATCCCTCCTTTGGAAAAAATAAAATTAACACATTTGTCTATAATTGGCTATTTTAAAAAACATATTGTGGTAACCAGCCTCCAAGATAGTCTCCAAAGATTTCCCACTTCCTCGTAGTCACATCCTTCCATGTTGTACCAGGGGTGATCGTGTGACCAATAGAACACATTAAAAGTGACGATGTCACTTCTGAGATTAGGTTACAAAAGACTGAGGCTTATATCTTGGATTTTTCTTTTTCTTGTATCACTCAGTCTGAGGACACTTAGATAAACTATGGAGGGTCCCGCATGGTATTTGAGGCCTTCAAAGAACCATGTGAGTGACTTTGGAAGCTGATCCTTTAGCCCCAGTTGAGCTTCAGATGTCTACAGACCCAGGTAACAGCTTATCTTCAATGTCATAAGAAAACCTGAGCCATAACAACTCAGCTAAGCCACTCCTGAATTCCTGACCTACAGGAACTGTAAGATAAATGTTCATTATTTTGAGCTGCTAAATTTGGGGGTGATTTGTTCCAGAGAAATAGATAACAAACATACATATCAACAGCAATGTATTTTTCCTTGTCATGACACAAAGGTCTACCTTATCCTTTTGACATCTGTAGTATGTAACATTTCTTCTGTAGACAGGCATCTAGGTTTTATCAAGCCATGATGTAGTGAATACACTTGGACATTTTTCCTTACTTGCCTGGAGCGGGGTGGGGGGAGTGCGGGATGGGGAACCTAAAATTGGACCCAATGGAACCATTGGGTCAATGAGAAATTTTAAATTTTTATTGCCAAAACTGCCTTGCAGAGTATGTAATGGTACTTTCACTTTAATTATTATTGGGTATTATCATTATTTTACATATTTGCCAAACTGATATGCAAAATATTGGATTTTTTTGTCATTAATGAGATGAAGTCTGCATGTCTTTTTGAAGTGTACTAGTCATTTACATTTCTACATCTGTGAATCATCTATTGATAAAGTGGACAAACTTATGTTTAGTTATCTTAGTGATTTTGAAGAGCTCTTTATTAATTTTAGATATTAAACCATTTGTTACCTATGTTGCAAATATGTTCTTACACAGGCAGTTTGTGATAATGCTGATGTTGCTGGAGCATGGAGTGTGTGACAATGTGGAGAGAAGCAATGCTACAGAGAGAGGACCTTGGCTGCCTGGTCTGTGAGCTTGAACTTTTCCTGTAGGCAATCCTATAAGCAGAGAAAGGGTTGGCACTGAAATTGATGTAATCAGATTGCATTTTGGATCCGTCTCCAGCAGCTCTGTTGAGGAGGATGGTTCTGAGGACACAGAATGAGAAACACGCACATCATTTAGGAAGCTGCTTGTGATTGTCCAGAGAAAAGCTAATGATGGCTTGAACTGGCATCCAAGCAGTGGTGATTGGATGGAGAAGAAGAGACAGAATGGAGATGTAGGGGGTAAAAGCGAAGGGACTTAGTTACCTATTTGATGTGTCTTAGAGTGGAGAGGTGGGAAAAAGGAACAAGGGTGGCATTTAGGTCTTTAGCTTGAGTGCTTGGATGGCCAGTATTGGCAACAAATGAAAAAGCATGTGCAGGAGGAGCAAGTTTAGTGGGCAAGATGAGTCTGGTGAGAAGAAAATGAGTACACAGGTTTGTGGAAAACCCAGATGGGGAAGGCAGGAGATACAGATTTGGGAGTATTCAGTAAATTTATGGAGGTAAAAAACACTTAAGTGGATTATCTCATTCAAGAAGAGGCTGTTAAGTAAAAACTTAATGAGTTCATTTTTGAAAGAACCAAATCATAGGTAAGATATGCAGTTAAAAAGTGTCAAAGTGGGTGATGTACCTGGGTAGGGTCACTCCAGACCCAGGGTCAGCTTCTTAGCTCTTTAGACCCAGAAACTCAACTTATCAGCTCTTCAGGAAAGACTAGGATCTGCTGACGAGAGAATTCCACATCTTTACTATTTCTCAGTAGACTGATTTTTGTTATTCTGAGGGAAAGAAGGCCATGTGGCAGGACCGTGTTTGGATCCAGTCATAGCAGATTTCAAATTCCAGCTCCATACTTCCTGCGTATTATGACTCCTGAGAGTCTTATCTCCTTGTCTGGAAAACTGGGAGGGCTTCCTTGGCAGCGATGTTATAAAGATAAAAAGGGATAACATATAGAAAGCATCTCATCACATAGTGCCCAGATCACAGATGCTCAGTGATGCATTCCATTTTCCTGCATTCACTCTCTAGTGCTATGCTGTGCTGTCACTGCAGGTGCAGGAGGAGCTTGGGGAGGCAGACAGGGTGAAAGCTAAGAGCTCAGTAGCCAGGAGACAAATGCTGATTTTCCTATCCTGGAGAGAATGACAGGTTGTCTTCTTAAAAGTCAGAGAGGCTGTTTGACTTGTGTACTACTACTAAGAATTCAGGAATCTTGCTCATTCTCTTTCAGTAGAGAATCTAGCTCCTTCCCTTCGTTTTCCAATCCTAGCTCCAGGGAACCCACTGGATAAATGTTCACACACACTCATTTATATTGAGAGACTCCAAAAACCTGAGTACTATGAAGTTAGTGTTCTAAACATCTCTAACATCCCCAAAATGGAGGGAAAAAATTAAGAGATGTTAGTTTTTAGTAAATATTGTCTCAAAAGATACATGGTAGATTATTTTAATAAAATCTCTTGCATTCTAAAAGGAAAAGTAATTTCATTTAAGCATGATCTGGGTTAGGTATTTTTAAAGGTCTATTATAAATTCTGCTGATACAGAGAACACCCACTGTGAACCTGCTGTTATTGAACTGCACTTACTGTGATGCCATTAGTTCTTAGGGAGGGAAGTAGCGAGAAACAGCTCTATGAACCTCATCATCTGGATAGCTCTGAAAGATGTGTTTGAGCTCCCTGCTCCTTACAGTACTTACGATATATTCATGTTAAGCACTGTCCTCTTTATGGGGCCTCTCGAAAACAATTAGTATTGATTGGTGTAAGCACTGAAAAAAATTGTTCTTTCCCTGAGACCATTCATTCATTTAACAAATATTTACTGAACACTTTCCATGTGCTAGGCATGATGCTGGGACTAGGACAAAGTCCTTGCCCTTAGGCCTTGGGTACTGAATTGTGTACTTGATCAAACTTCCTATTTATGCTGCCGGTAGCAACTTTCTAGGACTCTGAGTCATATATTTTCAAGTTCCACTCCTGGTTCCGCTTTGTATCACCTTTTATTCTTTTATTCATTCTTGTTTGTTATATTTTGTATTTTTCTGGAACGAGTAAACAAAGAAATATGTAAATCGGACAACATACATACATTTTATTTTTCTTGTAATTACTATAAGTACATTCTGCTCTTTAAAAATTCTCAGAAACTTGTTAAAATTTAATGACAAATTTTGCCATTTATAGCACATTTTATTCTAATATTATATAAATGTTATGCAAAGTTGTTTGTTTCACTAATTTTTCCCTTTTAACCTTCTTTTTTATAGATCATCGACACAGAGAGATTTTTCAGAGACTTGGGGAGGTAGTGAGGAGGGTTTATATATAACTTAGGGCTAGTTTCAAGGGCAGTTGCCTAAAACCTTAGTAGGACCTAAGACTTTCTGCTCAGTGACCCGTTTTTTAAAAAAACTTTGATAGTAGAGAAGTAGGAAGAGAAAAATATAGTATTATGGGTACAATATCTAAAAGGATTTGAATACCTGTAAAAAAAAAAATGTAAGCCCTTAACTCATAGTATTCTAAGTTCTTAAAGCATGGCACCAGTCCTTGAGAAAATATTCAGTCTATGTGTCAAGCATATAGTAGATGCTCAATAAATAACAGCTGACTAAATTAAATCTATATTAGAGCCCTGTTCCTGAACCATAGATATATCTACATTATATATAGTATTGTATTCATATTTACACTATATTAGAAAAAGCAATCTTGCTGAGAATGTCATAAAATGAGAAATGATCAAGAGATGTGGTTTATTTTGATTTTTATCAATACCAGTGATTATATTTTACATCAAAAATGACAAATTAAAAATGAAATATATCACTATCAATATAATCTATGGATCTCCCATATTTTAATCCATCTTATAATACAGACGTTACATTTTAATAGATACTATAAGATATACCATAACATCAATTATTCCTTAGGATTTTAAGAAATATGGCTTATATTTCAGGCTTAAATGGTGAGCCTAAGTCTTTATCAGCTGCCTCTAAACTGGTCCAGGGTAAATTTTTAAAATTTGAAGTCTGAATAGCATATAAAAGCATAATGACTACGTTATCAATAGTTAATTTATTTCCTGTTAAGCAGTTCTTCAGCCAATAGTCTTTGCTTCTGACCAGAGTAGTGTGTCTCAAGCAGGCATAGTAAGACAAACAGGATCATATATCTTTATCGTTTCATCCCAAGCACAGTCAGCAACCTAGAAAACAAAAAGGAAGTAAGAGGAAACATAATTTACAGATATTTAAAATTGGCAGCGAAAGCCTAAGTCATTTAGAGAGTAGCAGATCATCCACTAGTAAACATATCTTTAAATAGGAAGAGAGGGACATATTGTTGATAAAAGGTCTATTTCCCCTTTTTAAGATATACTTCAGGGACTGTTTCCAATTGATTGAAGCTGCCTGTAAGGACTTCCCACCCCACTTCACCCAAGAGCTACATAATTTCCTATATTTCCTGAGACAAATGTTGGAAAGATATACTCTTCAAATGTGAACCAAGGCACTGTGCTAGGTACCGTGGGGACGGACAGAGATAGAGTACAGCTCTTGGCTTCAAAGAATGACTTATTCAAGACTGAAAGCTGAAAATGCTCTAACAGAGACTCTCCTAAGAGGGACTATTGAATACAACTGGGACAGTGTCAGAAGACGTCACATATGCTGGTGCATTCACACTGGCCCTCTTTAGGGGTGGATGTGAGAGACAAGGACATCCAAGTCTAAAAAGCCATATTAAAACATGAAGGGAAGAAAGTCCATGACGCTCAGGAACTGTGTGTCAAAAACTTGGTGAGTGCAGCACTGTCTCAGGGTATAAGATCAATATACCAAAAAAAAAAAAAATCATATTTATATTAGCAGGAAAAAAAAATTTTAAATAAAAGATTTTAAATCCACTTACAATAGCATCAAATAACAAAAGAGTAATACATTTAACAAAAGATATGTAACATGTCCACACTAAAAACTAAAACATTGCTGCAAGAAATGAAAGAAAGTCTAAATAAATGGGGAAATATACCATGTTCATTGTTTCAATATTGTTAATAAATTAATTCTCCCTAGAAGAATATATCATTCATAATCCAGCAGGCATTTTAGCAAAAGTGGACAAGGTGATTTTTAAAGTTTATGTGGAAATGCAGAGGACCTAGAATAGCCAAAAGAATCTTCAAAAAGAACAAAAAAGTAGTACTACTTACATTGTCTGATACAAGACTTAGCATAAAACTACAGTAATCAAGACAGTGCAATATTGATATATGGATATACAAGTAGATCAAAGGAACAGAACAGAGTTCAGGAATAGACCCTATACATGGACAATTCCTTTTCAATAAATGTAGAGCTAAAGGTATAAAGCTTTTTAAAGAAAACATAGGAGAATACATTCTCAATCTGGAAAACTGCCCATTTCTTTTAAGGTTAAACATATACCTATCTTTAGACTCAGTAATTCCATCCCTAGAGGCTTATCCAACAGGAATGAAAACATGTTTATGATACAATGTATCCAAGAACATTCACATCAACTTCATTCACAATTGCACAAAATCAGAAACAACCTGTAGTGTATGCCCTGACAGTTGGCTTTGCTTTTGGTACTGCATGTGCCTGACAGGCTTTGATTGACAAGGCCTCCATTTCAAAGAGGCATCAGCGTCAGTGAAGGTTATCTCAAATAAATACACTGCCGGCCACACGACTAGATATGTGGGCCCTCTGAAGTGCCTTCTCTGTTCTGGGTCTTGTTAAGTTTAACACACTTTTTTTTTTTTCTTCATAGCTTCCTAATGGTTATTGCTGAAGGGTGTCTTACACTCATACTTAAAAACCACAAGGGTCGGCCAGGTCATAACACTAGTTTAGAAAGGGGAGATGTCTGTGGGAAGCTCGGTGGGGCTCAGGTGACTGTCCCCGGGCACTTCTAGATCCATAGGCTGAGACTGACACAACACACAACCAAAATGTCCCTTGACAAAGAATGGATAACAAATTGTAATAAATTCATACAACAGAATGCTGCTAAGCAGTACAATGAAAAGAATGATAAGCTCAACGACATGGATGAATCTCATAGATAATAAGCTGAGTGAAAGAGGCCACAAACAAAAGCGTACATATGGGAGATTCCATTGTATAAGTTCTAAAACAGGCAAAACTAATCTAAGGTTAAAAAAAATTAAGACTGTGTGTGTGTGTGTGTGTGTGTGTGTGTGCGCGCGTGTGTGTGTGTTCGTGTGTGTTTCCAGCTGGAGGTAGGGATGGTGACAGAGACTGGAAAGGGATAAAAGGGAATTTTGGAAGGAGATGCAAATGTTTTGTATTGGGATGGGATATAGATTACATAGGTGTATCTGTCAAAACCATGTCTAAAATTTGTACATTTCAATTTTACCTAAACATTTTAAGAACAATAATGACAATAATAGTAATTGAATGAGGGGTGGGAAGTGAGTAGAGGAATAAATAAAACAAGAATGTTGATAATTGCTGAAGCTGGGTAATGGTTCATTACCATATTATGTTTCCTTTCATACATTTGAAATTTTCCACAATAAAAAAGAAAAGAAAAAATGTAGGCAATACCATGAAGGATAAAGTAGCAAGATAGTGATTTTGATCAAGGCCATTTGCACTGTATTTCCCACTGTTTAATGGTTATAAAGGCTGAAAGTCATACAAGGGAACATGCAGTCTTGGCTAGTCTAATTACTTGGCTGTCATGAATTGTGAATACAAGAACCACTCAAATTAATCAGAACATATTAACTCCTTATCATCCACCAATAATATTTTGGATCTGAATCCAAGCTAGATAGAGCAGTAGAGACCTTTAAGACAAACTTTTTGCACAGAGCATAACGAGTGGAGGACTTTTCGGACTTTACAAAATGGACTCCATGGGAGCCATGACAGTAATGTAAACTTGCACATAATGGGAACGCCCTTAGAGTAAGACCTGATTGCCCAAAACCAGAGAACTGCCACAGCCAAATGGCACGAAAGGACCACATAGCTGCCGGGACTGATAACTGAAATCCACTCCTGAGAGCTATATATAGCTGAACACTTCAGGCAGACGACCCTCAAGCCTGACAAGAACACACAGTGTGGGTACTGCTATAATTGAAGACCTAACCTCCTGCCCACTCTAGCCACTGGCTTGGGACGGACACAAGGACAAGTGCACCACCAGTTCCAGAGCTCACTTTAGGAAGACGGAGGACTTTCACTGCATTGCTCTGTCACATAAGCCTCTGTACTGTCTCCTCTTTGTGTGTTGCGCATCAACCTGCATGGACACCTGACTGGTTTATCTGAGAAGGTTCCACTCAATAAACCTGACATTGTGGAAAGACACAAATGTGTCCAAGGCTATTATTTTAGTAACTGGCTTCTTTGCTCGTGACACTTTTAAAAATTAAATTTATTGAGGTAAACATTGGTTAACAATATTATATAAATTTTCAGGTACCCAACATTGTAATTAACATCTGCAGACTCTACTGCATGCTCACCATCCCAAACCTAGTTTCTTTCTGTTACCATATATTTGACCCATTTTACCCTTTGCCTTCCTCCCATCTTCTTCCCCTCTGGTAATTTAAACATTAAAACCAGACTCTTCAAGGTTTGGTTGCTGCCTACATCTTCGTTTCTCATTGTATCAGGCTGACACTCAAATCCAAGCACCTTGTGCTCTTGTCCTTTTACTGAGCCCCTCCCTTTCCCTCTGCCTCTTAGCCTTGTTCTGCCTGGACATGACACCTCTCTTTTGAAAAATCAGTTTAAGCATCCCTTCTTCTATGAAGTCATTCAAAGTACCGGTATTATTTACTTATTGGCTCAGCTCAACTCTTTGGGAGTATGAACCATGTCTTGCTATAATGTAACAATGACTCAGTAAATATTAGTTCAAAGAAAGTATTTTATAGATTAAGACCTCAGAGATTAATTTTTTCTCATGTTCACACTACAGTAGCAGAGCTGGAACCAGAACCGAAATCTGTCCAATCTGTTCCCTAAAATAGTGCCTCATAAAAGGCAACTAATATTCATTATTTGCCTAATCCTACAGTTGCAAGTTTTTATACCATGGGACGCAAAGATCATATTAACTTACCCCTGTCTCATCTATGTATGAGCACTAGGCCTTTCTGTATTCAAACCAGCTTCTTATTTACTCAGAACTTACAATAACTAACAAATGTCAAGGCCACTGAATCAGCAAATGTTCATAAATCTATACTTATACTATAATTGATAGTACAAGAAAGACCTAAAACTGCAATGATACAGAATTGTGAACAGGGTGAATGAAAAAATTTCTCCATTAACTAATTAATTAAACTCCGTTTAGTGCTACAAGTTTAAAAAAGCTTACAATAAAAAATAATAAGAAAAAACACTTTCCTAAACTAACAAAGAGGCTCTAGCTTCTCCAAGGCAGGCACTGTAGAGACTACCTGGTAAGGAAAGATACCTATGTGGTGCAAGAGGTGGGGTGAACCCTCTCATTAGTTACCAATGGCCTCTGGATGCACTGCTTCCCACTTCATTCTATGACTGACAGTAAACACAAGGCTCTTTCTTAATGTTCCCTACTAAATATCTGAGGCCAGCCTGAAAGGCATTAAACAAAGACTGCTGAAAATAAGAGTTAACAAAAAGACCAACAACAAAAAAATAAGTAAAATGAACTACATGAAAATAAGTAATCTGCT
>NW_011888805.1:9987752-9991186 GCF_000151845.1 Pteropus vampyrus
GGACACAAGGACAAGTGCACCACCAGTTCCAGAGCTCACTTTAGGAAGACGGAGGACTTTCACTGCATTGCTCTGTCACATAAGCCTCTGTACTGTCTCCTCTTTGTGTGTTGCGCATCAACCTGCATGGACACCTGACTGGTTTATCTGAGAAGGTTCCACTCAATAAACCTGACATTGTGGAAAGACACAAATGTGTCCAAGGCTATTATTTTAGTAACTGGCTTCTTTGCTCGTGACACTTTTAAAAATTAAATTTATTGAGGTAAACATTGGTTAACAATATTATATAAATTTTCAGGTACCCAACATTGTAATTAACATCTGCAGACTCTACTGCATGCTCACCATCCCAAACCTAGTTTCTTTCTGTTACCATATATTTGACCCATTTTACCCTTTGCCTTCCTCCCATCTTCTTCCCCTCTGGTAATTTAAACATTAAAACCAGACTCTTCAAGGTTTGGTTGCTGCCTACATCTTCGTTTCTCATTGTATCAGGCTGACACTCAAATCCAAGCACCTTGTGCTCTTGTCCTTTTACTGAGCCCCTCCCTTTCCCTCTGCCTCTTAGCCTTGTTCTGCCTGGACATGACACCTCTCTTTTGAAAAATCAGTTTAAGCATCCCTTCTTCTATGAAGTCATTCAAAGTACCGGTATTATTTACTTATTGGCTCAGCTCAACTCTTTGGGAGTATGAACCATGTCTTGCTATAATGTAACAATGACTCAGTAAATATTAGTTCAAAGAAAGTATTTTATAGATTAAGACCTCAGAGATTAATTTTTTCTCATGTTCACACTACAGTAGCAGAGCTGGAACCAGAACCGAAATCTGTCCAATCTGTTCCCTAAAATAGTGCCTCATAAAAGGCAACTAATATTCATTATTTGCCTAATCCTACAGTTGCAAGTTTTTATACCATGGGACGCAAAGATCATATTAACTTACCCCTGTCTCATCTATGTATGAGCACTAGGCCTTTCTGTATTCAAACCAGCTTCTTATTTACTCAGAACTTACAATAACTAACAAATGTCAAGGCCACTGAATCAGCAAATGTTCATAAATCTATACTTATACTATAATTGATAGTACAAGAAAGACCTAAAACTGCAATGATACAGAATTGTGAACAGGGTGAATGAAAAAATTTCTCCATTAACTAATTAATTAAACTCCGTTTAGTGCTACAAGTTTAAAAAAGCTTACAATAAAAAATAATAAGAAAAAACACTTTCCTAAACTAACAAAGAGGCTCTAGCTTCTCCAAGGCAGGCACTGTAGAGACTACCTGGTAAGGAAAGATACCTATGTGGTGCAAGAGGTGGGGTGAACCCTCTCATTAGTTACCGATGGCCTCTGGATGCACTGCTTCCCACTTCATTCTATGACTGACAGTAAACACAAGGCTCTTTCTTAATGTTCCCTACTAAATATCTGAGGCCAGCCTGAAAGGCATTAAACAAAGACTGCTGAAAATAAGAGTTAACAAAAAGACCAACAACAAAAAAATAAGTAAAATGAACTACATGAAAATAAGTAATCTGCTCTTAGGATGAGACTCACTCATCCTTTAGCTTGTTAAAGAAAGGATTCTTTCTTAGCTCCCAACCTGCTTCTTCATAACAAAAGCCATCCTTCCCTCCCATCCACAGGAATACATTCCTAGCCATGAAGACTCCTTCAAGGCCAGACTCAGGATAGAGAATGAGAAGACGATAATAGGATATCACCTTTCTCATCTATAGAAGATCCTCTTTCTCAGTTTCAGTCTCCTGTATGAGGACTCACTCCTTTGCCCATTACCTTGCTGTCAGGAAAAACTGTAAAAGATTACAATCAACAAAAAAGATTGCTAGGTGTTCTTTCAGTGGAATGTTGGCATTGTCCTAGGGGCCCACAGGGTTACCTGATTCTATAGGGGTCTATGCCTTTCACTGTCTTTGACTGGATTATTTTACAACTCTGAAGGTTATAGAAAACTGATAGTAATCAAATGATTCTCATCCATTAAAGATGCAAATGAATGTTGTATTGTGGAAATGCAATTGATGCCTCTCCCTGTTCCCCCAAAGATGATTCCAAACATTACATTTTATTGCCCTGTGGATATTGACCAGTTCACCTATTACTAAATTCATTTCAGCAATCAGTGACTACCTATGTGTGTCTGTTCTTTGGTTCCTCTGAGCTAGCTGTAAAATCTTTCATGAGCTACATCAAATCTTTGACACATGCTATATTTGTATAAGAGTCATGACTTCCATTTTGATAGTTATCCTTTAACTTGGCCCACATACAGGGATATAGCTTATTTGTCTCAACAGGGTAACAATTATTTCTATGGAACATAATAACCTTTGCTTTCTCATAGGAGATAACACAGTAACAGAAAAATCATTTCATTAAAAGAACAAACATGAAATGGGGAGTAGGGGCAGATAATTATACTGGAAAAAGAGACTAAGAATAATTGCTAAAATTGGGCATGAAATTGAGCTCTACCCCTCCTGGCAGCAAAGGCAAAAAGGGCAAACAATAATATAAGATACACAAATATCATGACCAATTGACCACTGCATCAGGGGAGATAAAGTTTTTCCTAGCACTTGTCTATACGAGAAATTTAAAATATGCCTCCATTACAAAAATCATTCAATGCCAAAAGAGTGATTTTACAAGATATACAAAGTCATTCCTTATGTGGTTTTTTTTTTCTTTTTAAATTAACAGCTCAACCCTCAAATAAGCCAAAAGCATACTATTAAACTGTAGTTTCCTGCTGGCATGTCTAAGGGTGGTGGTTCTCAAGCTTTAACATGCATTAGAATCTCCTTGAGGGCATGTTAAGACACAGATGACTAGTCCGCATTTTCCTAGCACTGGTTCTCAAAGTGGGGCCCCTGGATCAGCTTCACTGCTATCATCTAGAGCTGTTCTACAGCCTGGGGTCTTTATACCACGGTCCGAAGGTAGGCTTCGGAAAGTCCATAAGTGCAACATTTTGTGTGTTGGAGTTGGGGAGAGAAAATTAATCATTTTCTTCAGATTCTCAACCCCTGATTCCAAAAAGTTAATCCAAAGCATTCTCCAGCTGAACAAGATAATCACCTAGGGAACATTCTAATATATAGCCATAACTGAGAACCTCTGATGCATATCAATTTCCTTAACTGGACCTTTGTCATGTGCACTAACCTGGAGTTCTTTGGGAGCACTTTATGAGCAGGAATTTTTGCCATTGACTAAAAGGAAATTCAAACCTTAGCAGGATTCAAATATTCTTAAGGAAGAATTCCTTCTTAAGGAGAAAGATTAATTTGCCACTAATATCATGAAAAACACCTTGTGCCACATTTTCACATTTTTATTTAAAATCTAAGTTTCAAATATGGTAGGTTGATATATGGTAGGAAGCTAGTGAATTGG
>NW_011888805.1:9991236-9995705 GCF_000151845.1 Pteropus vampyrus
ACAAATATCATGACCAATTGACCACTGCATCAGGGGAGATAAAGTTTTTCCTAGCACTTGTCTATACGAGAAATTTAAAATATGCCTCCATTACAAAAATCATTCAATGCCAAAAGAGTGATTTTACAAGATATACAAAGTCATTCCTTATGTGGTTTTTTTTTTCTTTTTAAATTAACAGCTCAACCCTCAAATAAGCCAAAAGCATACTATTAAACTGTAGTTTCCTGCTGGCATGTCTAAGGGTGGTGGTTCTCAAGCTTTAACATGCATTAGAATCTCCTTGAGGGCATGTTAAGACACAGATGACTAGTCCGCATTTTCCTAGCACTGGTTCTCAAAGTGGGGCCCCTGGATCAGCTTCACTGCTATCATCTAGAGCTGTTCTACAGCCTGGGGTCTTTATACCACGGTCCGAAGGTAGGCTTCGGAAAGTCCATAAGTGCAACATTTTGTGTGTTGGAGTTGGGGAGAGAAAATTAATCATTTTCTTCAGATTCTCAACCCCTGATTCCAAAAAGTTAATCCAAAGCATTCTCCAGCTGAACAAGATAATCACCTAGGGAACATTCTAATATATAGCCATAACTGAGAACCTCTGATGCATATCAATTTCCTTAACTGGACCTTTGTCATGTGCACTAACCTGGAGTTCTTTGGGAGCACTTTATGAGCAGGAATTTTTGCCATTGACTAAAAGGAAATTCAAACCTTAGCAGGATTCAAATATTCTTAAGGAAGAATTCCTTCTTAAGGAGAAAGATTAATTTGCCACTAATATCATGAAAAACACCTTGTGCCACATTTTCACATTTTTATTTAAAATCTAAGTTTCAAATATGGTAGGTTGATATATGGTAGGAAGCTAGTGAATTGGATAGAGGACTAAGAAAGAAGATGACTGAATTATCTTTAAAGAAAAATACTTCCCATACCTGAAGTATTTCTAAACCAAAAGTTTATGTAGCTTCTCAATCCTATTCTACATAAGTCAGTATCTTCTTAAACACATGAGGAAATTTTATTAATCATTTAAGTTATGGTTTATAACAATATTTTTTTAAATTTGAGATTTATACCTTTTGAGTTCTAAATGGGCTGAAATGGTTTATAGAGTAACCCACAGGGCCAAATAAAGTAAATACACATTAAAAAAAAAATCTGTACTAAAGGAAACAAATGAAGCAAAAGCTTTCAGGCATCAGAGCTGAGCATAGTACAACACTTGCACAATAAATTAGGCTCCATGCTGTACGAAAGCTGAGAAAATGAGAGCATGCTGGGTAATGTAGTTTGTGTTTTCTAACAACATTCACATATGCATGTAAACACTTTTGTATAACTAAACCTGAATAGGATTTTTTTAGAGTTAGCGATTATATATCTTGGTTAAATTTGTATCCCTTGTGTTTTATATATAGTAAACCTTTAGTAAATGCTTGTTGAATGAATGAAACTGTATGAGCAGTGGTTTCCTTCCTCCAAAGATTTTAAGCAGAGCCTCACACACAGTAAAGGGCACCTAATCAGGTGAGAGGTCAGAGATCTGAGTAAAGGCAACAGGTTTCATGGGATCTGGGGGACATATGGGATTTTCGAGTGTTGTGAAGGTTACTTAGAGAGGTGTCACAGAGAGCTTTACTTTATTTGTTGGTCAAATATTTCTCTGCATTATAAAGCTCCCTAAAACATAATTCATATATACATATGCACTTATATTTATCCATTTATTCAACAAATATTTATATGAGCCCCTCCTGTGTGTCAGAAGTATGTTGAGGATACCATAGTAAACGGGATGGTCCTGGTCTCTGTCCCCACAGATTGGGAGTCCAACAGAGAGATGGATAAAGTAAACAGACACCTAAAATGCAGAGTGCTAAAGGAATTGCTAAAGGACAATGCTAAAGGAATTGTAGGGCCCAGCAGAAGTAGGGAAGGGCATCACTATAGCCAAATGTGAGGAAAGTGCATGCTTTCAAGAGGAAGTATTACCTAAACTGTGACCTAAAGAAGGAGTATGCCTTAGCCAGAAAGCTGCTGCTGTTATTGTTTGTAGGGTGGAGACATGATAGAGAGAAGGAAAGTGTTCTAGGCAGTGGAATAAATAAGAATAAACAAAGAACTAAAAGTTCTAGCTTTAAAGCAACTTAATCGCATTGTAACACTTCTGATAAAACTCTTAATCTTTTGAGAGAAGCTTTCTTCTGACTCCTTTCTGACTGTCATGTAGGGTTTCTTAAAAGGCTAGCTGCCAAAACCTATGCTGTTTGACCCGCTCCCCTCAGGATGAGCTTTAGTGTTGAGAAAACTATTTCCCTCTACATACAAAAATACAGATTTGAACACTATGAAAACAATCAAGACAAGTACCATGAAAAACTAGTCTTTTAAAAGAAATAGGGGGAAAATTGAGGGCATTAGGAGGCTTTGTCTGCCAAATCACTCCAAATGGATCGTCAAACCTAAGCCAGTCAGAGCTGGTGATGCCCACACCAGGGCACCCATGTAGTACATTTCATCCCTATGCTCTCTGAATTTCCTTTAGTTTGAGATCAAAATGCAAATATAGTCATTAAAATTCAGAATCAAAATTATCAACATTATAGGAAAAAAGATTTGTCAAATGTTATATTTCTTAATTAAAAACTTGAAGACAGAATCAATCTCCATCATTATTTTCAAAAGCTGCTATCTTCTAGGGTAGTGAAAAATAACTAAATTAATAGGGTGAGATTTAATACAAGTTTTATTTTTAGTTATTTCATTTTCACTTTTAACAGCAAAATATATTTCTAAATTTTAAGAATAAGCACATTAATTAGAAATATGAATTTTTTGCTATTGTCCTGATATATCAATTTCTGTAAAATGCAATCCTGAAGAACTGAATAGAAATTTATTACCTATCAATACAGACTATTAATATCTAAATACAGCTATATTGCATACACATCATGACACTGTTACACATGAAATATTTGAAAGCAACTGTATTAAACAAGTATTTCAACATTTCTTATGTGCAAAGTATGGGAATAGATTTTACAGCAGACCCAAGAATATTAAAGAAACAAATCTAGTCAATAAGTTGTTTACAATAAACATTTTTCATTAGTGTATTAAATGAGACTTGCTATAGAACGTCCTCAATAATATTTGTTCCATAAATGCAAATTTTGGAAAAGGAAACAATGAAATCACCAGACTTTAAATACATGTGTAACTTAGAAAATGATTCATTAATTTTATCAATTCTCTCCATTTTATTAAAATGTTTACACATGCCACTGATAACAAAATTTATTTCAAATGACTTAATATGGCTGTTAATACAACAAAGAATTCCTACTGACCCATTAAGAGATTTACTTTATTAACAATTTTTCCATTTTCTGTCTATCATTATATTCTTTTCTCTCAATTTAGTGGGCAATTGCTTTTGCCCTTGGGAAACTTGTTCAATCTACTGTAATTATCTGTATGACATATGTCCTCTTTAGCAAAAATGAACAAGAGAAATAGGTAGAAGGATGCAGAGAAAATGAAAGAAATCACTAATAGTCAACTCTAAATTCTGAAAAAGCAGCCCAGTCATTATGTTGCATTGTATAAAATTATGGGCTAAAGTAAGACCATCTTTTACTTACTTAACCAGCTTACAGTTGGGAACGACTACAGAGAACATGGTATATTATGTTGATCATTAAGGAGTTTAAGTAAAAGTAAGCAAAGAGTTGAGTAATATCCTAAGATCCTCTTCATTAATAAAATATAACTGGTATGTAGTAAAGAGGGATTGTGTAGTGCAGGATGGCGAGAAATATAATTAGAAAACAATGCATATTATACTGAATCTTAAAATCAAGATTAAAAGTTGACTCTAACCTGAAGGTAATGAGCTGCGTCTTAAAGGTATCTGAGATGACATAATGAAGATGACAATTTCACTGTACTGATTTGTAAATTAAAACTGGTATGTAACTAGTATGGTTACTGGTCAGAGTAGGTAAAGAACATCACAGGAGTTGTTGACCATGAGTTCCAAAAAAAGAAAAATTGTTAGGAGACAACTGTGATATCTATGTTAGATGAGAAAGACCTAACAAATGCTAGCAATAAGAAAAAAAATGTATTCTCTTACAGGAACACGATGTCTTTTCATTTATTCCAGTCTTTTTGAAAGGTCCGTTAGTAAAAGTTACATAATTTTCTTTATCTACAGTCATGCACATTTAAAAAAACTTTATTCCTATATATATCCTACATACGTACATGCACATGCATACACACTACACACACACAGAGTTGTAGCCATGTAGAAAGGTAATTTTTTCCCATTTTATTTTCTGATAATTACTGTTATCTACATGGTCTTCATTTTTGAATATTTATTTTTACTGGTCTTATTGAACTCCTATTATTTTTAATAGGCTAAAAGTTGATGTTCTTGGAGTAGAACATTTAAC
>NW_011888805.1:9996740-10001711 GCF_000151845.1 Pteropus vampyrus
GAAAGACCTAACAAATGCTAGCAATAAGAAAAAAAATGTATTCTCTTACAGGAACACGATGTCTTTTCATTTATTCCAGTCTTTTTGAAAGGTCCCTTAGTAAAAGTTACATAATTTTCTTTATCTACAGTCATGCACATTTAAAAAACTTTATTCCTATATATATCCTACATACGTACATGCACATGCATACATACTACACACACACAGAGTTGTAGCCATGTAGAAAGGTAATTTTTTCCCATTTTATTTTCTGATAATTATTGTTATCTACATGGTCTTCATTTTTGAATATTTATTTTTACTGATCTTATTGAACTCCTATTATTTTTAATAGGCTAAAAGTTGATGTTCTTGGAGTAGAACATTTAACAATCATATAAAGTACAGATGATAAAACTTCCTGCATCTAAAAAATATTTATATTCTATTTTCTTCTATTACTAATTGGCTACAATTTTTAGAACCATATTAAGAGCGGTGATGGTAGTAATTATCATCTTGTTTCTGTTGTCTTCAATGGGACCACTGATATATTTCAGGTCAAGGACTGACATAATCAGATTTGCATTAGGGAACACTCTCCCCTGAAGCAGTGTTGAAAATCAATGGAATGATGGAAAGAGTTAGAGATTATCTGCAATAATCCATGGCAGAGGTATTAAATAAATGCTTATCTAAGGTAGTGAAGCTAGAAGGACATGGTCCAGATTTCAGAGATATTGGTGAGGAAGAATTCATAAACTTAATGTCTAGTTGAATTTAGGGATGCAGAGAGACATGAAAACTAGGATGATTTCCCAGGTCTCTCTCTAGTCTAGCCCCAATTTACAGTCAAATGACCTGGTTAGGAATACTGGAAGACAAGTAAGACATCTATTCAGATCATACAGTAAAGGCAACTGGATAAATGGGTCAAGCATCAATAGCATATAATAAATGACAGCCTCAAGTGGAAGTTGCAGCTGTCTAATAATAGAACTTCAAGTGGAAGTTCTAGATGTGTAATAATATGACAGGAACAGAATTTACTGGTAGGGAAATAAGATAGTGGAGTTAAATGAGCTTTGAAAATAGAGAAAATAACTGACTGAAGATCTGAAAAACAATGGATAACTGTGGAAACAAAGGCCTGGATGAGCAAGCCAGTGAGAAAATGAGGAACCCACTGGAAAGGGGAAAGAACAGAGATAAATATTTTGAGGGAATACAGGTGGAAGAAGATATTCATTCTTGTTTATTTTTACAGTCAAGTAGGAGGCAAGGTCAAATGTCCAGAGTGTTATTATCATAATACTATAGAAGGTTGAGAAAAGGTACTGTAGAAGATGGACTGGAAAACCCAAAAGATTTTAAAGGCAAGTTAAACAGGACCAAGAGCCTATAAAACTATACAGTTTTTTTGAAAAGTAGTTTGTAGTGTGCCAATTCGACATTTTTGCTTGGTTTTTAGAAGCAATGCATTTTAGTTTAGAGCAAGGAAAATGAGTAGGAAAGTGAGAGCTCAGAGGCTGAGGCACCAGAAGCTCAGGTGACAATAATTCTGGAAGGTATTGCTACAAGGGCTGTCCATGGAGTACAGAGAGTAGTGGACACAGGCTAACCACATCCATTTTAGGAGCATGCTAAGTCCTACCGAGCTCGGTATGGGGAATGTTCTATGGCTGGGGCAAAACAAGCACTTGCTATGTAATTTTAAGCTAAAAGTTATACAATTATGAAAGCATCAAAGAGGAAACAACAGAGTCTAATGCCTGAGGACACTGGATGTTTCTGGCACATGTTCTTTCCAACTCTAAAGCTAGTCTCTGTGACAGATGCAGAAAATATTACCTCAGATAAAAAGTGTACAGGACATAGATATCCTAACTACCAATAATGTTAGTCCTCCTCTAAAATCTAATTTTCTAAACTCATACTGAGAAATTTACAATAGTTTATCCATTGTCAAACTCTAAATCTGATATCTAAGATTGTGGGAATAGGGATTTGAATCAAAATATAAGCTTAATTTTAAATGATACCTCATATTTTTTTTACCAACACATCAACAAAGCCAAAGATACTTTTAAAAACACATCTAAAAAAACTAGTTTAAATCAGAAGCAAATCTAAGCATCTTCCAACAAACAAAATAAAAATACACAAAATTTCTTCTATCTTATTTTAAGGGTACTATGAAGATACCTACATGTTCCTAGGATGGATAGACTAGGACATCCATTCATTAAAAATAATGTTTATTAAGCATTTTGGGACTCCCAGAAGAAAAATTTGTATATGTAGTATAACTACAGCTATGAAAAATATGCACACATATAGAAAAGGAATGGAAGAGTAGTTACCTTTGGGAAGAAAGAAGGGGTAAGATTTAGGAGGAAGCATAAAAGGGCTCCGGGATGCTGGCAGTGTTCTATAACTTAACCTGAGGGATGGGTACATGGGCTTGGTTACTTCTTGATAACTTATTGATCTGTACATTTAAAATCTGTGCATTTTCCAATGTGTTATACTTTAATTAAAAAGCTTCTTGAGAAAAAAGACTAAAAAGAAACATTAAGATGGTATAACATGTTCTTTCTGGAGCAGTGGGAATCTTTTTTCTTTCTTTGATATGTAATTTCCTAATTTCATCATGGGAAAAAAGATAATTTTATTAAACATAGAGAAGTGATATCTTGGAATGAACTAATAATTTCTACTTAAAAAATAAAACAACTATCTCCCAAAGGGAATGTGAAATGATACATAAACCTGTACCCAGCTTATAAATATTAGACTAAAAATCAATGAGCATTTGAAAGAACAGATTGATGCTGCAGAGTAAAAAGTCACGAATTCTAAAAATACAATAACACAGAAAATCCCAATTATATAAATGAGTATATTACAAGTCTGGAATCATAAACCTAAAAAATAGAAAAGGGGTATCCAATTTAGAAATAATAAGGATAAGAGAGAAAAGAGAAAATGCCAGGACTATACAAATCATGATCAGAGGGGGAAAAAAATCAAAGAAAAATTTTCTGAAGTGAAAGCTAACTTCAGCTTGGTTAACAAGAGAGGGCACAGAGAATTTCTCAGCAATTATTCTTAAAGAATGACCCCAGACACTTATTTGTCAAGTTTTAAACCTTTAAAGACAAGATCTTACATTCTGTCAAGAAGAAAGGAGGTGTAACATAAGAACTACTTTGGATCTCATTTTTCAGATCTCTAAGAAAGGAGAAGCTAAAAAGAAAAAAGAATTATAAATACAAAAAACTGAGATTAGTCTCCTTTTAATAGAGATAATATATTAAGACAGAGAAGCCCTAAAGTAACGTCAGCAAAGTCCTACAGCTCAAAGATCACCAAAAGAGACAAGTTTTTGAAAGTAGATGGAAAGGTACTTACTTTCTAAAAGCTGAAAGATACTTTCTAAGAGAATAAACAATGAACAAAGGGTGAAATTAAATTAACATACCATCAGTAAACTTGACCATATATCATGAGAATAAAGGATAAATACGTTTAAAATAAACTACTAACTGTACCAACAAAAAGTTAATGTGGTAGATTTTAAATGGCTACAAATTCTTTGTGGCTACTCCTATCAAGAGGTGAGTGCCTTTCTCACTCTTTGAATCTGGCTGGCCTTGAAACTTGCTTCGCCACAGAAGGTAAGCTGTATGACTTCAGAGTCTAGCTCTGAAGATATCTTACAGCTTTTGCTTTCACCCTCTTGGAAATCTACAGCAGCTAAGTGAAGAAGCCTGGACTCATCTGGAGATGCAGGGCTCAGAAGACTGCACCCTAGACATGTGAGTGAGGCCATCTTAGACCACCCAAACCTAGTTAAACCACCAGATGACTGGAGTCACCTGAGTGACCCCAGGCTAGACCAAGAGAAGAACTGCTCAGCTGAGCCCAGTCCAAATTGCTGACTCACAGAATAGTAAAGGAAAGTGTTGTTTAAGGCACTAAGTTATGGGGAAGTTTGTTACACAGCAATAGATAACTGAAATAAAATAAGGGAGAGAAAAATAGAGAGAGGCACTATGAACTTGATTCTTGTCTCCCCTAGAAAGGAGTTTAATGTTTCTTGGTAAAAACATAAATTATCAGTATAAACTACGCAAATGTCTGTGTTAAAATATTGTTAGATATGTGGGAAAAAAATAGTGTGCAATACCCATCTTAGTTTGAAAGGAGGGTTTGAAGTCCAAAACAGAATATAAATAAAATAGAGGGAAAAAAAAGAATAAACATTTAAAGATAAATTTACAGGGAGAAAAAAAACAAAAAACCAACAACGAATAAAAAAAAAAGAAACGAAACCCAAGAATTAAAACTAAAAAAACCTCTTCTTCAAATCCTCAATCCAAAAGGTCTCACAAAATCTTGACCTAGTGAGTTTCTCAAAGTATCTCATATATTTATCACTTTAATAATGTCTTTTAATTTGGAAGTTTTAGACCATTTATATTTAATATAATTGCTGACATGGATGAATTTAAAGGTTTCCACATATAAGATCACGTCATATGAGGATAGAAATAATTTTACTTTTCCTTTGCAATTTAAATACCTTTCATTTCTTTTTCTTGCTTAATTGCTCTGGCTAGGATTTCCAATACTTTGTTGAATAGAAGTGATGAAAGCAAGCATCCTTGTCTTATTCCTGATCTTAGAGGAAAAACTTTCAGTCTTTCACCACTGAGTATGATGTGGGCTGTGGGTGTTTTTTATGTGGCCTTTATTGTTATTATGAATGGGAGAAAATATCTGCAAATTATATATCTGATGAGGGGTTAATATCCAAAATATAAAAGAACTCATACAACTCAACAGCAAAACAATGATCTGATTAAAAAACGGGCAGAAGATTTGAACAGTCATTTTTTCCAAGAGTATATGAAAAGATGCTCAACATCACTAATCCTCAGAGAAATCAAATCAAAACCACAGTGCACCCTAGGCATGTGAGAA